>NC_134397.1:38146564-38474159 GCF_050003625.1 Haematobia irritans | reverse complement strand
GAAAATGTTGTCAAAAAATTTATTTCTATAGAAAATTTTGTCAAAATTGTATTTCTGTAGGAAAATTTGTCAGAATTTAATATCTATAAAAAAAAATTGTCAAAATTTTATTCCTAGACAAAAAAATGTTGTAAAAATTTTATTTCTATGGGAAATTTTGTCAAAATTTTGTTTTCATTGAATATTTTGTTTTCACAGAATATTATTCCTAGAAAAAATGTGGTAACAATTTTATTTCTGTAGAAAATTTTGTCAAAATTTTAAATTCTATAATTTTGTCAGAATTTTATTTCTATATTTTGTCACAAAATTATTTCTATAGAAAATGTTATAAAATAATTTATTTCTATAGAAATTTCGTAAAAATATTATTTCCGTAGAAAATTTTGTAAAACTATTATTTCTATAGAAAATTTTGTCAAAATTTTATTTCTGTAGAAAATTTTGCTAAAATTTTATTTCTAAAGGAAAATTTGTCAGAATTATATTTCTATAAAAAAATTTTGTCAAAATTTTATTCCTAGAAAAAAATGTTGTAAAAATTTTATTTCAATAGGAGATTTTGTCAAAATTTTGTTTTCATTGAATATTTTGTTTTCATAGAATATTATTCCTAGAAAAAATGTGGTAACGATTTTATTTCTGTAGAAAATTTTGTCAAAATGCTATTTCTATAGAAAATTTTGTCAAAAATTTATTTCTGTAGAAAATTTATTAATTTTTTTTTTTAAGAATAATCTCTCAAAATTTAATTTCTAAAGAACATTTTGTCAAAATGTTATTTCTATAGAAAATTTTGTCAGAATTTAATTTCTATAGGAAATTTTGTCAAAAATTTATTTCTATAGAAAATGTTGTCAAATAATTTATTTCTATAGAAAATTTTGTCAAAATTGTATTTCTGTAGAAAAATTTTTCAAATGTACTTTTATAGAAAATTTTGTCAAAATTTTATTTCTATAGGAAAATTTGTCAAAATTTTATTTCTATAGAAAATTTTGTCAAAATATTATTTCTATAGAAAATTTTGTCGAAATATTATTTCTATAAAAAAATTTGACAAAACTGTATTTCTGTAAACAATTTTGTCAAAATTGTATTTCTGTAGTAAATTTTGTTAAAATTTTATTTCTATAGGAAAATTTTTCAAAATTTTATTCCGAGAAAAAATGTTGTAAAAATTTTATTTTTCTAGGAAAGACATTTTTTTTAAATGTTACCTTTATAGAAAATTTTCTAAGATTTTATTTCTATAGAAAATTTTGTCAAAATTTTATTTCTATTGGAAAATTTGTCAAACTTTTATTTCTCTGGAAAATTTTGTCAAAATATTATATCTATAGGAAAATTTGTCAGAATTTTATTTCTGTAGAAAATTTCCTAAAATTTTATTTCTATAGAAATTTTTTCAAAATTTTATTTCTATAGGAAAATTTGTCAGAATTTTATTTCTATCGAAAATTTTGTTAAAATTTTATTTCTATAGGAAATTTTGTCTATGTTTTATTCCTAGAAAAAATGTTGTAAAAATTTTATTTCTATAGGAAATTTTGTCAAAATTTTGTTTACATATAATATTTTGTCAGAATTTTATTTCTATAGGAAATCTTATCAACATTTTTTTTTCAGTAAAAATTATTGTCAAAATTCTATTTTATAGAAAACTAGCCGAACCCGGCCCGCTTTGCTGCGCTTTCCTGATTTTTTAGAACTGAGAGACTATATGGTAAAAAATATCTAATTTTTAGGGAAGAACCATATCCTTCACAGAATATTTCGAAGGATAAGATAATAAAAATCCAAAGGATTTGTAGTTATTTGCAAAATTCTCATGAATGCAATGATGACGGATTTTTTTAGGTTAAGGAATAAGATAAAGTCCACGTACGATAGATGGTTCCCGGTGCACACAACATTTTTCTTTCATCTGTGGTTTATTTTTCTTGAATTGGTGTTACCCATTGCATTTTTAGTCGCTCAGCAGAATTGACGCTTATTGTTAAGAGAGATTTCACTCATGGAAGTGTTTCACGTATAGTGTATTTAAATTTCTGCGAATAATAATATAATCAAATCAATAATTAAAATTTCATCAAGGTATCAACCAAAAAAATAAACCGGAGAACTCTTTTATAGAGTAGGACCTATGAAGCCCCTTTAATGGCACAACAAATGAAGTACACATTTTTTCTTCCTCCTGTGTGTAATCCATGAAGGAAGATAAAAACACTCTATGTTTCCTGTCAATTAAATGAGAGAAAGTAAATATTTAAAAGTTCTAAAAATATAATCATAAAATTTTTTTTTAATGTAGGTTACAGGGACGATACCTTTCCGAATATATACCGGAAAATCTATGGAATAAATGGAGGAGCGCCCCATCCCGGGCAAATTTCAAAACATTTAGTATTTAGTTCCCATAAAGGACCATCCTCTACCTTCCCAGCACATTTCAAGAAAATCAGAAAACTTTAAATTTTCCAAGAAAATAGGACAAAGAGGAGGTGTACATCCTCCACCAGATATCGAAAAATCACGTACTCCATATCATTTACTCCCTTTCTCCCAAGTTCAATGTACATTTCAAGTAAATTTTTTATTGTTAGTTTGTTTTTCTATCATTATTATTGTTTAAAATGAAACGAAATTAAATTATTTTTACTGTACTTTAAAAAATTCGGCAAAAGGTCTCCTTGTCCGACCAAATATCGCAAACTAATGTAGCGGATTTTTGTCTAGATGCCAACCTCAGCCCTGAAAATTTCAAGCAAATCGAAGAACTTAAGTTCAATTTTCAAAAATTCGGGCAAGGGAGAGGTCCCACTCCCCAACCAGATATTTTTTATGGCATGTTCACACTCTACGTTCTCTGAAAATTTCAACTTTGTCCGTTTTCGAGCTCAAGTTAATCGGAGAACTTAAGTCATTGCTGCAAAAGTCGGGCAAGGGCAGGCTCCCCTCCACGTTCACATATCAGAATATAATGTACCCCATATTAATTCCATAACCTACCCCACGTCCTCTGTAAATTTCAAGTAAATCGGAGAAGTTTAGTTTTTTCGCTGCACTTATAAAACAAGTCTTGACCAGATAGCAAAAAATAAAGTAGCGGATCATTGCATAGAGGCCACCGCTAATCTTCCCTGAAAATTTCAAGAAAATTGGATAACTTTGGTCCAATTTTCAAAAAGTAGCGCAATGGGGAGGTCCCCTTCTTCGACCAGATCTCAAAATATGAGATACCCTATTTTCACCACAAGAGTACCCTCTACATTCTCTGAAAATTCCAAATAAATCGGTTCAACCCTTTCCGAGCTTACCCGGAACATACAAATAAACAAACAAACAAATAAACAATCTTTGAATTTTATATACATATATATAGATTTTTTAAAAAATGTATTCCTAAAAAAAAATGTTATCAAAATTTCGTTTCTATAGAAAATATTTTCAGAATTTTATTTCCATAGAAAATGTTGTCAACATTTTATTTCTGTAAAAATTTTTTCATAATGTTATTTCTATAGGAAAATTTGTCAAAATTTTATTTCTATAGAAAAATTTGTCAACATTTTACTACTGTTGAAAATTTTGTCAAAATATTATTTCTATAAAAAAAATTTTGTCAAAATTTTATTTCTGTAGAAAATTGTATCCAAATTTTATTCCTAGAAAAAATGTGGTAAAAATTTTATTTCTATAGTAAATTTTATCAAAATTTTATCAAAATTTTATTTCAATAAAAATTTAAAAATTTTTTCCAAAAAATGTATTCCTAGAAAAAATGTCTATAGAAAATTTTGTCAAAATTTTGTTTCTATAGAATTTTTTTTCAAAATGTTATTTCTATAGAAAATTTTCTCAAATTTTATTCCTATATAAAAATTTGTCAAGATTTTATTACCATCGAAAATTTTGTCAAAATTTTATTTTTGTAAAAAATTTTGTCAAAATTTTATTTCTATACGAAATTTTGTCATTATATGTGTTATATGACTAGAGCACCCACATTTTACGTCCGAAATTCACCGAGAGCTTAGTCCAATTGAGCAGGGAATAATATAGTCGGGCCCGCCCGACATTCCTTACATGTTTTATATAACATAGACCCAACATGGACTAACAAGTGTTACCAAACCCCCAGCAATTATATTGTGGATGAGAGCTTTTAGTAGAACTTTTAGTAGAACAATCCGTGGACGGTGGTACATACGATTCGGCCTGATCGAACTTTCGGTCGTATTTATTTGTTTAGGCTCAACTTCTAAAGCAGTGTAAAGGGTACGAAAACGGAGTACTTTCGTCAATTGACGAGCTCATGTAAACATATTGGAAATGATCAAAATATGCACTGCACTACGTTCGGATCACAAGTTGGAAATCCAACATTTTTGGAAGTTTCCTTAATTACCGAGAAATGAAACAAAACATAAAATGTCCATGCTGGTGTCATCGGTGTAAAAGATTGTGTTTGTTTTTATAGATAACAAATATTTTGACTAGTCAAATATTTTGACTAGAATTTTATGATAAATGTAGAAAAATAAATCTCTTTTTTATTTTTTTGTTTTGGCAAATTCACATTTTATTTAAAGACAAAAAAATATTGAGGCATCGAAAATATTGCGCTCGTTAATAGAATACGTAGCAACTCCAGTAATATGCTACTTTTTCATCAATGCGTAGAGTTAAAGTAAACATAGCTCAACATTTATGTAAGGTCTTAAAAAAGTTAATGTCTCTTTTTTAACTCATTGCTTATGCTAATATCCAAAGTCATTCGAAAATATTTGAAAATATTTCCTCAAATAATAAAAAAATACAAAAATAAATACCCCTGGCTTAAATTACCTTCATGTAACCTTCATTTATATGCAGACATGTTGCTATGGGACATTTACTCCTTTGGGATACTTACTGGACATTTGCAAACATTTGCACATGACACAAAGGCCATTGGATGTTAAGACATTTCCGTTTTGTATGGTTAATTAATCATGACGAGTATACCTTTTTCCGTTTTTTTTTTTTGATTTGGCAATGGAGAAAGTTGAAAACAGTAACATTATTGCAGGCAGACAATGGACTATGATATCAGGCTGTCAACAAAACTCATGCCCCGGAGTCATGGTGAGGGATATATAGAATGAGCTAATTCCAGGAAGCTTTTAAGCTAATAAATGGATCTTAGTGATTTATGGACTTGGGAAGGAAGTTAGAATAAATAGAGGTATATGGAAAGGCTATAAATTTTGTTAATTTCAAGACCTCCAAATCAAGGATGTTAATCTAAATAAAGTCATTTGATTAACTACTATCAGATGGACGTGAAATAAGGCAAAATTCCGTAACACTTTCGATTAATTCGAAACAGTGCTCAATAGTGATTTTCCCATCAGATATAAATCTCTATAGGAAAAGGATTAATTTCTTAAATTTGGAAATTTTCCACCTACACTGAAAAACCTTGACCGGTTCCATAGATAGTGTCTTTAACAGGGCTGTGGAGTCGGAGTAGCAGTCTCAAGATTTTGCTGGAGTCGGAGTCGTAAATATTTGGCTCGACTCCCACTCCGGATAAACTAAATTTTTTAAAACGCTTCTAAACAAGTTTATACGTAAAATAGTTTCCATTGCATTATTCATTCGATCAATGTACGGTATGACTGTCAATGAAAAGCAACTTCCAATTACGGAGATCATTTTGTGTTTCCTAGAATGTTAGACTAGCAGATCGATCCATTTTAATGCCCACCACCAAAAAAAATTTATTTGAAATATTTCGAACAATCGATTTTATTTGTTTATTTTTATTTTAAGATCATATAAACATATACACATGTCAAATTTTTTTAAAAAATTTATTTCTATAGAAAATTTTGTCAAAATTTTATTTCTGTAAAATTTTTTGCCAAAAATTTACTTTCTATAGGAAATTTTTGTCAATATTTTATTTCTATAAAAAATGTTTTCAAAATTTTATTTCTTTCTTTTATTTCTTCTATAGTATATTTTGTCAAAATTTTATTGCTAAAGAAAAATGTTTAAAAAAATTATTTCTATAGAAAATTCTGTCAAAATTTTACTTCTATAGACAATTTTGTTAACATTTTATTTCTATCGAAAATTTTGTCAAAAATTTATTAATATATAAAATTTTTTCAAAATTTTATTTCTATTGATATTTTTCAAAGATTTATTTCTATAGAAAATTTTGTCAAAGTTTTATTTCTATAGACAATTATGTTAAAACTGTATTCTTGTAAAACATTTTATCAAAATTTTATTTCTATAAAACTTTAGTCTAAATTTTATTTCTATAAAAAGTTTAGTCAAAATTTTATTTCTGTAGAAAATTTTGTCAAAATTTTATTTCTATAAAAAATCTTTTTATTTTTTATTTCTATAAAAATTTTTGTCAAAAGATTATTTCTATAGAAAATTTTGTCAAAATTTTATTTCTATAGAAAATTTTGTAAAATTTTTTTTTCTATAGAAAATTTTGTCCAAATTTTATTTCTATAGAAAATTTTGTCAAGATTTTATTTCTATAGAAAAATTTGCAAAATTTTATTTAGTATATATTTTTTTTCAAAATCTTATTTCTATTGATAATTTTTTCAAAATTTATTTCTATAGAAAATTTTGTTAAAATTTTATTTCTATAGAAAATTTTGTCACAATTTTATTAATATATATTTTTTTCAAAATTTTATTTCTATTGATAGTTTTTTCAAAGATTTATTTCTATAGAATTTTTTTTCAAAATTTAATTTCTATAAAAAATTCAGTCAAAACTTTATTCCTATAGAATATTTTGTCAAAATTTTATATCTATAGAAATAAAATTTTGTTAAAATTTTATTTCTATAGACAATTTAGTTAAATTTTATTTCTATAGAAAATTTTGTCAAATTTTTATTTCTATAGAAAATTTTGTCAAAATTTTATTTAGTATATAAAATTTTTTCAAAATTTTATTCCTATTGATAATTTTTTCAAAAAATTTTTTTTCTTTAAAAAATTTAGTCAAAACTTTATTTCTTTAAAAAATTTTATCAAAATTTTACTTCTATAGAAAATTTTGCCAAAATTTTATTTCTATAGACAATTTTGTTAAATTTTATTTCTATAGAAAATTTTGTCAAATTTTTATTTCTATAGAAAATTTTGTCAAATTTTTATTTCTATAGAAAATTTTGGAAAATTTTATTTCTATAGAAAATTTTGGAAAATTTTATTTCTATAGAAAATTAATGAAAATTTTATTTCTATAGAAGATTTTATTTCTATTGATAATTTTTTCAAAAATTTATTTCTATAGAAAATTTTGTCAAAATTTTATTTCTATAGAAAATTTTGTCAAAATATTATTTCTATAGACAATTTTGTTAAAATTTTATTTCTTAGTCAACATTTTATTTCTATAGAAATTTTTGCAATATTTTATTTACTATATAAATTTTTTTCAAAATTTTATTTCTATAGAAAATTTTGTCAAAATTTTATTTCTAAAGATATTTTGAACAGACTAACATTTCAGCCACAGATCATGGACATTTCAACAGGACTCCACATGCGTCAACTAAGAATTTCTTAAAAAGTAGATTCTTCTTTTCATTTCTACCGTACAATGCCCACTAAAATCTCCAGATCTCAATATTTTAGACTTTTGCGGCGGAGAGTAAAGTTTATGTTACACTAAAAAATACCGGAGGTGCGATCATCTCTAGACGGCGCTTCACCGATTATAGGCCAAAATACCGCAAAACCAATTTCTTGTAGAGTGTGATGACTTCGGTGGCCGTCTGAAGGCTGTTCCGTTTGTTCATACATGTATTGAAGCTCTGGCCCTAGCATTTCGACCGCAGACCATGGACAATGGACCGCAGACCATGGACAATGGGACACAGTACCGTTGCACTCAGCATGCGTCAACCAATAAATTCTTATAAAGGAGTTTCCTTGTTTCATTTCTACTGCACATTGGCCATCAAAATATCTGGATCTTAATTTATAGGACTTTTGCACCTGAGGCATTATGAAAAGTGAAGTTGGCACCAAAAAAGTGTGGATTATCTCAAGAGGGCGCTACGTTGGGAATGGGCCACAATGCGACAGAGCCATTTTCGGGTAGCGTTGGAAGGCCATTCCGTTGGACTTTTGCACCTGGGGAATTTTTGGGAGTAAGTTTGCCACTAAAAACTTATCAAAGTGGCCATCATCTCAAGACAGTACTGCGCCGTGAATAGGCCAAAATACCGCAGATGGCTGTGTCGGCCGTTGGAAGGCCATATTTCATAGCAACGGTAGCCAACTCGAACAAATCTAAACTGATTCTAAAATTTGATTTTATTTCGGAAATTTTTTGCTTTTGAACAGACAACTAAAAAATATCGGAATATATTTATTCATTGTTTTCTTATAAAGGAAGTTCCTCGTGCACCATGTGATGGCCTTGTCGGCCATAATGCATGTCAAAGGTAGCCAAAGCGAGACACAAACAAGGTCGTTTTTGCCAACCCACCTAATGGGTTAATTACAATTTGGGAAGATAAAATGGAAATCAATACCATGCTTACAACCTGCGCAACACGTTTCGGCAAATGAAACGCTTTGACAGTGTTGCCAGTATTTTTCTGGCTCTTGCCAATATTTTTCTGTCTCTTGTCAGTATTTTTCTGGCCCTTCTTCCCAAACTAGCACGCTTTCGTCCCCAAAATTCCCCAGTTTAAATCAAAATTCCTCACAAAAATCCCCAATAAATTTTTGACAAGTTGTTATGAAAAAAAAAAATAAGAACTAGGTTCTGCGGTAGAATATCGGTAATAATTTAAAAATTAAAAAAAAATGATAAAAAAAGATTAAACTTTCGAAACACAACACCAAGAGACCGGTGATTGTCTTCCAAATGTTCAAAGAATGCAAATGGGAGTTCGGTCATCATACATTTATGGACGAAAATTTATTTCGAAATACTCAAGTAATAAAATTGGCTGGTGGATAAATATGGGATATATTGTCCAAATATGTGATGAACACTGATGAGAGGGCATTATTTAGGCCCGAGTTCTAATGAAATTATTTTACAATTGTAGCAAACTGCTTTAACCTAGCTGAGTAAAACTATAAACTAGCGTCCCTAAAATAAAATCCTGTGTCCGTTTTCAGTCCAAATGTTTCATTTGCGCCTTTCGTATCTTTTTTTAATAATGTAGAAATAAACAGAATTTCACGAAAATTATTATTACACAACTCAATTATTGTACTGAACAGATTACGAAAAAATCCCCGGAAAAAACTCCCCAAATTTATTAAAATTCCCCCACCAAATCCTTAAGTCCCCAACTCAAAATTTTCGTCCCCATCCACGAAAAAATATCCACAATTTGGGGAAAATTCCCCAATACTGGCAACACTAAATGAAAGTGTTTTTCATTTTCGAAAGCATTAGAAAAATTTTAGTTTCTGGGCTTTGTTTAAAAAATTAGTTGGCACAATTTGAAATAAAATTCAAATGCGCCTATTTGTTGTTTTTTAACTATAATGACTTTGTCAGAATTAAACATATATAGCAAGCGAGCCCACTATGCAATACCAGTTCTACATTGTTTGGTATCAGAAGTAAGATCTTAAGGATGCAAGTGGTTTTAATTTAGAAAACATCCCAGATATGTCGATTTTTTCCTTCTTTTTTTATATTTCGTTGACTCTAAATGCTAAAATGTTATTTACGACATTAAAAAAAAATTTTGCTCTTTACTTTATTGCTTTACATATCAGCCACCCTTTATATTAATATATTTTTGCTCATACACTTTGAACTAATTAAGGCATCCAAGCAAATATATTTTTGGGGATTTTAATGGTAAATATTAGACATATTCAAGTACCATAACCATCACGATACATATTTTAAGCAAAAAAAAAAAAAACACGACAACACACATGATGTCTGGCGACATTGAGTAAACAATTAAAAAGGGACGCAAACCTTTCAGATTTAATTTTTATTCGGGGCGACCAATGTAAATATGGACAAATAATTACGCTAATATGAGGCGAAGCATGCTTTAAGGCTTTGACCAATTTGCCATATACGTTGACTGGTATTTTGGGAATAAATAAAATTTAAAGAAATATGATAAAAACACCATTTTAAATTTCTACAAATTAGGTCGAAAACCTTAGTTGTTAGTACCTTTATTTTTTTGTATGTATCTTCATAATTTATTATGATTTTAAATAAATTAATAATAATAATAATAATAATAATTTCTACAAATGAATTTCAAAAAAGACCTATAAAACAACCATAGTTTGTTGTGCCAAATCTTATATAGCCTCCTCCAGCATGCAGTAAAAAAAGTGGATCCATGGATGTTGACCTTCCCTTAAGAATTTTAGACAATTTAAGGCTACGACTAATTTGCCATACATGTTGGCTGGCATTTGATTAATAAATAAAATTTAAAGAAATATTGACAAATTCCGTAAATTATTTTCAATAGCAAACGGAAAGCCACCATGTTTAGTTGGTCTCAAATCGTATATAGCCTCCTCCAGCATGCAGTCAAAAAAAGTGGATCTAAGGATGCAGACCTTTCCTTAACGATTTTAGTCAATTTAAGTCATTTTTCAGGAAGTTTACTTAAAATCTGGGCTCTACAAAATTAAATACTGGAATATGGATATGATTTTACAAAAGTTTATCGAAGGAATTTATATAGAAAAAAATAGCTTTAAAAATTTACTTTAACTATTTTGAATATGGTTGATTTTTTATTTATTTTTAACATCTCATTTCTCTTCAAAATGTTTACACAAATTTAGTAAACCCTTTGAGAATTTAAAATATTTTAAAGCTTTGACCACTGCACAAAAAAACATTAGCGAAAAACTCCACACTAAAAACCTCACTAACCTCAAACCTTCAAATTACGGAAAACAACCAAAAAAGGATAGATAGCCTCTCCAAATTAAAACACGAATATAAGGAAGTAAAAAATAAAAAAAAAAATCCTCCAACAAAAAAACAGAGGAACAAATTAAACAACAAACCCTCAGACTTATACATATACCCCCCAAAAAAAATGCTTGAACCAAATTCACAAAATTTGGTCAGTTTAAATTTTTAATAGCAAAGCTATTTTCGTTTTTTCGAAAAATTTTCCAAAATGACAAAGGATAAAAAATTGCGAAAGACAGCGAAAAAAATTACACAGCTTAAAAAATCAATATAACCAGACAGAAATCCGGCACAGAAGAGCAATGTAAAAAAAACAAGTCGATACGAAAAACATAACAAACAAAACAGAAAAAAAACGGAGTCGATTTAGAAAAAGGCTAAAAAATCGTCAAAGCCAACAGAAACAACGAAATCACTTACTACGATAGCAATGGCATCAAAGGCAATAGAGGCAAAGTCATGTCCAACGGACAGGAAGAGTAAATGCAGCATTAAAGAGAAATCATGAAAAATATAGTGAAATTTTCCCCATATCCAAATAGAAAGTATAAAGGGTGATACGGTCAAAATTTTGTCAAGGGAAAACGCGTGTAAATCGGTGAAATCGTTTATTTAAAAAATCAAATTAAATTTCTTTTTCAAGTTCAATTAGTATAAAATTCAGGAAAAATATTCAGTTAGGCTTTCGCTTTTCCAAATCCGAATTGCCGGGCCTCACGCTTGACACCTGCCATCAGATTTTGTACAGCCACCTTGTCCACCTACTTCGCCGCAGAAAGCCAGTTTGCTTTGAACTGCTGCTCGTCCTTAGCAGTTTTTTTGGTCTTCTTTAGGTTCCGCTTGACAATAGCCCAGTATTTCTCAATTGGGCAGAGCTCTGGCGTGTTGGAAGGGTTCTTGTCCTTGGGAACCACCTGCACGTTGTTGGCTCCATGGCCTTTTTACCGTAATAGCAAGATGCCAAATCCGTCCAAAACAGTACGGAACAACCGTGTTTCTTCAGGAAAGGCAGCAGACGTTTATTCAAACACTCTTTCACGTAAATTTCTTGGTTGACAGTCTCGGAAGCTATGAAAATGCTGCTTTTCAAGCCACAGGTACAGATGGCTTGCCAAACCAGATATTTCTTTGCGAACTTTGACAGTTTTATGTGCTTGAAAATATCTGCTACCTTTCCCCTTCCTTTTGCCATATAAAACTCCTGTCCCGGAAGCTGCTTGTAGTCGGATTTGATGTAGGTTTCGACGTCCATTACCACGCAGTCAAACTTCGTCAGCATCGTCGTGTACAGCCTCCGGAATCGCGCTTTGGCCGTCGTATTTTGTTTATCATCGCGATTTGGAGTCACTACCTTCTTGTAAGTCGATAGTCCGGCTCGTTTTTTGGCTCGATGCACGGTTGTAAACGATACACCCAGCTTATTTGCGGCATCTCGGAGAGAGAGGTTTGGGTTTCGCTTGAAACTACCGGCAACTCTCTTTGTCGTCTCAGCAGCTTCCGGTTTTCGATTTCCCCCCGATCCAGACTTTCTGGCTGTCGACAAACGTTCCCCAAACACTTTAATTACATTTGTAACGGTTGATTTGGCAACTTTTAGCGATTTTGCCAGCTTTGCGTGGGAGTAGTTCGGATTTTCGCTATGCGCGAGCAAAATTTTGATACGCTGCTCTTCTTGCTTGGACGGCATTTTGACCACTGAAGAGTGTATTCCAAAATCAAAATCGGAGCAACATTCTACACACACACCTTCAAAATGAGGAGTGTTGAGTTTTTTTAAATGTAAAATTGAAAGAAATACGTGAGTTTATATTGACCAAATTTTGACCGTATCACCCTTTAGCAATCAAAAAGGGAGAATAATTAAATAAAAATCAAAGGCATTCGAATTCTAAATACCCTTCTAGTCTTAGAATTTGAGAAATTTAAAAATAAAATTGGCTATCATGTATAACCAATTTTTCGGTAACAAGATATAGGAGTGCTGTTTCAAAATATTCAGAGCAAATGGTTTGGTTTCTTGGTTCACGCTTTTGGTTATTTTCCGAATTATTATAAACTACACTCAAAACAAATTTATTTGGATACCAAGATTTTAGCTTCCCTTAAAGATTTTGATATTGAATCCGAGCCACAGATGCTGCTTCTCTTTTTGCAAAATTGTATTTCTATAGAAAATTTTGTCAAATAGATTCTGTCTATAGATATTTTGTCAAAATTGTATTTCTATACAAAATTTTATATCCATAGAATATTTTGTCAACATTTTATTTCTAAAGAAGATTTTATCAAAAGTTATTTCTAACGAAAATTTTATCAACATTTATTTCTAAAGAAAATTTTGTCAAAATTTTCATTAGAAATTAAAAAAAATATTATTTCCATAGAAAATGTTGTCATATATTAATATTTTTGAAAATTTTGTGAAAATGTTATTTCCATAGAAAATTTTGTCAAAATTTTATTTCTACAAAAAATTTTGTCAAAATTTTATTTCCATAGGAAATTTTGTCAAAAGTTTATTTCCATAGGAAATTTTGTCAAAAGTTTATATCCATAAAAAATTCTGCCAAAATTTTATTTCTATAGAAAAGTTTGACAAAATTTTATTTCTGTAGAAAATTTTGCCAAAATTTTATTTCTATAGAAAATTTTGACAAAATTTTATTTTCAGTGGAAATTAAAAAAATTATTTCCATAAAAAATGTTGTCAATAGTTAATTTCTACAGAAAATTTGTTAAAATTTAATTTCTATATATTTAATTTAGTCAAAAATTTATTACCATAGGAAATTTTGCCAGTATTTTATTTTCATAGGAAATTTTGTAAAAATTTTATTTCTATAGAACATTTTGTCAAAAGTTCATTTTTACCAAAAAAAAAAATTTTTAAATTTAATTTCTATAGAAAATTTTGACAAAGTTTTATTTCTACATAAAATTTTGACAAAACTTTATTTCTATATAAAATTTTGACAAAATTTTATTCCCACATTAAATTTTGTTAAAATTTTATTTTTATTGTTTTGTCCGAATTTTATTTCTGAAGAAAATTTTATTTCAATAGAAATTGTGCCAAAATTTTATTTCCATATGAAAATTTTGTCAAAATTTTATTACTATAGAAAATTTTGTCAAAATGTTATTTCTACAGAAAATTTTGTCAAATTTTAATTTTATAGGAAATTTTGTCAAAAGTTTATTTTCATAGGAAATTTTGTCAAAAGTTTATTTTCATAGGAAATTTTGTCAAAAGTTCATTTCCATAGGAAATTTTGTCAAAAGTTTATGTCCATAGAAAATTTTGTCAAATTTTTATTTCTACAGAAAATGTTGTCAAAGTTTTATTTCTATAAAAAAATTTTTCAAAGTTTTATCTATAGAAAATTTTGCCAAAATTTTATTTTCATTGGAAATTTAAAAAAAAATATTTAGAAAATTTTGCCAAAGGTTATTTCTACAGAAAAATTTGTCAAAATTTAATTTCTATAGAAAATGTTGACAAAATTTTATTTCTACATAAAATTTTGTCAAAAGTTTATTTCTATAGAAAATTTTGTCCGGATTTTTTTTCTGTAGAAAATTTTATTTCAATAGAAATTGTGCCAAAATTTTATTTCCATAGGAAATTTTGTCAAAATTTTATTTCCATAGAAAATTTTGTCAAAAGTTTATTTCTACTGCTGATGGCCTTATCAGCTAATGCTACTTTTCTTTCTTTTCTTTTTTTATCATACATTTACTGTATGATTAAAATAAACGATAAATAAATAAAGTTTATTTCTACAGAAAATTTTATAAAAATTTTATTTCCATAGGAATTTTCGTCAAAAATTTATTTCCATAGAAAATTTTGTCAAAATTTTATTTCTACAGAAAGTTTTGTCAAAATTGTATTTCTACAGAAAATTTTGTCAAAATTTTATTTCTATAAAAAATTTTGTCAAAATTTTATTTCTATACAAAATTTGCCAAAATATTATTTCTATAAAAAGCCTTATTTACATAGTAAATTTGGTCACAATTTTTTTTCATTGGAAACTTTGTCAACATTTTATTTCCATAGAAAATTTGGTCACAATTTTATTTCCATAGGAAATTTTGTCAACATTTTATTTCCTTAGGAAATTTTGTCAACATTATATTTTCATAGAAAATTTTGTCAAAATTTTATTTTTATAGAAAATTTTATCGAAATATTATTTCTATAGAATATTGCCAAAATTTTATTTCCATAGGAAATTTTGTCAACATTTGTCTATGTCCATGTCCATAGAAAGTTTTGACAAACATTTTTTTCTACATAAAATTTTATCAAAATTTTATTTCTATAGAAAATTTTATCAAAATTTTATTTCCATAGAAAATGTTGTCAAAAGTTTATTTCCATTAAAAACTTTGCAAAAATTTTATTTCTATAAAAATTTTTATGAAAATTTTATTTCCATAGAAAAGTTTGCCAAAACTTTATTTCTATAGAAAATTTTCACAACATTTTATTTCCATACAAAATTTTATTTCTATAGAAAATGTCGACATCTTTTTCTATAGAAAATTTTGACAAAATTTTATTTCTATAGAACATTTTGCAAAATTTTATTTCTATAGAAAATTTTGACAACATTTTGTTTCTATAGAAACTTTTTCCAATTTCATTTTTTTCTGTAGAATTGTAATTCTATAAACAATTTGTTCAAAATTTTGTAAAAAATCTACCAGAACGACAAGAGTTCTACTAATCTACCAAGCAGTAAATAATCGACCAATTTTGGTAGAATTCTACCAACTGTGCTAACCGTGGGAGGAACCCCCTGTGTAAACAATCTTTGGTTGACGCGTGCTGATTGCGAAGATGCTTAGTCCTGTTGGAATGACCATTGTCAGCGGTCTAAATGTTTGTCTGTTCAGAGCTTGAATAATGTCGATTGTTGGAGCGACCATCGGCCGTTTCGATGGTCCACACCCTTACTATAGGCGGCGCTTGAGTTCTAGTAGCCAACCTAAGGTCTAAGTTTTACATTCCGACGGAGCGATGTTACAACTAATCCAAGCACTTAGTATACACCGTTGACCAGATTGCTGGTGAATTAGTTCCAGGCAGATAGAACCACATCATGGCTGGAGGTTTGCCTCTATCCAGCCTCCACAAATCTTAAGCAACCAATCCAGCGGCGGTCAATCAGATTCCGGCAGATAGCATGATCCGGTTAGGAAGCCACTTTGGACAAATGACTAGCATGCCCGTCTATATATTTAAAAAATAATATATTTTTTATTAAAAAAAAATAATAATACCTTGTTTAGTATTCATATTGATGACGCCACCAAGATTGCTGTTCCCAAACACTACATAAAAATTATCCAAAAATCTGCCCTTCCCTCTACCCTTTTATTATTTTCCCACCCACAATATCTCACTCGTCATAGACGATATTTGAATGTTGTATATAGGGGAAGAGAAAATTTTGGAAGTTATTTTTTTTTCTTTTCCTCTTCTGATGGCTTTATGTTGTTTGTTGGATTTTCGGCTGCGTTTTGTTTTGCATTTGTATTAGTGCGTTTGTGGCACAACAGAAGGCTTTTCCAAACGCATCCTCCCAGTACTAGGTTTTTTTGATTGGGATTTTTTGCATCTCTTTTTGAAAACACACGATTTTTTGTGCTCTGTCTTATTGCTTTTTCTTAATGGTTGTGGCGTTGCCCCATCAATCCACCATCTCACCCAACCAACCAACCAACAAATGATTCCAGTAGAATAAAACGCGAATGTCCAGTGTGGCTGAGTGTTGCCCAAAATTACACCATAAAGAAGGAAAGTTTGACCATTCTTCTTAATATCTTTCTTTTTATCGTTGTACAATTTAAATAAAATGTACCACAAATTGAGCGCTATAGTTGGTCTGAAAAATTTGGGCTTTGTTTGGTGAAAATGAAAATCAAAAAACTTCTAACGTTTGATAAAAAATCGGCAATTGACTTGGTCAACATTTTTCCAATAACAACAATCAGAGATGGTCCAAATTACCATTTTTAGAAGAAGTAGAAGACTTCATCAGACACCAGGAAACGATCAATGAGCGCTACCCAATTTTGGATATAGCTCAGTGAAAAAGGACCTCCTTTTTATATCCGTGTTCGAAAGAGGTTTCACGATAATCGTTTTTGTGGTACGACAACCACGACTCCACCTCCATTCCTAGTGCGATCCTTGTGCAGCACGTTGTATCTGTCCCAAGGGTTCAGCTATAGGTGGTATTTAACTTGGTTTCTTGGACGGCCTCTTGAATCGTGTGGTCCAAACGTAAAAATCTACCAAATTTAAAAATTTTACTTTGAAGTTTTTGATAAAAATTTTGTCAAAATTTTATTTCTGTGGAAAATTTTGTCAAAATTTTATTTTTATAGAAAATTTTGTCAAAACTTTATTTTTATAGAACATTTTGATAAAATTTTATTTATCTAGAAAATTTTGCCAAAATTTTATTTCTATAGAAAATTTTGAAAAAATCCATAGAAATTTTTGGAAACATCATACTTCTATAGAAAGATTGCCATTCGTGCCAAAAATAATCTAACAAAATTTGAAGAATATTCTACCAAATTTAAAAATTTTACTCTGAAGTTTTTGATAAAAATTTTTTCAAAATTTTATTTCTGTAGAAAATTCTGTGAAAACTTTATTTCTATAGAAAATTTTGATAAAATTTTATTGGCAAATTAAATTAAAATTATATAGCAAATTTTGCAAAATTTCATTTGTATAGAAAGTCTTATTTCCCTAAAATTTTTTGTAGAAATCGTGGGAGCTCGTCCGAAAAGTAATCTACCAAAATATGAAGAAAATTTTGCCAAAAATCTACCAAATTTAAACATTTTACTATGAAGTTTTTGATAAAGATTTTGTCAAAGTTTTATTTCTGTGGAAAGCTTTGTCAACATTTTATTTTCCTGGAAAATTTTGTCAAAAATTTATTTCTATAGAAAATTTTACCAAAATTTTATTTCTATAGAAAATTTTACCAAAATTTTATTTCTATAGAAAATTTTGCCAAAATGTTATTTCTGAAAAAAATTTTGCCAAAATTTTATTTCTTTAGAAAATTTTGCAAAATTTTATTTCTATAGAAAATTTAAAGTTTTTGATCAAAAATTTGTCAAAACTTTATTTCTATAGGAAATTTTGTCAAGTTCTTATTCCTATAGAAAATTTGACAAAATCTTATTTCGATAGAAATTTTCGCAAAAATCGTATTTCTATAGAAATTATTTGAAATTTGAAGAAAATTTTACCAAAAATCTACCAAATTTAAAAATTTTACTTTGAAGTTTTTGAACAAATTTTTATTTCTGTAGAAAATGTTGTCAAAATTTTATTTCTGTAGAAAATGTACCCAAAATTTTATTTCTATAGAAAAATTTGTCAAACATTTATTTCTGTAGAAAATTTTGTCAAAATTTTATTTCTATAGAAAATTTTGTCAAAATTTTATTTCTATAGAAAATTTTCTCAACATTTTTTTCTATAGAATAGTTTGTCAAATTTCTTTTCTATATAAAATTTTGTCAAAATTGGCTTCTTAATAAAAATATTGGCAAAATTGTTCTCTATAAAAAATTTTGTCAACATATTTTTCTATAACATTTTTTTCTACATTTTTATACCCTCCACCATAGGATGGGTGGTATATTACCTTTGTCATTCCGTTTGTAACACATCAAAATATTGGTCTAAGACCCCATAAAGTATGTTTATTCTGGGTCGATCTAGCTATGTCCGTCCGTCCGGCTGTGGAAATCACGCTAACTTCGAACGAAACAAGCTATCGAATTGAAACCTCGCACAAGTTGTTGTTATTGATGTAGGTGGGATGGTATGGGCCATATCGGACCACGTTTACGTATAGCCTTCATATAAACCGACACCCAGATTTGGCGTGTGGATCCTCTTGGAGGAGCAAATTTCATCCGATCCGGCTGCAATTATTACGTGGTGTTAGTATATGACCTCTAATACCTATGCAAAAATTGGTCCATATCGGTCCATAATTATATATAGCCCCCATATAATCCGATCCCCAGATTTGACCACCGGAGCTTCCGGGAGGAGCAAAATTTATCCTATCCGGTAGAAACTTGGTACGTGGTGTAAGTATATAATCTCTAACTACCATGCCAAAATTGGTCCATATCGGTCCATAATCATATATTTGACCACCGGAGCTTCCGGGAGGAGCAAAATTTATCCCATCCGGTAGAAACTTGGTACGTGGTGTAAGTATAAAGTCTCTAACTACCATGCCAAAATTGGTCCATATCGGTCCATAATCATATATAGCCCCACATAAACGATCCCAAAATTTTTCCTCCGGAACCTCTGGGAGGAGCAACATTCTTTCTATTCGATTGAAATTTGCTACGTGGCGTTAGTATATGGTCATGCAAAAATTAGTCTATATCGGTCCATAATTATATATAGCCCCCCATATAAACCGATCCCCAGATTTGACCTAAGGAGCCTCTTGGAGGCCAATGGCAAACTTGACCCAAATCAGTCTATAGTTTTATATAGCCCTCAGACTAACCGATCCCCAAACACACAAAAAATTGGTCCATATCGGTTCATAATTGTATATAGCCCCCATATAAAACGACCCCCATATTTCAATTCTGGCTCTCTAATTACCGCGCAAAAGTTCATATCAATTCGTAATTATTTGTGCACTTCCCTAGACTAGAGATGTGCACGTGAGTAATAGTCTACTCACGCCCACGCATACTCACGGCGGAAAAATCTTACTCACGCACGACACGAAAATTTATACTCAAGCCCGAAAATGTCGTGACTCACGAAAAATACCGTGACTCACGAAATATATCTTGACTCACGAAAAATGTCGTGACCCACGAAAATTTTTTTGGGTAATTTGCCTTAGCGACGTGTCTGAAAACGTGAGCATTATTAAAATCGAGAGCGTTATCACACCCTTCACATCCAAGGTGTCACTAAAATTGTAAATGAATTTAACTCTTAAGCGTTTTGTTGGTGAGCGGAATTTTTTTTTCGTGAGCGTAAATCTTTACTCACGCACACTCACGAAGATAACATTTTCGTGACTCACGCTCACGCACGACATTTGGGTTCATTAATCACGCTCACGCACACTCACGCCGTTGCCATGAGCGTGACTCACGACTCACTCGTGAAAATTGTATTTTTCTATAAAAACAAGTATATATGGCCGTAAGTTCGGCCAGGCCGAGTCTTATGTACCGTAGAAACTTCTACGAAATACTGTCATCCGGAATCGAATTACTTGGGTTGTGGTATCTTCAATCGTTTTCTAAATTGTGAGTTAGTCCATACGTGGTATATACTAGACAAAAAAGGTATGTGAAGGTAAGTCTACAAATAATTACGAATAGATATGGACTTTTGCACGGTACGTATGGGGCTAGAATTGAAATATGGGGATCGCTTATATGGGGGCTATATACAATTATGAACTTGATATGGACCAATTTTTGTGCGATTGGGGATCGATTTATCTGAGGGCTATATATAACTATAGACCGATATGGATCTAGTTAGGCATGGTTGTTAACGGCCATATACTAGCACAATGTATCAAGAGGTTCCAAAACCAAAACTCGGGATCAGTTTATATGGAGGATATATATGATTATTGACTGATATAGACCACTTTTGGCATGGTTGTTAAATATCATATACTACCATCACGTACCAAATTTCAACCAGATCGGAAGAATTTTGCTTCTCCAAAAGGCACCGGAGGTCAAATCTGGGGATCGCTTTATATGGGGGTTATATATAATTATGGACTGATATGAACCAATTCATGCATGGTTGTTGGATACCATCGATTTATATGGGGGCTATATATAATTATGGACCGATGTGGACCAATTTTTAGATGGTTGGTAGAGACCATATTACTAACACCATGTACCAAATTTCAGCCGGATCGGATGAAATTTGCTTCTCTTAGAGGGTCTGCAAGCCAAATTTGGGGGTCCGTTTATATGGGGGCTATACGTAAAAGTGGACCGATATAGCCCATTTGCAATACCATCCGACCTACATCAATAACAACTACTTGTGCCAAGTTTCAAGTCGACAGCTTGTTTCGTTCGGAAGTTTGCGTGATTTCAACAGACGGACGGACGGACGGACGTGCTCAGATCGACTCAGAATTTCACCACGACCCAGAATATATATACTTTATGGGGTCTTAGAGCAATATTTCGTTGTGTTACAAACGGAATGACAAAGTTAATATACCCCCATCCTTTTGTGGAGGGTATAGAAATGAAGACATCTTAGTTGGAGAGGATTATTTTGCAAAATCAACAAAATATCAAGAATTCTACCAATCTACCAAACAGTAGAAAACTTACCATTTTTGGTAGAATTCTACCAACTGTGGCAACCGTGTATCGGATCCCGAAGCACCTTCCAAAACGAATACCTCAAAATTCGGACTGAGTTAATGGAGTGGAGAGCAGGATATTGTGTTTACGATTTTGCGACTCCAGGGCCAGTGGGACGCTCTAACCTTCCTCTGAGAAGCAACAATTACACAGTGCCGAGAATTGAACAGTAAAACTGCAATGGTTAGCATGTCCGCCTTGCATACACAAGGTCGTAGGTTCGATTTCTGCTTCGGCGGAACACCAAAAAGTTTTTCAGAGGTGGATTATCCCACCTCAGTAATGCTGGTGACATTTCTGAGGTTTCAAAGCTTCTCTAAATGGTTTCACTGCAATGTGGAACGCCGTTCGGACTCGGCTACAAAAAGAAGGTCCCTTGTTATTGAGCTTAACATGAAATCGGGCAACACTCAGTGATAAGAGAGAAGTTCACCAATGCGGTATCACAAAGGACTGAATAGTCTAAGTGAGCCTGATACATCGGGCTGCCACCTAACCTAACCTAAGAACTCATCTTTATTTGACGAGCACATGGGATACTCGAATTCCAATGGTTTTGACTTCCAAGGCAAAAGAAGATATACAGAGAAGTCTTTCAAAGTTGAACACTCCGGGTAACGGACAACCCCCAAAGTGGAACAATTGTCGAGCAACAATGAATACATTAAAATTAACATCTCCTAACTGAGGATCTCCCAAATGTGGACAAAATTTAGCTAGCGTTAGTGTCCACTTCTAAGATGTTTCATAGCCCTCAATAGCAGGGTGATAAAAAATCGATGAGCATCTTCTTACTCAATCTCTATAGACCTAAATGAACCATAAGTGCATCTTCTACCCAATTCATTTTTCCCCAAAAATTATTCTAGACTCTAACGGGTGATGGTCATAGAAGAACCCTTTTCACAATTACCAAAAATCTAAAAGAAGGGAAGACGAAAATAAAAACCTGGACAACCATCATCATCCAACCATCCGTCCAGTCATTCATTTATGCCTTTTTAGGTTGACCATTGTATAGAGGTACAAGAAGACTTTCGCCTCTTAGCCTTCATGGCAGTTGGCAGCAGCATAAAGCCAGAGTGTCATAGCGAAAGAGTAACACGGACGTGTATGTGTGTGTGCGTGAGTGGGTGCAAAATATATTTCGCGTTTTGTATAGAATTTGAGAGCCAAGTCTATGTTTTTTCCTTTTTTTGGTTGGTTTGTCTTTTTTTCGATTTTGGCAAAATAGGTTTGAAATCAGCCGAAGGGGTTATAGCCAGGCCAACAATGTACAAAAGGATACAAACTCAACGAAAACCACGCAATGAAAAAGAAAAAAACAACCGAGGGAAAAAGACTAAAAATTAACACGATGAGAAAAAAAATTGTTTTGAATTTTGCAAAAGTCCTGCGTCCATGGAATGAGTTCTATGGCAATGTTTTGGAAAAAGGACTAGTCGCCATCGTCATGTACCATGGCCTACCCATACCTTATAGTTCCAATGATAGGTTTTTGCATTAACTTCGCCCCACCCCGCGCTCCGAGTCACTAGGTCTAGATATGGTATAAGTTTGTCGTTTGTTGCATGTCAAGGTTTGGGTATAGGATTTCAAAAAAACACATTGCTCTCTTTCTCTTTCTCACTCTCTTTCTATTTCTCTTTTCTATCTCTCTTTTCATCTATGTGTCGCTTTTAAGTTTTCCCTCCTGTTTGGTTTTTTTTTTTGTTTTATTATCCTTCTCCATGACTCACTCACTCCTCTCCAGCTCAGGAGTTTGTTTCATCAAATGCGTGAAGAGCTGGGGCTAGCTGGAGTAACAAAAACAAAAAAATTGGAGGCTTGAGCTATGTCATGACACAGAGAAAGGTAGTAGTCCTAGTGCCTAGTACCAATAGTAGTGGTAGTAGAAGTAGTTGCAGAATATTTATTTTTGCATATGTATTGGTATGATGATGATGATGGTATGCAACAAAAAAACACCGTCTATGCCGGTTTTTACTCGTATGTGTGTGTGTGCGGGTAAGGTGTGAGTTTTCAAGTGAATACGCGTTGGCGTTGCGAATATTTTTTTTTCCTTCTTTTTGTAGAGGAGTTGAGGCTGTTTTTTTCGCAGATTCCTTTTGCTTTGCATGTAAAAGTGTGAGTTTTCAAACCTTAGCCATGGTCAAATCTCTCTAACCCTTTCGGTTTTTTTCCGTTCGTTCTTGGCCGTTGTTTTTCCTAGCCATCTACTCGTTTGGTTTTTTCACTTCTCTTCCTAGGACTTCGTTTCCCTGGGGGCAAATGTGTCTCCATAGAAGTTCCCTAGGAAAAATATACAAAACATAAAGAAATAAAAGCAGAAAAGAGTAAAGCGGAGTAAGCGGAGTTGTTGGGATTTCAAAGTCTGTATGGGAAAGAGTGAACGAGCATTGATGTTAATTATACCGCTGTTGTCCTTTTACTTCCTATTTCCGGTTTCTATTTTAATTTTATTTAAATTCCTTTTTTTTTTTTTTTTTTGAAGCGAAAAATACCAAAGACTACAACCAACTGAAACAATAGATGAGGCGGGTATTGGCTTTAAAATAAATGTATTCCTTGACCGCAAATAAAAATTCTAAAGAACAAGTTTTTATTTTTTAACTGTGTAGATTAAAAAAAAACGGTATTGTTTTTCGGTGTCTGGGAGAGAGGTGATTATTGTGCTTGGTTTTGTCTTTTGACTCGACTGGCAAATTACTTTATTACGGAAAATACAGACAAATTTCATCCCAACAACTGGCGCCCAACGTTGTGGCAGTTTAGCAAATAACAGAAATTTCTGTTTCAACGACAGAAATTGGGCAAATTTTAGTTTTTTTTTCAGCAAATAGAGTTAGTTGAGATGCTGCCTATAGGCATTTATCATATTTTTTAAAAATTAGAAACGGGCAGCATTAAAAAAATCAATCAAAATTTGTAATGTAGTTTAGGCTCAGGACATTGGATAGTCCTGAGGCGTCATGCTGATGACTATCGACCAGAACCGGTACATAAGGTATATTTCCACCAAGAATGATTCAAAGAATCGGGTTATACGTATAATTTTGTTAACAAAGTGTCCGTCTAATTAGCCCCATGCCAATTCTATGAAGGGTTTCTATTTAGACCCTTGTAAAGAGCAAGAAAGTCAAAAATATGGCAAAATGGACATGCTGAAAAAAATAAAGTACTAAACCCTTGCCGGCCCTGGTGTTGATCCATTTTCCGAAGTCTATTGTTTGGTCGAGCCACCGTAGTGCAATGGTTATCATGCCCGCCTTTCATACACAAGGTCGTGGGTTCGATTCCTGCTACGACCGAACACCAAAAATTTTTTCAGCGGTGGATTATACCACCTCAGTAATACTGGTGACATTTCTGAGGGTTTCAAAGCTTCTCTAAGTGGTTTCACTGGAATGTGGAACGCCGTTTGGACTCGGCTATAAAAAGGAAGTCCCTTGTCATTGAGCTTAACATGGAATCGGGCAGCACTCAGTGATAAGAGAGAAGTTCACCACTGTGGTATCACAATGGACTGAATAGTCTAAGGGAGCCTGATACATCGGGCTCCCGCATAACCTAACCATGGTCGATTTGGTTTTCACCTGTCATCTTTGTACTATACATGTACACCAAGTAGACTACTAAGCTTGTACGGTGACTGATCCGAAAAGATGGACGAGGTTTATGAACTGACAGATTATTGTGCATCCCGAGAGTAATAGAGCACAAAGAAAAGACATTCGTAGAATCTGTGGTCTTCGAACCAGCGATATACCACAACATATCTCAGCCGAAGATACTTATACCATCAACATCCCAAAGCCATCCAAGGCTCTAGGGTCCGACGAAATTTCTGTACTAATGCTGAAGTATCTGGGAATATTGAGAGTCCTTGGAATAACTCATTATACTCGATGTCTGAAAAATGGCTGGGGTGATTCCAGTACTGAAGCCAGGCAAAAACTCGAGCAAGGGTGAATCGTAAAGACCGATCTCCCTTCTTTCGCCAGTAGCCCACACAAACAAAGCACTACTCCTCCCCAGCCTTGTGGAAAAATTTCCAGCTGCCAACCAACAACATGGATTCCGTAAAGGACATAGCACAACAACAGCTTTCAGCATACATAAATATATGACTCAATCAGCTCAAGCCATGTCACAGGAGGACGATCCTCCTGGCGCTTTAGCTATCGCAGGCATTCGATACGGTCAAACATGACATATTTTCGAGGGCATCGTGAATACGTCCCTCCGGCAGGATCCAAACGTGGGGTCCTTAATTATCCGTGGATTTTTAGGAGTAGAAAGACAAAACTGTCCTCTATTCCACCGACACCGGACGCCGTTGAGATTGTATCATATGCAGACGACTATACAATCATGACATTCGAGCCCATTGTCGATAACATATTCGTAAGCGAACTAATCACGTAAGCGAACGAATCGCGTAAGCGGTCGAACCGCGTTAGGGGGGTGTTAGTATAGTGATGCTAACTGGTGATGACGGTGGATAGTATGGAGTTGATGATGGGGTCGGGCCGACGGTGTTCGTGTACGGGGATGACGATGGTGTCGGGCCGATGTTGATCGTGTACGGTGATGACGATGATGTCGGGCCGACGGTATTCGTGTGCAGAGATGACTAGGGTACCGGGCCGCCAGTGTTCGTGTATGGGGATGACGGTGGTGTGGGGCCGACGATACTCGTAGATGTTGCTGGTGTCGGGCCGATGGTATTCGTGGGCTGGTATAACGATTGGATCGGGCCGATGATGTTCGTAGACGGGGATGGCGATTGGATTGTCCGAACATACTCGTAGATGTCGATGGTGTTCGGATGCGGGTGCAGCGATTGTATCGGGCCAATGAGGTTCGTAGACTTAGATGTTGTCGGGTTGATGGTGTTCGTGCACTGTGACGACGATTGGGTAGGGCCGATTATGCTCGTATACGAGGATAATGATGGTGACGGCCGGTGGTGATCGTGTCGGTTCCTGTAACGAAAAGAGGGACAGGGGAAAGGGTTCGACTATACTAACACTTGATGGATGCGAACGAATCGCGTAAACGGACGGACGCGCAAGCGGACGAACCGCGTAAGCGGACGAATCGCGTAAGCGAACGAATCGCGTAAGCGAACGAATCGCGTAAGCGGACGAACCGCGTAAGGGAACTAATCGCGTAAGCGAACGAATCGCGTAAGCGGACGAACCGCGTAAGCGAACTAATCGCGTAAGCGAACGAATCGCGTAAGCGGACGAACCGCGTAAGCGGACGAAACGCGCAAGCGGACCAACCGCGTTAGGGGGGTGTTAGTATAGCTTTTAGATGGGAAAAGGAAAGGATAGGAAGAAGGTATTCGGGAGATCTATTCTACTACAGGCTTCGGATGCGAACGAACTAATCGCGTAAGCGAACGAATCGTGTAAGCGGACCAACCGTGTTAGGGGGGTGTTAGTATAGCTTTTAGAGGGGAAAAGGAAAGAATAGGAGGAAGGTAATCGGGAGTTCTATTCTACTACAGGCTTCGGATGCGAACGAATCGCGTAAGCGGACGAACCGCGTTATGATGAATTGTCTGTTGCTATCGGTTGCTTCGGCAGCGGTCGTTGCCACTCGCTTTACTGTTCGTCTAGCTTCGGTTGATTCATCCTATCGTCGCCGAAAACCCACATTCTTAAGTCGGCCGAGACACCAACCCAATGAGAATTACCAATTAATCTCAACAATGCTGGGTAATGAAAGCAGCAAGCAAGAAAATGAACGCAGTTATAATGGATACTGTGGAGCACAGCTACCAAGTGGGTACAGTGGTGATGAAATAAATCCAAAATATGTACGAGTAATTGGCTCGTTACACGATTAAACATATACCTTTCTGATTTTACCAGTTATTTCTCTGCTAAAAATTTGAGGATATGAGCCACCAAATCCTTAGCCACTGTTTTCACTACATGGACGACAGGAGTTCGCCGATAGTTTAATGTAAGGGTCGGCGACGAAATAATGTCGACGACGAAATAATGTCGACGACAAACTACTCCAACGTTCTCCGGATTATATTCGACAGCTTCTCCTCGGTTGCTATCGCAGCAGCCACCCAATTCAATATCTTGTGGATAGGCAACAACCATCCAGGAACCTAGTGGTTAATCGTCACCTTCTAGTGCCTCTAGATCAGTTAGCATACCAGACAGGGATGAACAGGATTCATGAGGATACTGTAGCTGAAGCAGTGAAAAGCTATAAGGTTAATCCTGTTCTCGGAACACGAACACCGCCTAAACTTTTCCGACTCACCACCTGATGGTAACATGGGTTGAACTCATAACTAATTGCCGACTGATATACATTTTTAAGCTTCCTCAAATTTTGAGATTTTGCCCATACATATTTCGAGAATCTTCCGCACGCAAATACTTCTTCCATAACTCTTTCCACTACTTCCGTTCCCTATAAGAATTTCTATAAATAAAACGTCCATAAAAGATTGGAAGCTGTTCCAATCATAATGAGCTATCGAGAGTAGCTTTGGAACTAGAAAATGAGATTAGAATTTTAAGAATTAAAAACGCAAAAACTCTCGGAAATAACACAAATTTTAGAATCAGTTTAGATATGTTCGAATTGGTCTCCTTTGGCATTATGGCCTTCAAAATTCCGAAATATACTATCACACTTTTTGCAAAATTTACGGTCAAAATTTGGTCAATATAAACTGGACGTATTTCTTTCAATTTTGCATTTAAAAAACCTGAACACCCCTCATTTTGAAGGTGTGTGTGT
The DNA here is from genome assembly GCF_050003625.1 of Haematobia irritans. Lineage (NCBI taxonomy): Eukaryota > Metazoa > Arthropoda > Insecta > Diptera > Muscidae > Haematobia > Haematobia irritans. Next base: position 38,445,964 of record NC_134397.1, on the reverse strand, counting down.
GTAGAATGTTGCTCCTATTTTGATTTTGGAATTCACTCTTCAGTTGTAAAAATGCCGTCCAAGCAAGAAGAGCAGCGTATCAAAATTTTGCTCGCGCATCGCGAAAATCCGAGCTACTCGCACGCAAAGCTGGCAAAATCGCTAAAAGTTGCCAAATCAACCGTTACAAATGTAATTAAAGTATTTGGGGAACGTTTGTCGACAGCCAGGAAGTCTGGATCGGGGGGAAATCGAAAACCGGAAGCCGCTGAGACGACAAAGAGAGTTGCCGGTAGTTTCAAGCGAAACCCTAACCTCTCTCTCCGAGATGCCGCAAATAAGCTGGGTGTATCGTCTACAACCGTGCATCGAGCCGGACTATCGACTTACAAGAAGGTAGCGACTCCAAATCGCGATGATAAACAAAATACGACGGCCAAAGCGCGATCCCGGAGGCTGTACACGACGATGCTGACGAAGTTTGACTGCGTGGTAATGGACGACGAAACCTACGTCAAAGCCGACTACAAGCAGCTTCCGGGACAGGAGTTTTATACGGCAAAAGGAAGGGGAAAGGTAGCAGATATTTTCAAGCACATAAAACTGTCAAAGTTCGCAAAGAAATATCTGGTTTGGCAAGCCATCTGTACCTGTGGCTTGAAAAGCAGCATTTTCATAGCTTCCGGGACTGTCAACCAAGAAATTTACGTGAAAGAGTGTTTGAATAAACGTCTGCTGCCTTTCCTGAAGAAACACGGTTGTTCCGTACTGTTTTGGCCGGATTTGGCATCTTGCCATTACGGTAAAAAGGCCATGGAGTGGTACGCCGCCAACAACGTGCAGGTGGTTCCCAAGGACAAGAACCCTCCCAACACGCCAGAGCTCCGCCCAATTGAGAAATACTGGGCTATTGTCAAGCGGAACCTAAAGAAGACCAAAAAAACTGCTAAGGACGAGCAGCAGTTCAAGGCAAACTGGCTTTCTGCGGCGAAGAAGGTGGACAAGGTGGCTGTACAAAATCTGATGGCAGGTGTCAAGCGTGAGGCCCGGCAATTCGGATTTGGAAAAGCGAAAGCCTAACTGAATATTTTTCCTGAATTTTATACTAATTGAACTTGAAAAAGAAATTTAATTTGATTTTTTAAATAAACGATTTCACGGATTTACACGCGTTTTCCCTTGGCCATATTTTGACCGCATCACCCTTTAAGCATTACCAAAACCCTTATTGGTGTTTGGTCGAAACTAGGATTGAACCCATGATAAGGTGCTAATCCAACGATGAAGAAATTTCTGTTGTTTGGTCGAAATGACACCATGACACTTTTACAAAATTTTTTTATTGTCTGGCGTGTCCAGAATTGGCCCTTAGATCCTGGCGGTCCAAAGAAGCACACTATCCTTAAAACCAATATAAATCCGCCCAAAGTTCAATAACACATCCTTTAAATTGATTGAATTTCTCCTAAAGTATATCATCTGATACTTTTTTCCATCCACTGACATATATACCAGAAACATTTACCACTTTTCATTTCCCCCCCATTTACGAGATAAACTTCTTTTTAATTTATTTTATGACCAAGCCTTTTTATTTGTGTTTATTTTATTCTTCAGATTTGAAAAAAATCCCATATTAGGGGAAAAAATTGTAGCGTTTTTTATGTGAAGAATTCCTTTTTTTTTTTTTGTATTTTTGTCACCTTAGCTTTCACTTTTTCGCGCTTTGCTTAAAATCTGTTTTTTATTATGCTCTGCCTCCACCGTCGGCATAGCTGTTAACATTTGAACTTAGACGACCACTAAAATGTCTAGCAATTCTCTGTTATTTTTTTCTTCCTTATTTGTTGTGATATTGCAGCTGAATGGAGAGAAAAGAAAAAAATCTATGTACAATATTCCGATTTTTTTTTATTTTGGAGAAGGCCAATAAATGTTCGCTGTTTGTTTTTCTTATGTCTGATGGGGGAAGGGTTGTGATAAAATTTTTTTCTCATTGTCTAGTTTAGAGTTTTGTAGGTTATTGGTTTTATGTTATACAATTTAGACTAACAACTCGAAAAAAACAAATAAAATATATAAAAAAACTTGCTATGTCTGGCAATACTGGGGTTAAAGTGCCATTTGTCATGTAAGGATGATAGATTTGTGACTGGCACTGGGAGAATGTAAACAACTGAAATATTTGCTATAAATATTTTAAAATCCTAGAGGATTTTAAGAATTTATTTTATATACCAAAAAAACTGAAACATAAATTTTATAAATTAATTATTTTAATATTTAATAGCAAATATTTGTTTTTAAATAATTGCTTATATTCATCATGGCACATTTAATTTTATCTTTTTTGGTTTTCCCGCTTGGCTACAACTTGGCTTCATCTGATATTTTCTCGCACCATTTGCAGCACTATGGCCAACATAACAAAGAAATTGGAGATCATAATTTTTGGCCGCCAACACCACCTACAACAGCTACAGCAGTTTCAAAAGTATGTACTCTCAAAAATTTTATTTTCACAGAAAACATTTTCAAAGGTTTATTTTTATAAGAAGTTTTAACAAATTTTAAATTGTTTCCTATTTTCCTTTAGAAAATTTCCCCCAATTTTTTTTATTTCCATAGAAAAAATTGTCAAAATTTTATTTCTACAGAAAATTTTGTCAAAATTTTATTTCAAAAGAAATTTTTGTCAAAATTGTATTTCTACAAAAAATTTAACAGTTAAATTAAAATTTATTTCTATAGAAAAATTTAACAAAACTCTATTTTTTTAGAAAATTTTGTTAAAATTTTATTTCTAGAAAGATTTGGCAAAAATTTATTTCTACACAAAAATTTAACAAAGGTTCGGAGCCACCGTGGTGCAATAGTTAGCATGCCCGCCTTGCATACACAAGGTCGTGGATTCGATTCCTGCATCGACCGAACACCAAAAAGTTTTTCAGCGGTGGATTATCCCACCTCAGTAATGCTGGTGACATTTCTGAGGGTTTCAATGCTTCTCTAAGTGGTTTCACTGCAATGTGGAACGCCGTTCGGACTCGGCTATAAAAAGGAGGTCCCTTGTCATTGAGCTTAACATGGAATCGGGCAGCACTCAGTGGTAAGAGAGAAGTTCACCAATGTGGTATCAGAATGGACTGAATAGTATAAGTGAGCCTGATACATCGGGCTGCCACCTAACCTAACCTTCTATCGAACATTTTATTTTTATTTTTATAGAAAATTTAGAATATACAATTTTTATAGAAAATTTTATATTCTACGGAAAAAAAAATTGTATAATAAAATTTTCTAAAAAATTTTATTTATACAAAAAATGTTTCCACAATATTATTTGCATAAAACATTTTGCCAACATTTTATTTCTATAGAAAATTTTGTCTTTTTCTATAAATTTTGTCAAAATTTTATTTCTATGGAAAATTTTGTTGAAATTTTATGTATATAAAAAATTTTGTTAAAATTTTATTTCTATAGAAAATTCTATCAAAATTTTATATCTATAGAAAATTTCGTCATTTTATTTCCATAGAAAATTTTGTCAAAATTGTATTTCTATAGAAACTTTGTCGATATTTTATTTCTATAGACAATTTTGTCAAAATTTTATTCGTGTAGAAAATTTTGCCAACATTTTTATTTCTATTGAAATTTTCAACAAAATATTACATCTAAGAAAATTTTAGACATAATTTTATTTCTACACACATTTTCAACAAAATTTTATTTTTTATTATAGAAATTTTCCACAACATTTTATTTCTATGAAAATTTTCTATAAAATGTTATTATAGCAAATATTCTAACAAATTATTTCTTTAGCAAAACGTTTCAAAAGTAGCAAAGTTTTTCGTAATTTTGTATCTGTATCAAGTCAAATTTTTATTTAAATAATAGAAAGATTTTATTTCTATAGAAAATTGTCTGAAAATTTTATTTCTTTAGAAAATTTTCTGAAAATTTTATTTCTATAAATTTATTTCCATAGAGCCAACCATATAGAAAATTTTTGTTAAAATTTTATTTCTATAGAAAATTTTGTCAAACTTTAATTTTTACAAAAACTTTTCTGAAAATATTATTTCTATAGAAAAATTTTGTAAATATTTTATCTCCATAGAAATTTTGTCAAAATTGTATTTCAATAGAAAAATGTATCAAAATTTTATTTCTATAAAAAATTTTGTCAGCATTTTATTTCTATAGAAAATTTTGTCAAAATTGTATTCTTACAAAAATTTTTGTCAAAACTTTACTTCTATAGAAAAATTTTGTCCGAATTTTATTTCTGTAGAAAATTTTCTAAAAACTTTATTGCTATAGAAAATTTTGCCTTTCTTATAGAAAATTTGCTGAAAATTTTATTTCTATAGAAAATTTTCTGAAAATTTCTATAGAAAATTTTCTGAAAATTTTATTTCTATAGAAAATTTTCTGAAAAATTTATTTCTATAGAAAATTTACTGAAAATTTTATTTCTATAGAAAATTTTCTGAAAATTTTATTTCTATAGAAAATTTGCTGAAAATTTTATTTCTATAGAAAATTTTCTGAAAATTTTATTTCTATAGAAAATTTTTTGAAAATTTTATTTCTATAGAAAATTTTCTGAAAATTTTATTTCTATAGAAAATTTTCTGAAAATTTTATTTCTATAGAAAATTTTCTAAAAATTTTTGTTTCTATAGACATGGAAATATAGAAATAAAATTTTCAGAAAATTTTCTATAGAAATAAAATTTTCAGAAAATTTTCTATAGAAATAAAATTTTCAGAAAATTTTCTATAGAAATAAAATTTTCTGAAAACTTAATTTTTATGGAAAATTTCCTGAAAACTAAATTTTTATAGAAAATTTTCTGAAAATTTTATTTCTATAAAAATATTCTAAAAATTTTATTTCTATAGGAAGTTGTCTGAAAACTTTATTCCTATAGAAAATTTTCTGAAATTTTTATACCCTTCACCACTACTGTGGTACAGGGTATAATAAGTTTGTGCATTTGTATGTAACGCCAAGAAGGAAAAATCGGAGACCCATCGTTTAGTATACCGATCGTCTTAGAATTAAATTCTGAGTCGATTTAGCGATGTCCGTCTGTCCGTTGATGTATTTTTGTGTGCAAAGTACAGCTCGCAGTTTTAGTCCGATTGTCCTAAAATTTGGTATAGGGTCCTGTTTCGGCTCAAAGACGATCCCTATTGATTTTGGAAAAAATCGGTTCAGATTTAGATATAGCTGCCATATATATTTTTCACCGATCTGGTCATAATTGGCGTGTATATCAACCGATCTTCCTCAAATTCCGTCCATCCGAATATTTTATGAGTCTCGAAAAACTTGCAAAATATCAGCAAAATCGGTTCAGATTTAGATATAGCTGTCATATATAGCTTTCGCCCGATTTACACTCATTTGCCCACAGAGGCCAAGTTTTTGCTCCGATTTAATTGAAATTTTGCACAGGGAGTAGAATTAGCATTATAGCTGGGAGTAGAATTAGCATTATAGCTATGCGTGCCAAATTTGGTTGAAATCGGTTCAGATTTAGATATAGCTCCCATATAATGCTTTCGCCCGATTTACACTCATTTGCCCACAGAGGCCAATTTTTTGCTCCGATTTAGTTGAAATTTTGCACAGGGAGTATCATTGTAGCTATACGTGCCAAATTTGGTTGAAATCGGTTCAGATTTAGATATAGCTCCCATATATAGCTTTCGTCCGACTTACACTCAAATGACCACAGAGGCCAATTTTTAACTCCGATTTAGTTGAAATTTTGCACTGGGAGTAGAATTAGCATTGTAGCTATGCGTGCCAAATTTGGTTGAAATCAGTTCAGATTTAGATATATCTCCCATATATAGCTTTCGCCAGATTTACACTCATATGACCATAGAGGCCAATTTTTAACTCCGATTTAGTTGAAATTTTGCACAAGGGGTTGAATTAGCATTGTTGCTATGCGTGCCAAATTTGGTTGAAATCGGTTCAGATTTAGATATAGCTCCCATATATATGTTTTTCTGATTTCGAGCAACATTTTCCTTGTTAAATCGCCACTGCTTAGTCGAAAAGTTGTAAAAATGACTCTAATTTTCCTAAACTTCTAATACATATATATCGAGCGATAAATCATAAATAAACTTTTGCGAAGTTTCCTTAAAATTGCTTCAGATTTAAATGTTTCGCATATTTTTTTACTAACATTGTGTTCAGCCCTAGTGCATTAGACGACTTAAATTTTGAGTCTATAGATTTTGTAGAAGTCTATCAAATTCTGTCCAAATCGAGTGATATTTAAATGTATGTATTTGGGACAAACCTTTATATATAGCACCCAACACATTTAACGGATGTGATATGGTATCGAAAATTTAGATCTACAAAGTGGTGCAGGGTATAATATAGTCGGCCCCGCCCGACTTTAGACTTTCCTTACTTGTTATTTCTATAGAACTTACTCCTTATTTGTATAGAAAATTTTCTGAAAATTTTATTTCTATAAAAAATTTAATTTATGTATATTGGATTATAATATTTGCCATCTTGCTAGACCATCAACATCAATTGCTGGGTGTATGACAGTCGTTTTTTAGCCCATAATAAATATTTTAATGTTTATTGTTGAATGTTATTCCAAGTCAATAACTCATATAGAGATCCATGTGACAATCATCGATTTTATTCATAACTACTAGCACATATTTTCTCTCACAAAAAAAAAAAAACGACCAGTTCATATTTCCACCACGAATGGGAAATGAATTGAAAAAAAGTGAAACATATAAAGAAAAAGTGAAGAATAAAAACTAGACTTTGCAACAGCTAAAAAGGAAATCTAGCAAAAAAAATTGTCTAGGTTCAAGAGACATAGCGGGTTTTTTATCGCTCCATGTTCTACATCTGCCAGACGCTATAAAGGGGCTGACTGGCTGGCGGTTAAGCAATAAAAGCCCTTGTAAGGGACCATAAAAAAGAAGTCATAATAACAAAGGGAATTCCATCGTTATTTTTTTGTTTTCTTCTCCCAATGTTGAACATGTTTAGCCAGATTTTTTGTTTCTTTTAGTCCTTCCGTATCCGTACTTTATTGTGTCCATGTTTATAAAAAAAAACATTTTTTACATTTCATTTTCTAAGTTTATGTGTTGTTTTTTTTTATTCAGTTTGCCACTCAAGTTTTTTATTTGTTATTATTTTGATAGCACCGCTATTCTCTGTAGCCTTTTTTTCTCAATGGTTTTTAGATTTTACTTTTTAAAATTTTTCTAACAATATATGTGTATATAAACGTAGGTCATGTTTGTGATTTCTGTTTTTTTTTTTTTAATATGGGGAGTTTTATATTAAACTAGCGTAACCCGGCCCGCTTCGCTGCGCCTTCCGAAGCATATTTGGAGGAATATTTTGCGTTAACTTAGTCAACTATATCCTTTGTGCTGAAAAGCAAATCGAAAAGATTTGAATTCTTTTAAACAAATCGGACTACTTGATTTTTCGTTTATAGGTGCACATACGGCGGGAGAGGGTGTACCTTCTTCTATATTTCTTGTGAATTTTAAGTGTGGTTTGTCAAGGAAAGTTATCCTTCTCCTCAACATATCTGAAAATTAAGCACTATATTATAATAACATACATACAAAGAATTACAGTTTCCCATCCAATAAATCGGAAAAAGCAAAAATAGTAACAAATTTTACCACATTAACATTTGCTAAAATGTTGGAAAATAATGCACTCTCTACGTTGGCTGCCAATTTCATGTAAATTTAAGTTCTTTACTAAAAAGAAGTCTGGCAGAAGCCTGTGCAAAAATCATAAAATTATGTACCGAGTACCCATTTACGGACAACCCTCTACTTTCAATTTAAGAAAAAAAAAACGGACAAAAGGGAACCCTCCCCCCACATTCGCACCACACCGACCTGATATCGGACTACCACGTACCCTATATTAATTTCGCAACTACTGAATGGTCCCTATAAATTCTATCGAAGTAAATCGACAAAGTTTATTTCAATTTTCCCCTTCCCCAACTAGATATCGAAAAATCATATACTAATTTAAAAATCATGTATAAATTTAATCACCTCCTCCCACGTTCCCTGTAAATTTCAAGTAGATCGGCGATGTTTAAATTTTGCTCTATTGTTTTAAAGGGACGTCACTTTCCCCGATACAATGTCGACAAACACCGTAGTGAAGAGCACCCCTAACCTTCCCTGAAAATTCTTGAAACTTTCCTTCAAGTGTGGGGCAAGGAAGGTTGCCTCTTCGTTCATAACCTTCCCCCACTGCCTATGTAAATTTCAAGAAAACTTAAGAATTGTTGTTTTTTGCAGTTTTAGAGGAGGACCTCCTCCCCGACTAAATATCGAAAAGTGATGTAGCGTATCTTTTGTAAACGTCCCAGAAAATGTCAAGCAAATTATAAGCCTAAAGGGGCGGCCTCTCTTCCGTCCAAATATCACAAAATCTGGTATCAACTATTAATATCGTAACCTCTCCCCAGTCCTCTGTAAATTTCAAGTAACTCGGTAAAAGTTTAATTGTTTCTCTGTATGTACTTAAGAGAAGCGGATGTCTCCCTATGCCCTTTTATTTTTATTAACCCATTTTTTCCGTAAAATTTCAGTCGGGGGAGTTTAGTTTTGTTTGTACTTTCAAACAAAAAAAAAATCGGGCAAAGGGGTGGTCCCCCTCCCCGACCAAATATCGAAAAATAATGTAGCGGATTTTTGTCTAGATGCCAACCCCAACATTCAATGAAAATTTCAAGCAAATCGCATAATTTTGTTCCAAGTTTCAAAAAGTAGGGCAAGGGGGAGGTCCCCCTCCCCATCTACATATGAAATCATCGGGTACCCCATATTAATTCCATAACCTCACCACATGTTCTCTGTAAATCTCTGATAATTTAGAGAATTTTAGTTTTTTCACTGTACTTAAAAAAAAAGTCGAACAAAGGGGAGGCCCCCCTCCGCCACCAAATATCGAAATAAAAAGTAGCGGATCTTTGTCTAGATGCCAACCCCAATCTTCAATGAAAATTTCAAGAAAATCGGTCAACTTTGGTCTAATTTTCAAAAAGTCGGACATAGGGGAGGTTCCTCTCCGCGACCATATGTCAAAAAATTAGGTACCCTATTTTCAGCACATGAGTGCCCCCCACGATCTCTGAAAGTTTCAAGTAAATCGGTTCAGCCGTTTTCGCGCCAACCCGGAACATACAAATAAACAAACAAACAAACAAACAAATAAACAAACATAATTTGAATTTTATATATATATATATAGATATATAGATATAGATAGATGGAGAAAATCATTTTTCAATCAAAAACTCCACAAAATATAAACTATTCCAAATAAAGTGAGAAACTTGCAATTTTGAGAGCCTACATACCTTGATATTTTTTAAAATTTTTATTGATATTTTTTTAAATTTTTATTGGCGAGAATTGATAATGTATCAACACAACTATAGGAAATAACATCGAAATTTTGGAATCAGTTCAGATTTGTTCGAACTGGCTAACTTATTGCATTCAAACGACCGACAAATCCATCTCACGCTGCACGAACAGAGAATGAAGCCGACTCATTTTTGTCGGCGGCGGCGGACACTAAATTTATGTCTCCGGCGGCGGCGGCTTGACGGCTGAGCCGTTATAAATTTGTTCACTCGGCGGCGGACAATTATCTATCTATATATATAAAATTCAATCTATGTTTGTTTATTTGTTTGTTTGTTTGTTTATTTGTATGTTCCGAGTTGGCTCCAAAACGGCTGAACCGATTTACTTGAAACTTTCAGAGATCGTAGAGGGCGTTCATGTGGTGAAAATACGGTACCTCATTTTTTTACACCTGGTCGCGGAGGGGAACCTCCCCTTTATCGGACTTTTTGAAAATTGTACCAAAGTTGACCGATTTGCTTGAAATTTTCATTGAAGGTTGTGGTTGGCATATAGACAAAGATCCGCTACTTTATATTTCGATATTTGGAGGTGGAGGGGGACCTCCCCTTTGTTCAATTTTTTTTAAAGTACAGTGAAAAAACTAAAATTCTCTAAATTATCTGAGATTTACAGAGAAAATGCGATGTGGTTATGGAATTAATATGGTGTACCTGATGATTTCATATGTGGACGGGGAGGGGACCTCCCCCTTGCCCTACTTTTTGAAACTTGGAATAAAATTATGGGATTTGCTTGAAATTTTCATTGAATGTTGGGGTTGGCATCTAGACAAAAATCCGCTACATTATTTTTCGATATTTGGTCGGGGAGGAGGACCACCCATTTGCCCGACTTTTGTTTTAAAGTACAGTGAAAACAAAACTAAACTCCTCCGACTGAAATTTTACGGAAAAAATGGGTGAGGTTATGAAATTTATATCAGGTTCCTGATTTTTTAATATTTGGTCGGGGAAGAATAAAAGGGCATATGGAGACATCCGCTTCTATTAAGTATGTTACATACAGAGAAACCATTAAACTTTACCAAATTTACAGAGTACTGGGGAGAGGTTACGTTATTAATAGTTGATACCTGATTTTGTGATATTTGGACGGCCTCTCCCCTTTAGGCTTATAATTTGCTTGACATTTTCTGGGACTTTTACCAAAGATATACTACATCACTTTTCGATATTTGGTCGGGAAGGAGGTCCTCCTCTAAAACTGCAAAAAAAAAAACAAAAAACAAAAATTCTTAAGTTTTCTTGAAATTTACAAAAGCAGTGGGGGAAAGTTATGAACGAAGAGGCAACCTTCCTTGCCCCACACTTGAAGGAAAGTTTCAAGAATTTTCTGGGAAGGTTAGGGGTGCTATTCACTACGGTGTTTGTCGATATTGTATCGGGGAAAATGACGTCCCTTTAAAACAATAGAGCAAAATTTGAACATCTCCGATCTACTTGAAATTTACAGGGAACGTGGGAGGAGGTGATTAAATTTATACATGATTTTTAAATTGGTATATGATTTTTCGATATCTGGTTGGGGAAGGGGAAAATTGAAATAAACTTTGTCGATTTACTTCGATAGAATTTATAGGGACCATTGAGTAGTTGTGAAATTAATATAGTGTACGTGATAGTCCGATATCAGGTGGGAGTGGAGCGAAGGTGGTTTCTCTTTTGTCCGTTTTTTTTTTTTTCTTAAATTTAAAGTAGAGGGTTGTCCGTAAATGGGAACTCGGTACATAATTTTATTATTTTTGCACAAGCTTCTGCCAGACTTCTTTTTAGTAAAGAACTTAAATTTACATGAAATTGGGAGCCAACGTAGAGGATGCATCATTTTCCAACATTTTAGCAAATGTTAATGTGGTAAAATTTTTTACTACTTTTGCTTTATTGGATTTATTGGATGGGAAACAGTAATTCTTTGTATGTATGTTATTATAATATAGTGCTTAATTTTCACATATGTTGAGGAGAAGGATACCTTTCCTTGACAAACCACTAAAAAATTCACAAGAAATATAGAAGACTGTCCAACTACTTGAATACAGAACATTATTAAAAAAAAATTTGGAGGAAATGGTACACCCTCTCCCCGACATTTTTTAAGACGAACCGGTTTACATATGCAAGTAGTCCGATTTTACGAAAAAGCAAGTAGTCCGATTTGTTTGAAAGAATTCAAATCTTTTCGAATTTGTTTTCAGCACGAATGATATGGTTGACTAAGTTCACGCAAAATGTTCCTACAAATACGCTTCGGAAGGCGCAGCGAAGCGGGCCGGGTTACGCTAGTCTATTATAAAATCAATTTGAAGTTAATCGAATGGTAATGAGATTAGTTGTACAACCTATCTTACAAACAAATTTACTTTTCGTTCAAATTTTCTGAGCTAAATTTTTGCTAAATTATTATATATGATTGGTTGTGTTCAAAATTTTGGAAAAAATGCGACAATTATATATAATTTTTTCTGATTTAAATCGACATTTTTGATTAATTGGCGGCTAAATTTGAGTCGAGATGAGTCGACATATTCGGCGGCGGCGTCGACTGGCAAAAAATGGTCGGCGGCTTCATTCTCTGTGCACGAATGTGCCTCATTCTTGAGATGGTAGACATTTTGGTAGTTTTTAGTGCTCTGTAGAAAAGACGCAATAGTCCTAAAGGATTGTGATCTGGAGATGGAGGTGGCCATTGCACGGTGGATATGATGCTAGGTACTTTTTCAAACCAATCTTGGTTGACTCATGCTGAGTGCGATGGGCTTTAATATATCTTTAGGATATTTTCCCGATAATATTTGGCATTTATTTTGATCATACGGTCGATGAATACGAGCGGAGAGCGACCATAGACAGCCGACACCATTACCATGGTCGGCGATTGAAACTTTTCCAAAAAATTCTTTTCTCAACATTTTATTTCCATACAAAATTTTTTCAAAATTTTATTTCTATAGATTTTTTTTCATAATTTTATTTCTATAGATTTTTTTTCAAAATTTTATTTCTATAGATTTTTTTTTCTCAAAATTTTAAGGCTAAATCAAAACAGCTATAATGATTGAAAAAGAAAATTATAGAAAGCCGACACCATTACCATTGTCGGCGATTGAAACTTTTCCATAAAATCTTTTTCTCAAAATTTTATTTCTATACAAAATTTTTTCAAAATTTTATTTCTATAAAAAATGTTTTTAAAATCTTATGTCTATAGAATTTTTTTTTTAATTTTAAGGCTAAATCAAAACAGCAATAATGATTGAAAAAGAAAATTATAGCAAATTTTGTCAAAATCTTTTCTTTTTATTTCTATAGATAATGTTGTCAAAATTTTATTTCTATAGAAAATTTTGTCAAGATTTTGTTTTTATTGAACATTTTATCAAAATTTTATTTCTATAGAAAATTTTGTCAAAATTTTATTTCTATAGAAAAATTTGTCAAAATCTTATTACTATAAAAAATGTTCCCAAAATTTTATTTCTATAGAAAATTTTGTCAAAATTTTATTTCTATAGAAAATTTTGTCAAAATTTTATTTCTATAGAAAATTGTGTCAAAATTTTATTTCTATAGAAAATTTTGTCAACGTTTTTTTTCTATAGAAAATTTTGTCAAAATTTTACTTCTATAGAAAATTTTGTCAAAATTTTATTTCTATAGAAATTTTTGTCAAAATTTTACTTCTATAGAAAATTTTGTCAAAATTTTATTTCTATAGAAAAATTTGTCAAAATCTTATTACTATAAAAAATGTTCCCAAAATTTTATTTCTATAGAAAATTTTGTCAAAATTTTACTTCTATAGAAAATTTTATCAACATTTTATTTCTATAGAAAATTTTGTAAAAATTTTATTTCTATAGAAAATTTTCTCAAAATATTAGTTCTCTAGAAAATTTTGTAAAAATTTTATTTCTATAGAAAATTTTCTCAAAATATTAGTTCTCTAGAAAATTTTGTCAAAGTTTTTTTCTATAGAAAATTTTGTCAAAATTTTACTTCTATAGAAAATTTTGTCAAAATTTTATTTCTATAGAAAATTTTGTCAAAATTTTACTGCTCTAAAAAATGTTCCCAAAATTTTATTTCTATAGAAAATTTTGTCAAAATCTTACTTCTATATAGAATGTTCCCAAAATTTTATTTCTATAGAAATTTTTGTCAAAATTTTATTTATATAGAAAATTATCTCAAAATTTTATTTCTATAGAAAATGTTCTCAAAATTTTATTTCCATAGAAAATTTTCTCAAAATTATATTTCTACAGAAAAGTTTGTCAAAATTTTATTTCTATAGAAAATTTTGTCAAAATTTTGTTTGTATAGAAAATTTTGTCAAAAATTTATTTCTATATAAAATGTTCCCAAAATTTTATTTCTATAAAAAAATTTTCTCAAAATATTAGTTCTCTAGAAAATTTCCTCAAAATTTTATTTCTATGGAAAATTTCCTCAAAATTTTATTTCTATAGAAAATTTCCTCAAAATGTTATTTCTATTTTCTTTGTCAAAATTTTATTTCTATAGAAAATTTTGTCAAAATTTTACTTCTATAGAAAATTTTGTCAAAATTTTATTTCTAAAAAAATTTTGTAAAAATTTTGCTTCTATAAAAAATGTTCCCAAAATTTTATTTCTATAGAAAATTTTGTCAAAATCTTATTTTTATCGAAAATTTTGTCAAAATCTTATTTCTATATAAAATGTTCCCAAAATGTTATTTCTAAAGAAAATTTTCTCAAAATTTTATTTCGATAGAAAACGTTGTCAAAATATTATTTCTATAGAAAATTTTATCAAAATTTTATATCTATAGAAAATTTTGTCAAAATTTTATCAATATAGCAAATTTTGTCAAAATTTTATTCTTATATAAAAAATTTTGTCAAAATTTAATCATCTCCTCACGGCAACAGTTATCTCCTGTGATGACTGCCTAATAGATAGAATTGTCCTATGACCTATGAAATGCCTCATATATTTCTAAATGATTTTTTCATCACAATTTCGCGACTCAATTTTTATCATCGCTTTAGTATTTGGCTGAATTGATTTGAAATGAAACTAACCGTGGAACAACATACCAGTAAATATGCCACATATTTAGATAGATGCGAAAAAAATAGAATTGGGGTTTTCCCAATCGCAGGAAAAAAAATTGGGATTTTTTTCTACACCAGGAGTTTTCCCATTGATTTCTTTGATGCTATTAGTATTTGGCTAACAAAACTTTTTGTTTTAGTAAACTGCCATTATAGAATTGTAACCTACATCCATTGTTTACAAGAATATGTTCATTGGCTACGTTTTTTATGTGTGTTTGTTTGCTAGATCATTGTTAGTTTACGGTAGGTTTACTTTTAAATTTTTTCGTGGCGTTTCCTATCAAATAATGACGATTGGTTTACTGTGTAAATATTATTGAAAAAAACAATTTTTAAAAAATCTATTTATGTTAGTGTCTCTATTAGAGAGATAGTTTAGAGGAATTTAAATGATGCCGATGATAATTGATGTAACGTGATGATAGATTTTATTTATGTTTGCAAGAATTTAATGGAAATTTAGTTAGATACACTAATCGCCAGAAATTGTTTCTTTTTATACCCTCCACCATAGGATGGGGGGGTATATTAACTCTGTCATTCCGTTTGTAACACATATATATATTCTGGCTCGTGGTGAAATTCTGAGTCGATCTGAGCATGTCCGTCCGTCCGTCTGTTGAAATCACGCTAATTTCCGCACAAAACAAGCTATTGACTTGAAACTTGACACAAGTAGTTGGTATTGATGTAGGTCGGACGGTATTGCAAATGAGCCATATCGGTCCACTTTTACTTATAGCCCCCATATAAACGGACCCCCAAATTTAGCTTGCTGATCCTCTAAGAAAATCTAATTTTATCCGATCCGGCTGAAATTTGGTACATGGTGTTAGTATATGGTCTCTAACAACCATGCAAAAATTGGTCCACATCGGTCCATAATTATATAGCCCCCATATAAACCGATACCCCGATTTGGCTTGCGGAGCCTCTAAGAGAAGCAAATTTCATCCCATCCGGCTGGAATTCGGTACATGGTGTTAGTATATAGTCTCTAATGACCATGCAAAAATTGGTCCCCGTTGGTCCATAATTATATATAGCCCCCATATAAACCGATCACCAGATTTGACCACCGGAGCCTCTTGGAAGACCAAAATTCATCTGATTCCGTTGAAATTTGGTACATCGTGTTAATATATGGCCTCTAACACCCATGCAAAAATTGGTCGAAATCGGTCCATAATTATATGTAGGCCCCATATAAACCGATCCCCAGATTTGACCTCCGGAGCCCCTTGGAAGAGCAAAATTCATCCGATTCGGTCGAAATTTGGTACGTGATGTTAGTATATGGTATCCAACAACCATCCAGGAATTGGTTCATATCAGTGCATAATTATATATAGCTCCCATATAAACCGATCGGCAGATTTGACCTCCGGTGCATTTTGGAGAAGCAAAATTTATCCGATCTGGTTGAAATTTGGTACGTGGTGGTAGTATATGATATTTAAGAACCATGCCAAAAGTGGTCCATATCAGTCCATAATCATTTATAGCCCCCATATAAACCGATCCCCAGATTTGGTTTTGGAGCCTCTTGGAGGAGCAAATTTCATCCGAGTGAGTTGAAATTTGTGGATGACAGTCTTTCGTAGAAGTTTCTACGCAATCCATGGTGGAGGGTACATAAGATTCGACCTGACCGAACTTACGGCCGTATATACTTCTTATAGATAATTTTATTTTTGTAGAAATTTTTACTTTTATTGAAAATTTTGTCAAATCTTCATTTCTTTAGAAAATTGTATACCTCTTAGTTGGAGAGGAATATGTTGCAAAATCTATTTTATTTTTATAGAAAATTTTGTGAAAATTGTATTTTTAAAGAAATTTTGTTTTGTAAAAAAATGTTATGAAAATTTTATTTTTAAAGAAAATGTTGTCAAAATTGTATGTTTATAGAAAATTTTGTCAAAATTGTATGTTTATAGAAAATTTTGTCAAATCTTTATTTCTATAGAAAATTGTGTACTTCTAGTTGAAAAGTTACAAAATCTACCAAAACATTAAGAATTCTACCAATCTACCAAACAGTAAAAAGTCTACCATTTTTGGTAGAATCCTACTGTGGCAACCATGACCATATGCCGTATTCTGTAAAATATATTTCTAGATATTTCATTTACCACTTTTTTTTCTTTCATTTATTCTATTTTCAGACCAAAATGAACGACCACCATAACAATTTACAAAAAGGTAAGCCATCTAAAAATGTAAAGTTAAAAATTTGTCAAAAATGTGTTTTTAAATTTTCGATCATCAAAAGTTACCCATTTAGTTTATAGTATGTCGCATATTGATTTTCGACAATACTTTAAGATCTGGCATATGAATCCCTCGATGCGTTTGCCTGCCTTGGATTCTTTTTGTCGGATAAGAGATAAAAATGTACTACACATGTATAATTTAAACGTTACTTAAGGTATTTCGATCCGTAGTATTTCGTCGAAAATTATATTCTATAAGTCTGGTCCAAGAATGGATTTTTGCTCCCCTTAAATTTATTTCACGATTCTAATTTCCTTTAACTAAACAAAGTTATTTATTTATTTATTATTTAATTTATTATAATTAAAAATTACAATAAACTTATTTATACGGGCACTAGCAACTAGAGGCTTTCGGTCTACTAAACAAAGTTTAAATATGTGTCTAGTAGATAGCCTCAGAAAATACATTTCACATAATTTGGTAGATGTATTTTTATAGAAATTTCTTAAAGTTATTTTATGATAGAAAATCCAAAAATCATCAGAACATAAATCTAAAAATTTTCACTGTCTAACATATTCTAAGATGAGAATAAATCGTGATTTTGACAATATTGGTTTGAACAACCTCTGTCCATAAATTTATTGTTCCAAAGAAGTAGTTTATAACTTTTATTAGATCTCCATCTAAATGAATTCATTTCAAAAATATTGACTGAAATCGAATTTAAAGAAATCTGTATTTCGAAGTAAATATCCTCTTGCATCTACTCTATGTCTTCTCCTCATGCTTATAGCAAAGAGATAAAAAAATCAATTCAGCCTAAATTTACCATTGTCTTAGAAACTAAGACCTATTGTACTGCCATCATTATGCCCATGGACAACAACTATGACAATCAACAAATTCAATTAAAAATTAATGCCAAACATGTTGTAAAACGCTAATAGAAGGAATTGTTATTGTTGTTATCGCCGTAAAATAAACGTAAATGATACAAGCAATTTTTATTCCTTCAATAGATGCGATGAGTTTACAACTTGTTAACATAAATTCCATAAAATTAAGAGTGACAGTGATGGAGAGAGAGACAGACAGAGGGGGAGAGAAAAAACTATGTAAAAAAATTGTTGAGATGTGTATATAAATTCACACAGTCTGCCAAACACAAGAGTGTGTGAGTAGTAAGTGTATACAGACAATGTTAATTCTTCACATGGAGCATGCAAACTAAACAGAAATTTGTCGTAATTTTCAGAGGCGGAGTCTTCTCATTAAGTTGGTGGGGGGAAAGGTAACTATTTACATATAAAACAGCAATCCCTCGATTTACGTTGGCAATTTTTTTGTTTCATCCAACTTCGATTTACGCCGCCATTCGATTCGCCATTCGATTCGAACTATATCAGAAACGCCTTCCAAAGTACCAACGATGATGACAGCGAAAATAATTCGGTTTACCTCGTTTCAATTAACGAATTTTCCACTTTTTTCGAGCTGTGATACTTTTGTGCTACAAAATGTGACACCTTTTACTTTTTTGTGCCACTAATTTATCATAATATACCACTTTACATTCACAAATGTTACTCATTTCGATTCCAAACACCGTTAAGATTTCAGATATGATAGTTTTTTTTTTTAATTGTGGGGTGCACGAGTCGAATATTATATATGTGAGCAATTTTTCTTTTTTTCAATATTATCCCGCACCGCCTAAAAGTATGCATGGACAATTTTCTATAGTAGATAAATCTGGCTAATCTTCTTAATATTAAATTTGAAAGAATCATTTTCAACTACATGGACATAACATTATTATTAGGTTAGATTAGATCTAAATTAAAACAAATATATACGGCCGTAAGTTCGGCCAGGCCGAATCTTATGTACCCTCCACCATGGATTGCGTAGAAACTCCTACGAAAGGCTGTCATTGACAATGAATTACTTGGGTTGTGGTATCTTAAAACTTCGTAACATCGCTTTCTAAATTTTGAGTTAGTCCATACGTGGTATATATTAGACAAAAAAGTTATGTATAGGTAAGTCTACAAATAATTACGAATCGACATGGACTTTTGCACGGGGGCTATATAGAATTATGAACTTGATATGGACCAATTTTTGTGTGATTGGGGATCGATTTATTTGAGGGCTATATACAAGTAAGGAAAGTCTAAAGTCGGTCGGGGCCGACTATATTATACCCTGCACCACTTTGTAGATTTAAATTTTCGATACCATATCACATCCGTCAAATGTGTTGGGGGCTATATATAAAGTTTTGTCCCAAATACATACATTTAAATATCACTCGATATGGACAGAATTTGATAGACTTCTACAAATTCTATAGACTCAAAATTTAAGTCGGCTAATGCACTTGGGTGGAACACAATGTTAGTAAAAAAATATGGGAAACGTTTAAATCTGAAGCAATTTTAAGGAATCTTCGAAAAAGTTTATTTATGATTTATCGCTCGATATATATGTATTAGAAGTTTAGGAAAATTAGATTTATTTTTACAACTTTTCGGCTAAGCAGTGGCGATTTTACAAGGAAAATATTGATATTTTGACCATTTTTGTCGAAATCAGAAAAACATATATATGGGAGCTATATCTAAATCTGAACCGATTTCAACCAAATTTGGCACGCATAGCTACAATACTAAATCTACTCCCTGTGCAAAATTTCAATAAAATCGGAGCAAAAAATTGGCCTCTGTGGTCATATGAGTGTAAATCGGCCGAAAGCTATATATTGGAGCTATATCTAAATCTGAACCGATTTCAACTAAATTTGGCATGCATAGCTACAATGCTAATTCTACTCCCTGTGCAAAATTTCAACTAAATCGGAGCAAAAAAATTGGCCTCTGTGGTCATATGAGTGTAAATCGGACGAAAGCTATATATGGGATCTATATCTAAATCTGAAGCGATTTCAACCAAATTTGGCACGCATAGCTACAATGCTAATTCAACACCCTGTGCAAAATTTCAACTAAATCGGAGCAAAAAATTGGCCTATGTGGTCATATGAGTGGAAATCGGGCGAAAGATATATATGGGAGCTATATCTAATTCTGAACTGATTTCTTCCAAAATCAATAGGGATCTATTCTGAGCCAAAACACATACTTGTGCCAAATTTGAAGTCGATTGGACTAAAACTGCGACCTAGACTTTGATTACAAAAATGTGTTCACGGACAGACGGACAGACGGACATCGCTATATCGACTCAAGAGCCCACCCTGAGCATTTTTGCCAAAGACACCATGTGTCTATCTCGTCTCCTTCTGGGTGTTGCAAACATATGCACTAACTTATAATACCCTGTTCCACAGTGTGGAGCAGGGTATAATAACTATAGACCGATATGGACCTAGTTAGGCATGGTTGTTAACGCCATATACTAGCACAATGTACCAAATTTCAACTGACTCGGTTGAAATTTGCTCCTCCAAGAAGCTCCAAAACCAAATCGCGGGATCGGTTTATATAGGGGCTATATATGATTATGGACTGATATGGACCACTTTTGGCATGGTTGTTAAATATCATATACTACCACCACGTACCAAATTTCAACCAGATTGGATGAATTTTGCTTCTCCAAAAGGCACCGGAGGTCAAATCTGGGGATCGGTTTTTAGGGGGCTATATAATTATGGACCAATTCTTGCATGGTTGGTGGATACCATATACTAACATCACGTACCAAATTTCAACCGAATCGGATGAATTTTGCTTCTCCAAAAGGCACCGGAGGTCAAATCTGGGGATCGGTTTATATGGGAGCTATATATAATTATGGGCTGATAGGAACCAATTCCTGCATGGTTGTTGGATACCATATACTAACATCACGTACCAAATTTCAACTGAATCGGATGAATTTTGTTCTTCCAAGGGGCTCCGGAGGTCAAATCTGTGGATCGGTTTATATGGGGCTATATATAATTATGGACCGATTTCGACCAACTTTTGCATGGGTGTTTGAGGCCATATATTAACACCACATACCAAATTTCAACCAGATCGGGTGAATTTTGCTTCTCCAAAAGGCACCGGAGGTCAAATCTGGTGATCGGTTTATATGGGGGCTACATATAATTATGCACCGATGTGGATCAATTTTTGCATGGTTGTTAGAGACCATATACTAACACCATCTACCAAATTTCAGCCGGATCGGATGAAATTTGCTTCTCTTAGAGGCTCGGCAAGCCAAATCGGGGGATCGGTTTGTATGGGGGCTATATATAATTATGGACCGATGTGGACCAATGTTTGCATGGTCATTAGAGACCATTGCATGGGTTTTGAGGCCATATATTAACTCCACGTACCAAATTTCAACTGAATCAGATGAATTTTGGTCTTCCAAGAGGCTCCGGAGGTAAAATCTGAGGATCAGTTTATATGGGGGCTATATATAATTATGGACCGATGGGGACCAATGTTTGCATGGTTGTTAGAGACCATATACTAACACCATCTACCAAATTTCACCCGGATCGGATGAAATTGGCTTCTCTTAGAGGCTCCGCAAGCCAAATCGGGGGATCGGTTTATATGGGGGCTATATATAATTATGGACCGATGTGGACCATTTTTTTCATGGTTGTTAGAGACCATGTACTAACATCATGAACCAAATTTCAGCCGGATCGGATGAAATTTGCTTCTCTTAGAGGGTCCGTAAGCCAAATCGGGTGATCGGTTTATATAAGGGCTATATATAATTATGGACCGATATGGACCAATTTCTGCATGGTTGTTAGAGACCATATACTAACACCAAGTACAAAATTTCAGCCGGATCGGATGAAATTTGCTTCTCTTAGAGCAATCGCAAGCCAAATTTGGGTGTCCGTTTATATGGGGGCTATACGTAAAAGTGGACCGATATGACCCATTTGCAATACCATCCGACCTATATCAATAACAACTGTTTGTGCCAAGTTTCAAGTCGATAGCTTGTTTCGTTCGGAAGTGATTTCAACAGACGGACTCAGACTCAGATCCACTCAGAATTTCACCACGAGCCAAAATATATGTACTTTATGGGGTCTAAGAGCAATATTTCGATGTGTTACAAACGGAATGACATAGTTAAATACCCCCATCCTATGGTGGAGGGTATAAAAATATATATTTCACTATGTTGTATAAAACATTGATGATGGGTGTCATTGCTGATTTTCTTTATGGAAAAGTGTGCTACATTTTATGCCGTGTGGCACATTTTGTGCCACTTTTTTGATATTCTCAACGGCAACGCTGACTGCAACGTTCGATATCGTATTCGATAAGCAATATTTCTGGGTTCTTTTGTGAAGAACTTCAAACTCTTGGATTTTCTGGGGAATAGCATATTTCCATATTCCCGGGTTCACATTTATAGCATTTAAGTCCCATCTCCAAGACTAGGTCGTCTCTTTCGCATAGTGATGCAATGGTTAGCATGTACGCCTTGTATACAACGGGTTATGGGTTTCGACAGAACACCAAAAAAATTTTCAGTGGTAATCCACCACCTCTCAGTAATTGTTTCACCATAATGTGAAACGCCGTTCGGACTCGCCGATATATTGAACAGAAAAAGCTTTTGGTGTAAGCTCGCCCTAGTCTTTCCGGCCGTTGTCCACTACTTTCCGAAGATGTTCTTCCTCCAGAAAGCAATGCCGTATTTTTTGATATAAGGGATACATGCAGGTCTTTGAATGACGAGATCACCGAACTCATCCCGGAGACTGTTGTTGTAAGTGGTGTCGGGACTCAAACGTCGAAATTGATACGCAAAACCAAGGAATACCAGGCCACCGAGAAACCGCATAGTGCAAATTGTATGGCGATCGCTCCAGTAGTACTATTTGATTTAGAGGCAAATGAAAAAGTGACCACGGTTACGATGGCGCTAAATCCCATGTCCCTTGAGCGGTTCAACGTTGTGGAAGATCTCCCTTATTGCGCTAAATGGGTTAAAAACATCCCGTACGGCGTGTTTAAAATAACGACCAAGAAGGGAAAGTCTTGGTTCGAAGATCTTGCGGTGGTGGACGTATTTAAGGTGGATATACCAGCTTCCATAGATCGACAATTTCTACCGTTCCTCTTCGAATCCAGCTGCGTTGTTCGTGATATGTCGGCACATCCTATGCCTCATAACTTCGGGCCGATAAACGGGATGATAGTTCGTGACTTATATTGGAAAATCTTGATGGGTAAGAGAGCCCCCCTGGATGGCTACCATAACGTTAAAGTGCAGAATCCTTAGTTTGGAGTGGTCATTGAAGGATGTGACCCATTCTAAGGCTTAGCCGGGGAATATGTTGAATCCCAAATTCAACAATATGTAAGGTCGTTCTAATTCAAATATTTTATTTTTTTCTCATATGATGTGAAGTATCTTTAAGTTTTTGAATTCGATTTAACTTGAATAGTATATTTATCTCTTTTCCTCATGAATTTTATCAATATGATCTGGTGTCATTAGTTTATAAGTTTTTTTTTGTTAGTTACGAGTAACTCGCCAATAAAGCCAGTTCTCTTGCTTTTAAAAAACTAAAGTGTTCTAGTTCTTTTCACTGGCTGGGAAAGGCTTTCTTCCGCAAATTAATGAACTCTAAGGTGGGTAGTGAAGAGTTCATCAATCACAAATTCAAAATTGCATCCCTAAATGAAACATCAAGTTTTAATCGATCATGTCCACAATCGTTTTTGCTTCTTTATTTGGACTGACATAAACCTCCGCCTATTTGATGAATTAGCCCATGACCATAAAATCAAATCGGCACGCAATTGGATGTCCATACAGCAATTGATTTTCGATATCCAACAGATTATAACCGTTTTTATTGATTTATGGCATCCAACCCAGTAGAATCGACAGTTTGTGATATTCCAAAATCACATGCAGTTAGTCCATTCTGGTACCTCGTAGCCATTATTCCATTTTTTCGACCTCATCTACATTCATCTTTGCCTCTTTGTTTCGACTGGCACAAACCTCCGGCCATTTGCTGAAGTAGTCCATGACCAAAAAAAAAAACATATCGGATTCCAGAATCATCTATAAGGAAAGTGCTTGCCACGTCCATTACTATTTCCTTAAACCAGGCTTTTGGTCTATACCTTGGCCTATATCTCCCAAGTTTTTTGTGATGGACTTTTCGCCTTCCTGTACTTCTCGCAATTGGCTGCCCAGTCAGCAATTAATTTTTGATATCCAATCCAGAAGAATTATTGAGTATTCATTGATTTTTGCTTCTATCCCCGTAGAATCGTTGATTTACTTTCTCGAGATTTTTATATTCCCAAACCACCTGCACTTAGCCCATTCTGGAACTCCGTTCAAAAATCCCTTCTTATGGAATTCAACACCATGAGTAAGTTTGTGCTACCCTACTGGAGCCACCGTGGTGCAATGGTTAGCATGCCCGCCTTGCATACACAAGGTCGTGGGTTCGATTCCTGCTTCGACCGAACACCAAAAAGTTTTTCAACGGTGGACCTCAGTAATGCTGGTGACATTTCTGAGGGTTTCAAAGATTCTCTAAGTGGTTTCACTGCAATGTGGAACGCCGTTCGGACTCGGCTATAAAAAGGAGGTCCCTTGTCATTGAGCTTAACATGGAATCGGGCAGCACTCAGTGATAAGAGAGAAGTTCACCAATGTGGTATCACAATGGACTGAATAGTCTAAGTGAGCCTGATACATCGGGCTGCCACCTAACCTAACCTAACCTACCCTACTGCTCTGGTCTGACTGAACCCAGATCCGGGCTGCCATCGTGGGCCACATATCCATTTTTTGCACCACATCTATAATCGTCTTTGGCTCTTTATTTGGACTGTCATTTGCTGAAGTAGTCCATGACAGCAAGAACATATGGGTTTCTGGAATCACTTACAGGGAAAGGGTCTGCCACGTCCATTAATATTCCCTTAAACGATGCTCTTGGCCTGTTGTTCTCGACTTTTCTGTGATGGGAATTTCGCCTTCATGTTATTCTCACAATTGGGTATCCATTCGGCAATTGACTTTTGATATCCACACCAGTAGAATCGTTGAGTTATGGAATCAATCACGATGCTTAGGTTCCTTCTATCCTACTGTCCTGCTCTGAGTGAATCATGGTCGGCACCACGTAGCCATATATCCATTTTCTTCGACCACATCTACAATCGCCATTGGCTTTTTGTTTGGTCTGGCATAAACCTCCGGTCATTTGTTGAAGTAGCCCTCAAGAACATACCGGTTTCAAGAATCACATACAGGGAAATGGTATGTCACGCCCATTACTCTTGACCTATACCTCTCGACTTGTTTGTGATGAACCTTTCGTCTCCCTGTACTTCTCGCAATTAGTTGACCATTCAGCAAAAGATTTTCGATATCTAACCGAGTAGAATCGTTGAGTTTTCATGGATGTTTGACATCTTAACCAGTGGAATCGTTAATTAACTTTCTTGGCAGTTGATATTCCTAGATCACCTACACTTAATCCATTGTGGAACTGCGTCAAAACAACTTCGCTTTCCCAATTACGTTGAAGGGATTCAATACCAGAACCAGACTATCCCATTGATCCCAGTATGATTTCATAAGTGGTCTTGCGGCTGTGATGTCTTTCTTGATAGATTTCTTATACCCTTCTTCGGCCTAAATAATTTTCCCTGAAATTGGACCACTGCGGTTTCCTATTAAATTTCAGCCACCCCAGCCATCTTTGTTTTCCCATTTAAAATGCAGGGATTCATTGGCCAGAACCAGACTGTCCCATTGAGCCCAGTATGATTTCATAAGTGGAGTTGAGGCTGTGACGTCTTTCTTCATAAGTTTCTTATTCTCTTCTTTAGTAGAAATAATTTTTCGCGAAATAGGATTTATGCGTTTTTCTATTGACCAGTCACAACAATTTCTTCCAGACATAATTCCTTCCTTATATTCAAAGAGCTTTGTAACATCTCTTTTTACAAAACATAAAATCATTTATCTCATAATACAGATCCCTTTATTACAACATTTTCCCCCGCCTCTGCTACTCGAAGTTAGTTAAATCTTCAACTATTAAAACTGGCCAAATGACACGAGTAAAAGTTGTAGACCTCCCTGGAGTACTTGAAACAATCTCAACTTACATTATGAAGCATTTAAGCCAACTAAATGCTTTTCTACCACACACACGAGAGGCAAGAGGAAGGATAAGACAAAGATTAAACCCACAAAAAAAAATCTTTTGTTGCCTTGTTAACATTTTAAGATCATCCCGAGTAGATTAAATCAATGGACAGACTAAGGCAATCTACTTTTCCCCCATAGGTTGAGACCATCCTCAATCGATGTTGTCGATTGTCGTTGTTTGTCGCTTAGCATAGAGCTTCTATAGTGGGTAAGATGATATCAGTGTTAAACAAAGACGAGGAAGAAGATCAAGATTATAACAACTTTGAGAATAGATACGGTTAACAAAATCCTGATAATCGATCGTTTGTGTGTTTTGGTTTTTTTTCTGCAATGATGACAACTACTGCATAAAAGTTGTGGTTGGCGAGTTCGTTTTTTTCTCATTGGTTTTCTAAGGTATGTTGAAGAAAATTCATTTAAATTGTGTAGTTAACATGTTATGTTAATCATGGATTTCACAAACGAGGGTAGGTTAGGAATGTGTGGAAATATTAGGAAGATATTTCTCTGTGATTAACGGATGTATGCACCGCCTCCAATACCACTGCTATTCCGTAAACACTGGTACCGCCAATTCTGCAAACAACTGGTGTCGTGATTGTTTGTATACTTTTTTTTTAAATCGGACCAGATAGCTTTGGTTCATTCAGAAGGTGTCCTCTTTTAGTGGTTTCAACCCCTGTGCTGTGTCGGGTACTGCTGAATACGAAGTTCATAGTGTTCCCTCACCGGGAGCATTTTTGAATCATGTTGCAAACGATATTCCAATTTCTGCGGGTAAGGGGAAGACCAATAGACTAAGTCCTTCCAATCGTCACCTTATCTTTCCGCCAAATGCTAGCAGGCAATTGCTTCTTCTCCTACAATTTTTGGCAACTAAACGTTACGACAAGAAATGCCGTTGGCACGGGTGGGAAAATTGAGCTCATAGTTTACCTCTACAATCCTCGGTCTAAAATTTGTAGTACTTCTCTTCGGGCGAACACCATGCTTGCGATCTGTCAACATTAAATGTTCCTCAAAGAGGCACAACAATACAGTCTCCCGAATCTTATTCTTATGGAATAGTTATGTATTTGGCCGAGAGGAGTCTCCAAGGTAACGCCAATAATCGCCTTATCTTTCCTCCTGATGTGCATGGTAGCATGTCTTCATAATATTGATTTTAATTCATCTCCGGTTATCAAACATCACGCCAAGAACTTTAAAGTTCTTGGACGTAGAAAAGCTTTGGTAACCAGATGCAATCAATCCGTTTGGGAGATTCCTGACGGATGTCGAAGTGAGATTCTCCTCAGCTGCCATTTATTCTCTCATGGGAGTGTTCGACGAGTTGTCTGCAGAAAGCTTTCACCGTACAGGTAGCATCCTTCGGAATATTTTATTTATTTATTTATTTATTCAGTCTATGGAATACATTCCTTACAGACTAGCAATTCTAAAAATAAATTAAGTCTAAAATAGAATTAAAATTATTTAGGGAAATTGAAAAATCTAAATCAAACTTATTATTTAAATTGTTAAATTCCTTTAGAGATCTTAAAATTGGCTCCAAGGATGCATAGTTAGTTCTATGAACAGGAATTGTAAAATAATCATGACTTCGCAAACAATGTACTGGTACATTGAAACCAATCAACTCTAAAAGAGACGGACAATCTATAAATCCATTAATTATTTTATAAATTAACAAAACAGAAAGCTTTAATCTACGAGATTGAAGAGAATCCAAATGAATTAGTCTACACCTTGCTTCATATGAAGGCAATGGATCCGTAAAAGGCACAGACGATAGTGCAAACTTTATGAACTTCTTCTGCAATCTTTCAATTCGATTGCAATGGACATATATTCCCTCAAACGAAGTGAAGATGCGTTTCCGTTTAGGAAATTCTCGACGGATGTCCATAATCTGATCCGCGGAAATGCTCCTTTAACATGCTTGTGTAAAGATTTCGCTGATGGCACTCAGTTAGGTTTACCAAAGTTCATAAATATTATTTTCTCTAGAATGCATGTGACTATCATCCTTCGGTGTTCATTCCTTCAAACGATGAAGCCTTTCCGCTTGGGATATTCCGCATGGACGTCGGGAATCTAACCCGTTGATATTCACCATTAACTGATGGTTTCCAGTTAGCTTTGCTTAAGTTCATAAATATTCTTTTCTCGGGGATACGAAGACAGGAGAGCTTCGGCAGCATGCCGTTTAAGGTACTAGCGATTTTCATTTATGACCCAGAAATCTCTGAGATTCTGCTGCAATTTATTCTGTCCTAGGGGTGTTCGACGAGTTGTCTGCAGAAGGCGTTCATTCATCGGAGTTTGTTCCCTCAAAGGAAGTGGAGATGATGTCTTTGCGTTTGGCAAATTCCGGACGGATGCTGGGAATCTGACCCATTGGAATACTCCTTTAATATCCTTGAGTTTTTTTTCTCGAGAATGCAAAGTTAGAAAAGCTTCGGAAGGATGCCGGTCGAAAGTTCTTCATTTATGGACCAGATATCTTTGAGATTCTCCTCAGCTGCAATTTATTCTCCCCTGGGGATGCTCGACCACTAATCTGCAGAAAGCTTTCGCCGAACGGGTATCACTCTTCGGGGTTTGTTCCCTCAAACGAAATGGGGATGATTCCTTTCCGTTCCGAACGGATGTGGAGATTCTGACCCATTGAAGTGTTTCTTTAATATGCTTGTGGTAAGATATCGGTGATGGCTTCTTTTCGTTTTGCTATTGAATGCAAAGTCAAAAGATCTTCGGAAGGATACCTTTATGCTCGCCGAGTGATATTCATTTATGACCAAGAAATCTCTGAGACTCTTCTAAGCTGCAATATATTCTCCCTTCGGGGTGGTCGACGAGTTGTCTGCAGAAGGCTTTCACGGCACGGGTATCATCCTTCGGAGCTTGTTCCTTCAAATGAAATGTCTTACCGTTTGGGAAAATATGGGGCGGATGTCGGGAATCTGATCCGTTAACATTATTTTGTCAAGTCCATAAATGTTTGTTTCTCGAGACCTCGTAGTCGGGAGAGTTTCGGCAGCATGTCGTTATGCGGGTCGATAGATCTAGTTATCGCCAATGGCTCCCTGTTAGTTTTACCAAGGTTCATAAATGTTGTTTTTCGTTATTGCAAAGTCTGAAAAGCTTCAGCAGGATGCCGTAGAGTAGAGAGATCTTCATTCATGACTCTGAAATCTACGAGATTTTCCTCAGTTGCAATGTATTTTACCCTGGGGGCTGGCCGAATTGTTTTCTGAAGGCTTTTGCGGTATGAGTATCATGCTTCGGAGTACATTCCCTCAAAGGAAATTGAGATGATGCCTTCCCGCTTGGGAAATTCCGCACGGGTGTCGGGAATCTGCTTTAACATGCTTGTATGAAGATACCACTGATGACGCCCAATCAGCATTAGCTAAGTTCAATACATATATTCTTTTCTTGAAAATGCGAAGCCAGGAGAGCTTCGGCAGCATGCCGTTTTAAGGGACTCAAAATTTTCATTTATGACCCAGAAATCTCTGGGTTTCGGCTGAAAATTATTGTGCCCTGGGGATGCTCGGTGAGTTGTCTGCAGAAAACTCCGAGTTTATTCCCTCAAATGAATGCTACTTTAACATGTGATGGTTCACACTTAGCTTTACTTAAGTCCAATAAATAATCTTTTCTAGAGAATACGAAGTCAGGAAAGTTTTGGCAGGATACCGTTATACGCTCCAAGAGATCTTCATGTATGACCCAGAATTATTTGAGATTCAGCTGCAATCTATTTTTCTCCTGGGGTACTCGAGGGAATGTCTACACCATTTTTTTCGCCGCACAAGTATACTTCTTCGGAGTGTGTTTTCTCAAATAAAATATTGTCCTTCATTAAATTGTCATGCACGTAAAGTTGGTCATTCACTTAAACGTTAACTTAGTGAATTATCCACAACTGCTTGTTATAGAATTGTATCTATAGTCATTCTAGTTTCCTATCCCAATTCATTTTATGACCCTTCAAACACCACTCAAATACTGAAAGTTCCATATTATATTGCAACCAAACTATTGATCTATCTCGAAAAAAACATACCATGTATCAAATTTCAATGACTATGCCGCTACTAAACCTTTTATGACAAAGCATAACTAATACACGTATTGTTTTGTTTTTGACCAAAACTTTAATTAAAACACTAAAATCCAATCCAATTGAACTGGCCAGGACAAAAAATGGAAAAATAGTTAACTCGACACCGTTTCATTGTATCAAGCAACACGTTTTGTGTAATTCCATTTGTTATTATTTTTTTGTTGCAACTATATTGTGTTAACAACATGATGTTGGAGAAGATAGTGTAGTTGTTGAATTAAAGGCCTTTTTCATTAGTTAAGAAGGTATATTATCGCCGTTACAACCATATAACGCATAATGATTGATGAATGCTGCAAACACGATATTATAATACTTCCGGAAAATGCATCCTACTTGAAGGAGTATGAGGAATAGTCTGCTGTAATGGAATAAAATGAGCAATCACAGGGAGAACGGGTATGACACTAGGCATGGAGGAACCAGTCCTATAACCTAATGAATACGAAGCCGACGTAGATGAATATATTTACGGATAACCTAATGGATGTGAGAGCAATAGAAGAAGTTATTGTACATTCACCAACGTTTGTTCCACAAGACAACAGTCTCAGTATTTCAGGGTTTAGGCTCGAAGGATCTCACATGATCTGATTCATGTAGGTCATCGGTATCTACTTTCTGTAATGTTATATCTACTCTCTGTAATGAGGCTATCTAACCTAAGGCCTCATAATACAAATCCTTGCTAATACCCCACACTATTTAATTTTCACAATTACTATTGTTATCTCAAGCATTGTGTACAATTTTCTAAACCCATTTGGTGGAGGCGATGACATCGAAAAGCCTTTGATGTCAGTATTGCTCACGCACGTTCTCTGACCGAAGATAAATATTGTGGGCCAACACATAAAGGAAACCGCCTTCAAAATGCCCGACAACCAATGGACAAATAGACACTAAAGGAATAAACGAACAACCGACCACATTTCTTGATGTGTTATGATGCTCGAGTAGTGAGAATCATCATCATCATCATGGCCAAACATGGATACTCAATAGGTGGCGCCTGTTGGAAGTTGATGATTAAATCCAAACTTCTTCTTTGATGATGGCCATGGTGTCAGTGAAATCTTCACATCAAAAATAGCCTTTGTCTTTGGTCTTAGTGAGTTGACCAAATGATTTATGTCATCAAGTGACGCACAGAACTAAAACCGCTTGAAATTAATCAACAACTAAGATGTTGCCAAATGAAGCGAATTGTAAACGCATGAATTGTTGACTGCTTGACTGATCATTAGAAATTTTAACATCATCATTATTAATTGTATTATAAAATGTTCATGTTGGTTTTGGAGTTTAACTTGGTTTCTTGTTTTTCTCTACTTTTAGGTCATTTCATCGATGACAATCGTTTGGACCATCATGCAGTTACACCACAAGGTAAGACAATTAATTGGTGAAGTAATAAATCTTAGTCATCGATAGTATGCAAGAGGGAAGCGATGAGGGAGTTAGTACTAAGAAGGATGTAGGTAGTAATCAGTTGGGGACATCGTAATAAGCAACTTGAGTTTGATGTAGAAATCTTTAAAAGTTGGTACGTCTGCCTTTGACTATTGAAAATGTAGAACGATATCCATTTCAAGTTTTGAAGATATATAAAATGTCCGGCATTAACTAAATAGACCAGGAAAAGCCATGCCACTGGATAGTTCTAGTGGCGCTTGACGGTATCGAAGGTATTCCGTCCCTCCCGGTAGGAACCAAACATTGAGTTCTTAATTATCTGTGCGGGCGCCAGTCATCCAAGGACTTTAGGAATAGAATGTCAATACACAGAAAAAAAGGTGTCTTGTTAATTTTAGGACCAGTTTAACTTCCACATAGTTAAAAAAATTTACTGTAATATAGTTCATTTTTCGTAACCACTGCGAAAATTAACTTAGCTAAAGGAAAACTTATAAAAATTCAGTAAATGTTTTTTAGTTCACTAACTACGAAATGGGACGGATTTTTCCTTAAATAAATTTCCAATACAATAGTTAATGCATCGTTGATTGTATTATAAAAAGACATAGGAAATATAAAAATCTTACTACGAAATGTGGACAATTTACTAAGAAAAATTTTTGTATGGAAAATAATTTTTGTAGTAAAAATTAACTTAACCACAGTACCGATTCGTATGGCGGCTTCCTACAGCTTATTTCGGTTTTTACTATAAGTTGGAGTATATTTCCTCACATTGAAAATTTTAGATAAAGTAGAATAAAAAGTAGTTAATTTAATCCTTGACGGGTGTATATAATTTTTTATGGATTCCTCGTAAATTTTGAATATATTTTACCTTATCCTATAGATAGAATACCAACTAATCAATAAACGTGATACTGGAAATTGAAGTGAGAAGAAATTATGAAATTATTGCATCATCTTTTTTTTTTTTTTTGTTTGTGTTTGTTATTGCGATGATGTTATGGAATGTGTGTTGTTGGTATCTTTTGTGGTGATACACGGATGAAAAAGACTGTTTTTCATATGTTTGGATATAAACATTATATGTTTGGAACACAAATTTTTAAATACAATATTTTTGAGTGCAAGCATATAATGTTCATAAACTAGCATAACATGTTTGGGACATATATGTTAATATGTTAGAACATATTATGTTTGGGACATAAAATGTTTGTAAATATAATATGCTTGGATGCAAACATATATTAATTTAGAAATAGCCTATAAACATATATGTGTTTAGTAGCTTGGAGCGCTATTTAACAGGGAGCGATATTGAATTAAGTTGGTGTTTGTTGCTTGTTATTACAAAATTAACATTTTATTTTTCCTTGGGCAATTGATCAGCTACTTCTTTGAACCTTACAAACTGTGTGGTCCGCTGTTCAAATCCCCGTCCGGCAAAAGGTAAAATTAAAATAAAAAAAATCATACAATTGAATAATTTCTTCTTCAATGTTTGTATTACAGAAAAAGGTGCTAAGAACTAAAAAACCTCGTGGAAGTGAGAAAGATGTGGGGGAATATACAATTGGGCAGAAACAAAATTTTGAGCATTCAGGTCGAAAACCTATGTTGTTAGCACCTATATTACCTGTTTATTTTCATAATTCATTATGATTGTAAATATATAAATAAATAAATAAAATTTTGAGCACAATATTGTTTGGGAGAATTTTTTTTAAGCATATAATATTTTTGGGTGCAAAATGCTTCCAAACATATTATATGTTCACATAATAACATATTGTTTTTTGGAAGACAACATTATTGAATTTGGATGCAAAAATACAAAATGTTTGGAACTTAGACTACCCAAACATATATTGTTTAGACCAATATGCTTTCAAACATATTATATATTGGTAGAGATCAAACATATAAATGTTTGGGCAATACCCAAAAATGTATATGCTTGAAGCAAAATATGTTTGGGAGTATATGTTACAGAAGCGATTTTTTGTGAGCGTGTAGTTGTTTTGTTGCAATAGCGAGATCAGAAAGGGATCATGTGTGTGTGGAGTTGTTTTTCTTTACATATGTGTCCTTTATGACTATTTGTGTCTTTGAGTTTTATTGGTGCATTCAGTTCTGTTGATGCATTTATGAAGCGCACACGTGGTGCGCTTGCGTGCGGTATTTGTGTTTATTAATAAAAATACATTTATTTCGTAACATTTTAGAAACTGATAAGTGAATGGTGTGATGTTAGAGAAAACAAAAACACTTTATATTGATAAAAAATAAATAACTCTAAAATAAATCACATATTAAGAAACTGTATATTTCTATTAATAATTTAAAATTAGTGCGGTTTTAAATTGGTTTACATAAAAATATTCATAATGAGTGGTAATAAAATGATCTATATTTACTCTACATCTGGATCACAGTACAATTTTTTGAGTCTATATTTTTATGTTATAGCGAGTCCTTAAGGTGTGTACTAAGTTCGAGTTTAGGTGCTAAAATCAGAAATAAATCAGTAAGAAAAGTATACAATTATACGCCTTCGATGCAAATTTAAATATAACTTGATGGAGAATAGCTCGAAACAAGTTTTTTATAAAGTTTATATTCTTTAAATGGATTACACGATTAAGAACAGAAAATCGTTTTTAAGCTTATGTAGAACGCTGTTTTTTAATTTAAGATGATGAATTGTTTTCAAGTTATTCCAATATATATAGCGGAAGTGCCTTAATTTTGAACATAACCGTATATCTCAAAAAGTCGAGCTCTTAAAAAAACAAGTGTAAATTTGGATTCAGCAACCTCAAATTACTAAAAATTTGATATAAATTTTAAATGAACACAAAAACGGTTCAATTTTGTTCCCATGTATTTCTAAAGAAAACTAATCATGAAAAATTGGGATTTTAGCCACTAAACTCGAACTTAATATCCACCATAAATACTAAATGCTATATTGACAAGTGGAAATTATATCTAATTTTATAATATTTTTATTTCATTTATATTCTGAGAAGGATTTCAAAAATGTCCCATTTGTGCATGGATATGATTCCACTAATGTAGTAATTGGATGATTTTTTTCAATGTGGTAAGTTTTTCGTCCATTTGTAATAAAGCCAAAATTTCTATTTATTAAAAATAATTTTCATTTGCAGGATGACAGCAAATCTAATGGTATTTTTTGGAATCTTCTTACTGTTTAATGCTAACTAAGCTGATATCCCTATTGGCTCTAAGAAAATTCTCTTGTAAGTTAAAGATCAAAATACCATAGAATTTGATAATATTTTTATATTTCATATACCTTTTTAACTTCAGAGGCTTATGACGCAAATCCACACAACAAAAACTAGCGAAATCGGTGAAATTGGACAAAAATGAAATGAAAATAGCAACTTATGGCATATATCTTTCATATGGATAGAAAATGGAAATTGATATTAATTAGTTTCATTCTACTAACATAGAATATTACTCTTTTGAAGAAGCAATTACTAACTATCGAAAAGTAACAACATACAGCGTACAAATAAAAACATTTCTTTTATTGTATATCATAAGCCATAGTTTTATGTAATATAATAATATTTTTTTGAAATAAAATACTGGTAGTTATGAAAAATTGTCTTATATTGTACGAAAAATTTCTTTGTTGTATACAGGCTTGTTGTACCTTTAATTCCTCAATTTATTTACTTCTTTGAAAATTATACTGATAAATAGTTTATTTGAAACCAATTTCTAAATATGGGATTCCAAAAAACTTGTTCATTTTTCCGGATAGCAGGAATATTTTGAATGAGTGTAAGTACATTCTTCCCACAGCGTAGTAAGAATGAACTAAAATACGATGCAATACATAAACTTATTTATAAGAAAATCATGAACTTATCTAGATGAAAAAAATCTTTGGCGCCAAATCATGGTCATTCTTACTATGGGTTAGTTCATTTTTCGTAAACAATAGTAAACTTTTTTTTCGGTGTACCTAGTAGAGTGTAACAGGGGGTTCCTATAGCTTACAGAGAAGCCTTTCCAAACTGAGCAGTTTGTGAACAAAAAAATTATCGGGAGCCAAAGAAATCAACTGAAAAATTACACCTTCGATTCGCCATCAGATCTCAAGCGTCGCCGTAGCAGCTGATATTTGCTCTCCGATCGTATTCATCGACCTTGGGATCGTACTTAATGCTGAATATAATCGGGAAGTTGTCCTAAAGGCAGTATTGAAGGCATGGGCAGACAAACATCTCAGCCGCAGTCCATGGACATTCTAATCAGGGATCCGGAGCGGTCCATTTTTTTCGCTCCGCTCCGCTCCCGCTCCGGAGAAAAAAAAACCGCTCCGCTCCGAGAAAAAAAAAATCGCTCCGCTCCACTCCACGCTCCGCTCCGCTCCTCTTCGAGAAAATTATAGTACAAACATTGTATTATTTGTTCAATTGAGTTTTATTTTATATAGAAAAATCGAACGGTACATATATGGCAGCTATAGCTAAATCTGAACCGATTTCGATGATTTTTTGCACATACACCCAGAAAAAAGTGCCTTCGAAACTGAAGGAAAAAATTTTCATCAATATAGTTTATCCATTTTATTTCCATTAAGGTAAATTTTTGTGAGAAATAATAAAATTTACTCGTTTCAGTAAAAAAATCCTAAACTGGAAGCAGTTAGGAATAGTTCATTAACTAGAATAAGGCATGGAATTTTACTCATACTGTTTTCTTCGCTGGGTATAAGAATTTACTACTGAACAAGAAAATTTTATTCACCGATAACAAAGCATTCGTAAAAATAAACAAAATCCGAACTAAAACCAAGTTTCCTCAAAATTAGTAAAATTTCTTATAAAATGATAATTGCGACTTCCTTTATAATAGAAAGTTTTTCATACATACGAACAACACTTGGCATAGAAAAATATTTTAGTTCATTCGTACTAAGAAGTATGCAATCCTTTCAAAACTTAAGGAAACACACTTGTTAGAATATAGGAAATTTTCCTAAATTTCTATTGTCTACCTGTAATCGATACCTGTCATCGTAATCGATGTGTTTGCGCGTGGGTGTAATCGATATATTTGCGCGTCGGTTGTTTTTTTAGTTGGAATCGCGTTGTTTTGGTATACGGAGAGATTGTTAAAGAATAATATGGTAAAATAATATAATAAATAACAAATAAAATATATAAAATATTTGTTATTTTAAATTAGTGAGAAAAATTTTCGTTTTTTTAAATAAATCTATCAATGTTCGTGATAGTGTATAAAGAAAGAAAACACCAGCAGAATAACAACCCTTTCATTTGTCTTCATTTTGGAATCTTCAATTATCAGGTAATATTCAGTGACGCTAACCTTTTGCAACAAAAATGTTTTATGATTTTTTATATTTGTAGGTATTGAAGTTGTAAAAGGAGGACAAAATCGTTGGGCAGCAACTTATTAAAAGTGAAAAGTACAAGAAGAAGAAAAAGTGCGTTTTACAGTTGGTAATATCACACGAAAATTGGAAATAGTGGAATAATAAACTAATATTTCAAAGAGATTCGATGCTGTTGATTCTTAATAAATGTATTCAATATATTAATAAAACATGTCTTTTATTGAAGATAAAATTGCTTATAGAAATAAATAAAATTTTATTTAAAAACGAAGGTAAGCAGTTCTAATTATGAAGTAAAAGTTTTACCAAAAATGTGTAAGATTTGTCGAAATGAATGAAAAAATTTCAATAAAATCATTCCATATATGAATTCAAATTAGTTAAATTTTTTCATTCTGTAGTATAGTGGTATATAAATATAGGAAAATGTTAACTAATATATGGAATGCATTATTCCTAATTTCTACGAAAATCACATCGTTCAAAC
Source organism: Haematobia irritans (assembly GCF_050003625.1). Taxonomy (NCBI): domain Eukaryota; kingdom Metazoa; phylum Arthropoda; class Insecta; order Diptera; family Muscidae; genus Haematobia; species Haematobia irritans. Next base: position 38,408,508 of record NC_134397.1, on the reverse strand, counting down.
AAATAAAAATGTCTTTGGCGCTATACGAAGTTCAACTTTCTTCACAATGAGTTCATTTTAACTTAAAGAAGGGGTCACTTTTTTCTGGGTGTATAGTTAGTGCTATAGAAGATTACATTTCGCCAACTTTGAGTAAGATCGGTTGATAAATAAGGGTTTTATGACCTAATTTGACAAAATCGGGCGATACATATATATGGGACCTATTTCTAAATCTGAACCGATTTCGATGAAATTTTCAGACTTAAAGGGTGATACAGAAGATTATTTTGTGCTAAATTTGACGACGATCGCTTAGTAAAAAAAGTGCAACGTGACCCCATTTGTCGAAATCGGGCAATACATATATCTAAATTTGATCCGCTTTCTTCCAAATTCAATAACGTTCGTCCTTGTGCCCAAAAAAACTCCCTGTACCAAATTTCATCAAAATCGGTTAATAATTGCGACCGAAATCCTGTGAACAACAAATACATGGACAGACGGACGGACGGACGCCAAGCGCTAGATCGACTCAGGAGGTGATTCTGAGTCGATCGGTATATATTTTATGGGGTCTAAAATCAATATTTCTTGTAGGCACATTTTTTGGCAGATCAAACTTATTATACCCTAACCACTATGTGGTTTAGGGTATAATGACTTTAAAACAATGTGTTGAAATATTTTATTAATTTTGAAGATTTTTTCAGAAATATTAAATCCATTTTGACTTCATTAAAACGAAATTTGCATTCATGTTAGGATACACATTTTTATGTCGAATCACTTAGCTATAAGGACAAACAGACTTCATTGAAAAGTTTAGAGACTTTTAGACAAGGAAAAACTTTTTTTCAGAGAAATACGTCTTCTATTCTAAGCAAAATTCGTATTCGTATTTTAAGCATGTGAAATATTTGGCCTCCCGACAATATTCTTTGCGGTGCACCATCTACTATTTAATATGTGATAGAAACCAAATTTATGAAAATGGACCAAAATGGACCAAATTCTGTTTGGTCTGACCATCGGACTAAATTTAAAAATTAGAAATCTTTTGGACCAATTTTGGTCCGATCGGACCAAAACGGCAACGCTGATTGGAATTGAAAGTCTATACACAGAGTATAAGTAACTACTCTCCGAAAGTTTTTTTTTTTTTTTGTTTTGCAACAGACGTAGAGAAGAGGTATTGTTATATTTGTAATGTGTGTGTGTATGTTTATGTTTGCAACAACCTCCATCGACATCAGTCCGTGGTATACCTACGAATATTCTTACTCAGATCTAGTGTTACCTAATTTCGCTTTTTTCCCATTTATTGTATAATAAATGTATATGCGCACATTTTTCAACCAAAATTGAAACTATCCATAATTTTAATTAAATTTTCGAGAACTAATATCAGAAATAAGAGAATGCTAGGATATAGTACAATAGTAAAGCAAATGTGAATGAAAAAAAGCATGCCCGGTTCCAAAGATTTTGTCTTTACTTTAACAGTTTGGGTATTAATTCCGAGCCAAAGAAGCGGAGAATACAAGTAAGGATACTTTAAAGACGTAATTCTCTTTTAAATTTGGGAGTTATGTACTTGCTTCTAGGAAGCAAATGTTAATTTTTAATTTTTTAGATTTTTTTTCGTCAGTTGTTATCAAAATCCTTTAAAAACGAGTTAACGAGTTATTTTTTCCATATTAAGACTCGACTTCCAGTAGAAATTATGCTATGTTTCAAGTAAAAAGCGTCTTTAAAATAAAGTGTTGAAAAACATGTCTTATTTTTTAACGATTTTTTGCTTTGTAGGCAAGATGCAAAAAGGAAACAAATTTAAAGACAATTTTATTAATTTTAAAGAATTTTTCTTAATTATTAATGCCACGTTGATCTTACCTCAAAAATTGTATCTTTCATGTTATGATACACATTTTTAAGTAAAATCACTTAATTGTAAGGACAATACAACTTCATTCAAAAGTTTATTGCCTTTTGGACAAGAAAAAAAACTTTATTTTAGAGAAATGCGTCTGCCATGTTAAGCAAAATTTGCATTCTTATTCTAAGGACATGGAATCTTTGACTTCACGACAATATTTTTTTCAGTGTAGAAAACTAAAAAATTAAATATAAATAAGATCGTTTAATTGCATTTATTTGACGTTCATTACAAACATCTTTGTAGTAATACGGGATGAAATTGATCGAAAGTACTGTTGTTACTTTTACAACACATACTAGATATATATTTTGACATTTGCCGTTTTTGAAAACAATTACTAAAAAACACGTTGTGTTTTCCCCAATGTACGTACGTACAAAAATACATATCGTACATTTTAAACGTCTACTCACACTACGCTAAGTACTAGCTATATTTGAAATTACCTACACAGTGTAATTTCAAAGTTACACATTTCATTCAAGTAATATTTTATTCGGAGCGGTTTTTCATTTGGAAACCGCTCCGCTCCCGCTCCGGCAAAAAAAGGGCTTGCTCCGCTCCGCTATACGCTCCGCTCCGCTCCGGATCCCTGATTCTAATAGATCTCAGCACCATCGCTCTCAATATGCGTCAAACAAACAGGGCGTTCCTCGCTTTATTTCTATGGAACAATAACCACAGAAATCTGGGGATTTCAATCCGTTGGACCACGCGTCCCTCCCGGTAGGAACTAAACGTTGAGTTCTTATTTATCTATGCGGGCGCCAGTCGTCCAAGGAATTTAGGAATAGAATGTCAATACCTAGTAGAGTGTAACAGGGGGTTCCTAAAGCTTACAGAGAATCCATTTCAAATTGAGTAGTTTGTAAACAAACAAAATGCTCGGATGCCAAAGAAATCAACTGAAAAATTACACCTTCGATTCGTCATCAGATCTCAAGCGTCGCCATAGCAGCTGATATTTGCTCCCCAATCATACTCATCGACCGTGGCATCGTACTTAATGCTGAATATAATCGGGAAGATGTCCTAAAGGCAGTATTGGAGACCTGGGCAGAGGAACATCTCAGCCGCAGGCCATGGACATTCCAATAGGACTCAGCACCATCGCTCTTAATATGCGTCAACCAAACAGGGCGTTCCTCGCTTTATTTCTATGGAACAATAACCACCGAACTCTATGGAACAATAACCACCGAACCCATATTCATCGACTGTGGGATCATACTTAATGCTGAATACAATCGGGAAGATGACCTAAAGGCAGTATTGAAGGCCTGGGCAGACGAACATCTCAGCCGCAGTCCATGGACATTCCAATAGATCTCAGCACCATCGCTCTCAATATGCGTCAACCATACAATAACCACCAAACTCTGGGGATTTCAATCCGTTGGACTGGGGTTCCCCAAGATGTTGTGGTATTTCCGGCACTGTTAAACCTATACTCCTATACTCCTTTACACTCTCTCCGGGCGGCGTTGAAATTGTACCATATGCGGACGAACGTATTATTATGGTATCCGGATCCATTGTGGATGATCGATTAAACATCTACCATGCAGATATTACCAGTTCACGGCTAGAAATTTGAGGATAATCCTCAGCCACCCTATTCACTACATGCACAAAAGCAGTATGCAGATAATTGAACGTCAGAATCGACCAATTCCGACTACAAACTACACTAAGATTCTCTAGGTCACATCCGACAGCATTTTTAAGTCGTCTGCCCACACCACTGCAATTTCTGATAAGCTACGCAGTAGAAACAAGGCCTTAAAATTGATTACCGGCAGCACTTGGATTCCACAAGGAATCCTTGATGACTATGTATGAGGCAATTGAGTGGTAACTCTCTCGACAAGTGACACGTAGTAGAATAACATAAAGACTTATCAGAACGCTGTCCCTAGAACTCCCGAATAATGTCTTCGCAATACACCCTTGGGTCATCTCTATGGGGATACCAAGATCCTTCCAGTGCATAGACAAAATTACATGTTATCAGTACAGACAGTATCTTTTGGATTGTTATTTTAGTAACCATGAAAATCACCATCTTTTGGATAGGCAACAATCACAAAGGGAGTCACCGTGGTGCAATGGTTAGCATGCCCGCCTTGCATACACAAGGTCGTGGGTTCGATTCCTGCTTCGACCGAACACCAAAAAGTTCTTCTGCGGTGGATTATCCCACCTCAGTAATGCTGGTGACATTTCTGAGGGTTTCAAAGCTTCTCTAAGTGGTTTCACTGCAATGTGGAACGCCATTCGGACTCGGCTATAAAAAGGAGGTCCCTTGTCATTGAGCTTAACATGGAATCGGGTAGCACTCAGTGATAAGAGAGAAGTTCACCAATGTGGTGTCACAAGTGAGTCTGATACATGGGCTGCCACCTATCCTAACCTACGGTGAAACAACTTAGAGAAGTTTTGAAAGACTCAGAAATGCCACCAGCATTACTGAGAGGGGATAAACCACCGCTGAAAATCTTGTTGGTGTTCGCTCAAAACTGGGATTGATCCATAATATGTGTATGCAAGGCTAACCGTTGCACCACGGTGGCTCCCACAGGGTTAGAAATAAAGTCCTAATGTCGCTTGCCAGCATCACAGCAAAGACAAAGAATCCTTATTGACTACGCTTGGCACCAACACCTGAGGTACCGACAAAGACTCCTTGTAGACCACGTATAAGGTAATTGGGCGGTCATTGGTAACCAATGCATCATCAATGTGTATACCTCGGAGAAGTGACACGAAGTGTCAGAACACTGCCTTTAGAACTGCGTTACGATGTCCTGAATGAACTGTGAGAAGGATAGATCTTCACCATTCAGAGCTCGAGATTCAAGGTTACAAAAGAGAGATCTGGCACATTACCATCTGAACAGGATTCATAGGGATACTGTAGCTGAACCGGGGAGAACCTGCAAGGTTAATTTGATTCTCGTAGTTCGAGTACCGCCCATGGCACCGGAGGAAAGAATCCTCCCACAGCAGACTTGGTCACTTTTGGCCCAACTAAGATGAGGCAAATGCAGCCGTCTCCATTCCTACGTATCAGTAGGGCCACATGACACTCGTCATCTTTTCGCTTGTCCGCTTGGCAACAGCAGTTGAGAGCTCGAGACCCAGCGTTAGAAACGAGAGCCTCATGTGTCCTATCTGCAATAAGGGCCCCATGACACACGTCGTGTTTTTGCTTTTCTGCTTGGCAACCGTCAGCCGTCTCAATTCCCACCTATCAGTAACATAGGGCCACATGACACTCGTCATCTTTTCGCTTGTCCGCTTGGCAACAGTAGTTGAGAGCTCGAGACCCAGCGTAACAAACGAGAGCCTCGTGTGTCCTATCTGCAATAAGGGTCCCATGACACACGTCGTGTTTTCGCTTGTCTGCTTGGCAACCGCACTTGAAGTGCTGTCAAAGTAGTGTCTCATGGATTGTTATCGCCATATCCTTCCAAATCACCACCTTGGTTACAGGCGCAACCACAACCCAGGAATGAAGATCAATCCTTCACGTTTTAGATGTCGAAATCAAGCGGTACAAAAGATATGTTATTGCCATATCCTTCCAAATCACCACCTTGGTTACAGGCACAACCACAACCCAGGAATGAAGATCAATCCTTCACGTTTTAGATGTCGAAATACAGCGTTACAAAAGACAATCTCTAGATCAGACAGCCTGGTCTGGGCAGGATTCATGAGGATATTGTAGATGATGCGGGGAGAAGCTACAAAGTTAATACTGAACTCGGAGTTCGACTTCCGCCCATAGCACCAGAAGATAGAGGCCTCCCACGGCAGACTAGGGTATTTTTGGTCCAACAAAGATGAGAGATGTTAATTCCTACCTATTAGTGATTGATAGCATCTGCAACCGAGGGCTGGATGATACGCGTCACCTTTTAGCTTGCCCAACCAAAATTAGCCGGCTCACCACCAAATCGCTCTGCATCCCATCTTAATCGCAGAGTTCCTCGATCTGTATAGAGACTGATGCAACTAAGGTCAACACAAAAATGGATGGTAACACAACACAATATTGCAACAACAACCAGAAAATGTTGAAAAATGCTCAAGATGATAAATCGGCCGAACTAGCAGTATTAAGGGGTATTAGTAAAAATCTATAGCTTTGGAACGATGCTAGATAGATTTGCATCTATCGAAATAGGGATAAAAATTTATTTCTTAAAATCAAAAGGACAACGTTTGAAATTAGCCATGAACCGCAATCGTACATTTCTTAGCGTGTAACAATCGAAATACATAATGGAATTTCTCTATACTTTAGTCCGATAGAATTCAGTGCTTCGTATAAATGTGTCAACCGCAGGATAGGTTCAGGACTAGTCCAGTCCCAGTTCTGGTCAAAACGTATGGAAGGGACCGTTCACTTTAGCATGGATTTGTCATTCGCAGAGTAAATTCAAACTTTAGGACACAACATGGACTCCTTGCGAAAGCCACGGGACATCTCTATGGGGTAGTCCCACCATAGACAAGTCTTCATGAACCAGTATGGGACAAGCTCTTGAGAATCTATGTCATTTTGACCATCCAAATTGCACCAAAAAGGAACACTAGTAAATTATATCATTTTATTGCAGTAAAAGGGTTAGACCCAATAAAGTTATAATAAAATATATGAACATTCAAAAATTGTGTCAACCTGGAGCACTAGTACCAATCCTGTGATAGGTCCTACAGTGGAAATTTGCACCAATTTCCCGTGGGGAATTGGGATTGACTAGTCTAAGCGAGCCTGAAATATCGGGCTGTCACTGTACCAAACCTAATCAAACCTCTTCTTATGTTTACAAATGAATCACATTTATTTATTTATTTATTTTAGGTGGCAGCGTCTTGGGTTCAACTGGAGGTGGTCATCATGGTAATCATGTAGGCCATCATGGTTCAGCGGCATCAGCACTACTTGTTGTTCCTCAACCCATAAATGCAACAAAAATTGGTGCATCACTGGGAGGGGGTGGCGGTGGTACGGGTCGCAAATACCAATGTAAAATGTGCCCTCAGGTAAGTTTTTTTTTATTAATTTATGTTTATTACGGAAGGAAATTGTATTTGAAACTAGGATTCTTGGTAACATATTAGCTAAATACATAAAATACAAAAAAATAATTAAAATTCAATGAAGCAGTGTGAAGGCTTGTCCGTTATGTCTAAGATAAGCTCAAAGTTTACTTAAGATTTTCCATTATATGTGACCAGTTGACACCAAGCATATATCATCATTTAACTAAGAGACTTGCTGACTATCCCAATTTATAGGATATAGTGTGTATCACACTATTGTTCAAATGAATGCTATATTTAGAAACCCATTTCCTTATCCATTGTTTGGGAAATTATTTTCCCAAACTTCGGATTTAGATTAACACAACTTATTTTCATTAGAACGCTCTCTTTACATCCGAGAGTGGCCGGTATAGGAATAGTGCCGCCATTTATTTCAGGCTCTCTTCGACTGTTCGGTCCATCGTGATACCACAGTGGTGGATTTCTCTCTTGCCACTGAGTGCTGCCCGATTCCATGTTTAGCTCAATGACAAGGAACCTACATTTTATAGCCGAGTCCGAACGGCGTCTGGCATTGTGCTGAAACTACTTAGAGAAGCTTTGAAATATTCACAAATGTCACCAGCATTACTGAGACGGGATAATCCATGACAGACGATTTTTGGTGATGGGTCGAAACTGGGCTAGCATGCTAACCATCAAACTACGGTGGCTCCCAATATACTAAATTTCTTGCCCACAAAACATCATTTGTTGTGCAATTGAATCGCATCGTTTACTCCGCGAAGCTTATTCGGTGTGTGCTCCTTCGGTTTCTACGAAATTTTGCTCTGGAAGAACGTACAGGACAGCCGAAGATCCACAGCGACAAAAAAAACCCATAATGTAACCGTGGTTGCCACAGTTGGTAGTATTTTATCAAACATGGTAGATTTTATACAGTTTGGTAGATTGGTACTCGTAGAATTCTCGATATTTTGGTAGATTTTGCAAGTCTGGATATTTTGGTAGATTTTGCAAACTATTCTTCTCCAACTAATGGAAAAAATTTTATAAAATTTTCTACGGCAAAAAATATCTACAAAATTTTCTATAGAATAAAATTTTCACACAATTTTCTATAGCAAAAAATGTTCTATAGATTTCGGCAAAATTTTCTATAGAAATAAAATTTTGACAAAATTTTCTATAGAAATAACATTTTGACAAAATTTTCTAAAGAATTGAAATTTTGACAAAATTTCCTAAAGAAATAAAATTTTGACCAAATTTTCTATTGAAAATAAAAGTTTGAAAAAAATTTTCTAGATATTTTATTTATTCGAAAATTTTGACAAAATTTATCTATAGAGAAATAAAATTTTGACAAAATTTTTGAGAGAAATAAAATGTTAGCAAAATTTTCTAGAGAAATAAAATTTTGGCAAAATATTCTAAAGAGAAATAAAATTTTGACAAAATTTTCTATAGAAATAAAATGTTGATAAAATTTACTATAGGAATAAAATTTTGACAAAATTTTCTATAGAAATAAAATTTTGACAAAATTTTGTATCGAAATACAATTTTGACAAAAATTTTCTATAGAAATGAAATTTTCACAAAATTTTCTATAGAAATAAAATTTTCACAAAAGTTTCTATAGAAACAAAATTTTGATAAAATTTTCTATAGAAATAAAATTTTGATAAAATTTTCTATAGAAATAAAATTTTGATAAAATTTTCTATAGAAATAAAATTTTGACAAAATTTTCTATAGAAATAAAATTTTGATAAAATATTCTGTAGAAATAAAATTTTCACAAAAGTTTCTATAGAAATAAAATTTTGATAAAATTTTCTATAGAAATAAAATTTTCACAAAATATTCTATATAAATAAAATTTTCACAAAAGTTTCTATAGAAAAAAAAATTTGATAAAATTTTCTATAGAAATAAAATTTTGACAAAATTTTCGATAGAAATAAAATTTTGTTAAAATTTTCTATAGAAATAAAATGTTGACAAAATTTTCTACAGAAATAAAATTGTGACAAAATTTTGTATCGAAATAAAATGTTGACAAAATTTTGTATCGAAATAAAATGTTGACAAAATTTTGTATCGAAATACAATTTTCACAAAAGTTTCAATAGAAATACAATTTTCACAAAAGTTTCAATAGAAAAAAATTTTGATAAAATTTTTTATAGAAATAAAATTTTGATAAAATTTTTTATAGAAATAAAATTTTGATAAAATTTTCTGTAAAAATAAAATTTTGACAAAATTTTCTAGAGAAATAAAATTTTGTAAAAATTTTGACAAAATTTTCTACAGAAATAAAATTTTGTAAAAATTTTCTGAAGAAATAAATTTCCTAAAAACAATAAAATTTTGGAAAATTTTAACAAAATTTACTATTGGGAAATAAAATTTTGACAAAATGTTCTATAGAACTAAAATTTTGACAACATTTTTTAGAGAAATAAAATTTTGACAAAGTTTCTTAAAGAAAAAAAGAGAAATAAAATTTTCAAGAAATATAAAATTTTATCAAAATTTTTTAGAGAAATAAAATTTTGACAAAATGTTCTATAGAAACAATATTTTGACAAAATTTTCTAAAGAAATAAAATTTTGACAAAGTTTCCTAAAGAAAAAAAAAATTTACAAAATTTTCTGCACAAATAGAATTTTGACAAAATTTTCTAGAGAAATAAAATTTTGTAAAAATTTTCTGAAGAAATAAATTTCCTAAAAATAATAAAATTTTAAAAAATTTTAACAAAATTTACTATTGAGAAATAAAATTTTGACAAAATGTTCTATAGAACTAAAATTTGGACATCATTTTTTAGAGAATTAAAATTTTGACAAAATTTTCTAAAGAAATAAAATTTTGACAAAGTTTCCTAAAGAAAACAAGAGGAATAAAATTTTCTAGAAATATAAAATTTTATCAAAAATTTTTAGAGAACTAAAATTTTGACAAAATTTCCTATAGAAATAATATTTTGACAAAATTTTCTATAGAAATAAAACTTTGACAAAGTTTCCTAAAAAAAAATTTGAAAAAATGTTGTACACAAATAAAATTTTGACAAAATTTTCTAGAGAAATAAAATTTTGTAAAAATTTCCTAAAAACAATAAAATTTTGAAAAATTTTAACAAAATTTACTATTGAGAAATAAAATTTTGACAAAATATTCTATAGAACTAAAATTTTGACGACATTTTTTAGAGAACTAAAATTTTGACAACATTTTCCATAGAATAAAACTTTTTAAGTTTGGTAGATTTTTGGTGAAATTTGACAAGATTTTCTAGAGAAATAAAATTTTGACAAAATGTTCTATAGAAACAATATTTTGACAAAATTTTCTAAAGAAATAAAATTTTGACAAAGTTTCCTAAAGAAAAAAAATTTTGACAAATTTTTCTACACAAATAAAATTTTGACAAAATTTTCTAGAGAAATAAAATTTTGTCAAAATTGAAGAAATAAAATTTTGACAAAATTTCCTAAAAACAATAACATTTTGAAAAATTTAGACAAAATGTTCTATCGAACTGAAATTTTGACAACATTTTTTAGAGAAATAAAATTTTGACAAAATTTTCTATAGAATAATTTTTTTTTTTAAGTTTGGTAGATTTTTGGTGAAATTTGACAAAAATTTTACAAGATTTTCTAGAGAAATAAAATTTTGTCAAAATTTTCTGAAGAAATAAAATTTTAACAAAATTTCCTAAACCATGACTACCAATGGACATTACTTCGATTAATCAGTCTGTCTGAATTTGTTTTCCAAATAAATTCTCAAACATTTGAAAATGTTCGCCCATTCAGCAAATTGAATCCATAGGTTTTCTCGAATTCCAAAGGATACTTTGTAAATTTAATAGAAAATCATTGTTCATATGCACTTGGATATTTGAATAATTCTTCAAAATGTAAGTACCTTACATACTTAGCTAAAATAAAATCTATGAACAAGCTTTGATTACAAAGCAAATTGACAAGTAAGTGCTCTCTTTGGTACAAGTATGTACTCTTGTTCCATATTAATTTAATACATTTACGCATAGACATATAGGCATACTATACACAGATACATATATATATTAAAAAATCCCATATGCATATACACGTTATATACAAATGTAAATTTTGTATATGGACAGCTTGTAATTTATCCCATGAACGCATAAAACTCTAACTTCCCCCTACCCGTCCGCCTTTACCAATCAGCTAAAAAAAGGACTAAAAAATTAGAAAAACAAAAAAAGTTTATTCACCAATACGATGCGAGTTTCAGGATAATACACGCACACACATACACCCACCGATGGTAGTGTGTGTGTGTGATCCTAGTAACAACAACTATAGACTTAAATACACAAAAATTTACATGCACATACATTATGGGCTATATCCGTGATGGCACATACATCCATAGGATATTATTCGATATGAGTGAGAGTGTGTGAGCGAGTGTGTTTGTGCAACATACAAAGCCTTTGTGGTGTTTGGATTTTGTGATGTGAGTTTGTATATGATTCGGTTCCTATGAAGGATAGTTAAGGCTATGTAGCACCTACTACCAAAAAGGGGTAAGTATTGCAAAATGCTAAAAACAATTTTTAACCAGAAATAGGGTGCATCATCAGTGTCGTGATGTAATTCGAAGAAGATCAATAGGAATACAATGAAAATTTCTGGCATTTTTATCATTGGATAAGTTAAGGTCCATCGTTTTCAGGCATGTCATAAAACCTTTCCGAATAAGGCCTTTATTCAGATAAATTACTAAAAATTATTTTTAGAACTGGTGAGCTCAACAAATTACACTGAAGCCTCTATATAATCACCGAATTTAACACATTTTCCTGTGTACACAGAAAAAACTGTACTACCAAAATATTTCCAATTAAAAAGGTGATTGAAGATGAAATTTTTTCTATTAATATATTAATTGATACAATTTTAATCAAGATGGAAATATTAAGTTAATTAAGTCAATGATTGAAAATTTTAAAAATTTTAATTAAAAAATTAATTGAGACAATTAACTTTTTACTCAAACTCGGAAGAAGTAATGAATTGTTTTTTTTTTTTTTTTAATTTTAAACAAAAAATCCAGAGCACGGTTGCAACTCGAGCCCACAATAAAATTTACCAAAAAAAAAAATATTTTGCAATTTTTTTTTTCTATAGAAAATTTTCTCAAAATTTTATTTCTATGGAAAATTTTGTAGAAATTATATTTCTATAGAAAATTTTGTCAAAACTTTATTTCTATAGAAAATTTTGTCAAAACTTTATTTCTATAGAAAATTTTGTGAAAACTTTATTTCTATTAAAAAATTTTGTCAAAATTTTATTTCTATAGAAATTTTTGTCAAAATTTTATTTGTATAGAAAATGTTTTCAAAATTCTATTTCTAAAGAAAATTTTGTCAGAATTTTATTTCTATAGAAAATTTTGTCAAAATTTTATTTCTAATTTAGTCGAAACTTTATTTCTATGGAAAATTTTGTCAAAATTTTATTTCTATAGAAAATTTTGTCAAAATTTTATTTCTATCGGAAAATCTTGTTAAAATTTTATTTCTATAAAAAATTTTGTCAAAATTTTATTTCGATAGAAAATTTTGTCAAAATGTTATTTCTATAGAAAATTTTGTCCAAATTTTATTTCTATAGAAAAATTTGTCGAAATTTTATTTCTATAGAAAATTTGTCAAAATTTTATTTCTATAGGAAATTTTGTCAAAATTTTATTTTTATAGAAAATGTTGTCAAAATTTTATTTCTATAGAAAATTAAGTCAAAATTTTATTTCCATAGAAAATTTTGTCAAAATTGTATTTCTATAGAAAATTTTGTCAACATTTTATTTCTATTAAAAAATTTTGTCAACATTTTACATTTATAGAAAATTTTGTCAAAACTTTATTTCTACTGAAAATTTTGTCAAAATTTTATTTCTATAGAAAATTTTGTCAAAATTTTATTTCTATAGAAAATTTGGTTAAAATTTTATTTCTATAGAAAATTTTGTCAAAATTTGATTTCTATAGAAAACTTTTTCAAAATTTTATTTCTATAGAAAATTTTTTCAAAATTTTATTTCTATAGAAAATTTTTTCAAAATTTTATTTCTATAAAAAATTTTGTCCAAGTTTTACTTCTATAGAAAATTTTGTCCAAATTTTATTTCTATAGAAAATTTTGTCTATATTTTATTTCTATAGAAAAATTTGTTAATATTTTATTTTTATAAAAAATTTTGTCAACATTTTATTTCCATAGAAAATTTTGTAAAATTTTTATTTCTATTGAAAAATTTTGTCAAAAATTTATTTCTATCGGAAAATTTTGTTAAAATTTTATTTCTATCGGAAAATTTTGTCAAAATTTTATTTCTATAGAAAATTTTGTCAAAATTTTATTTCTATAGAAAATTTTGTCAAAATTTTATTCTATAGAAAATTTTGTCAAAATTTTATTTCTATAGAAAAATTTGTCAAAACTTTATTTCTATAGAAAATTTTGTCAAAATTTTATTTCTATAGAAAATTTTGTCAAAATTTTATTTCTATAGAAAATTTTGTCAAAATTTTATTTCTAAGAAAATTTTATCAAAATTTTATTTCTATAGAAAATTTTGTCAAAATTTTATTTCTATAGAAAATTTTGTCAAAATTTTATTTCTATAGAAAATTTTTTCAAAATTTCATTCCTATAGAAAATTTTGTCAAAATTTTATTTCTATAGAAAATTTTGTTGGTAAAAAATCTACAATTTTTCTAGCGACCCAATGACTGCAGACTAAGATCTCCGAGGAAATTTTATTTCTATAGACAATTTTTTCAAAATTTTATTTCTATAGACAATTTTTTCAAAATTTTATTTCTATATAAAATTTTGTCAAAATTTTATTTCTATAGAAAATTTTGTCAACATTTTATTTCTAGAGAAAATTTTGTCAAAATTTTACTTCTATAGAAAATTTTGTCAAAATTTTATTTCTATAGAAAATTTTGTCAAAATTTTATTTCTATAGAAAATTTTGTTAAAATTTTATTTCTACAGAAAATTTTTTCAATATTTTATTTCTATAGAAAATTTTGTCAAAATTGTATTTCTATAGAAAATTTTGTCAAATTTTTTTTTTGTATAGAACATTTTGTCAAAATTTTATTTCAAAATTGTATTTCTATGTTGTCAAAATTTTATTTCTATTAGAAAATGTTGTCAAGATTTTATTTTTATTAAAAATTTTTTTCAAAATTTTATATTTATAGAAAATTTTGTCCAAATTTTATTTCTACAGAAAATTTTGTCAAAATTTTATTTCTATAGAAAATTTTGTCGGTAAAAAAATCTACAATTTTTCTAGCGACCCAATGACTGCAGACTAAGATCTCCTAGGTTGAACTACCGACCAAAGTATATGCGAATAAATTGCAGATCTCATTAATTTTAACAGCGGACCAAAATATCAGTAGTTGATCTTAAGCCGTTAATAAAATATACACCGAAGTCCCATCGGATGCATTGCAGATTGACTTCGCAGTGGTTGAATTGTTGATATACCATCAAATTCTCAAGCATATATTCGCAGGCCGAACTGTTAACCCTTTCACTACCAAAATAAACCTGATGTTAGAAACTTTAATTTTTCATCTGTTTTTACTAGTACTAACAGCATGTAGAACAAAAATTGTCATTTTGAGAACCTACCTCAGATACTTCAAGAGCTATATGAGCTTGTTCTAAAAACTTGATTCTTGAATTGTGACCTAATGGCCTTACGAAAATAAGCTCTATTTGGCCTATAATATTTTTCAAAGTGTGAGAAAAAATACAAAAAAGATCCCGAAAAAGTATCAGCTATAGTTTTTGTATGAATGTCCATTTACTAGAAACATACAGAAGAAAAATTGTCTCAAAATTTCATATTTTTCGTTTTTTGTTAAAGAAGTTTACAAAAATGTATTTTAGTGCTCACCAATATAGAAAATATATGTGTAGCTTATTTAGGTTAAAGCCTCTACTTTAAAATAACATCAAGAAATAAATCGAAACTAAGTGGAAAAATAGAATTTGGTGTCTTTTTCGAATGTCCTTCTAAATGGACATCGGTAGTGAAAGGGTTAATCGAAGTCCCACTGATTGAACAGCGGAATGAATTCTTAATGATTGCATGTCTATGAAAGTTTCGAAGGTTGAACTGAAGTAAAAAAAATCAAAAATTTTTGGTAGAATTGTACCAACTGTGGCAACCTTGACAATTACACGTTCTAGTGTACTTAGTAAAATTTTATTGCCATTTTAAAATAATAATCGACATATACCAGAATAGTTTTCTACTTAAAAATATTTTTTGTCCGACTGAAAACTTAATTTTAATATAATTTAATATTTATATTTTACTATAAATAAGGAAATTTTTAAAATGCAAATTTTTACGTATAATAAATAATTAAATTAACTGAGTTTTTCAATCAACATAAATTAAAATTTTAATTGAATAAATTAAAAAAATTAATTGAAAATTGCTAATAAAATAAATTAATTTTTTAATTAAGTATTTTTTTAATGTCCAATTAAAACTGTAATTAATACTATTATTTTCGTGATTGAAGACATTTCAATTAAAAAATTAATTATTGATCCAATTAATTTTTTAATTAAAATAATTTCGTGATTGAATCAGAAAAAAAATGTGTGTAGGGTCAACTTCCAGGATTCTGAATAATTCTACATCCAGATAATCCAATGAACTTTAAAAACTTCCTCATCCGCACAACAGGACTCTCTCTCTCTAGGAGGAATGAATTCACCAAGGGTGTTTGGCTACAGCACGATGTGTACAAAACATGGTCTCGTTTGTGCATAAAAGTTAGAGTATTGAAGGCTTTAGGAACTCAAAATCCATGCACACTGATATCTACAAAAACACATACATACTCACATAACCACGTACCAATACAAATGAAATATCCATCTATGTATAGATCCATACACGTAGCCACCACAAATACATTTGCATATTCGCATGTGAAGATAATTTTGAAAGAGAGCTTTTTATACGGATGACTAACCTCCCAGCAAAGCAAATACAACTCACACACACGCACTTACAAAAATACCAAAGCAACAGCAACAAAAAAGGAAAACATAGACATTCATGCATTTGGAAGGCTTGAATTTTTAGCATGTGTATGGATAGAAGCAGGCTTCGGTGTGTGTGTGTGTGTACGAATGTTTGAGGCGAGGGCTAGGATATGTGTGGGTAATTAAAAATAAGACAACACCAAATGCAACAGCAGCATCACTTTTTGAAACTATGGGCTAGAAATATACGCATACATTCAGACACACACACTCACTCATCCAAACAAGGACATAGCTTGCCAGTATGTCCATCCTTACATATTACGACCATAGACCCTGTACATAGAGGGATTATTTTGGGCAAGAGTTTTCCTTTACTTTAGACCCCCAAATGGATTTTTTTTTGTTCATGTTGTCGTCTCTTTTCTGTATTTTTTGTTTTGGCTTCACAATTTGAGGCAGCTACACTGCCAACCATTCATCTCTGATCCTAGATCCTTGTTCTAGTCCTACCACCACCACCACCATCTCAGCTACCTTCAACATTGAAAAGTAGTTTGGTTTTGCTGGGAGCCAACCAAAAAATGGCACAAAAAGAAAGGAACCATATGGAAAGGATGCTTGCGATGATGTTGCTGATGTTAAAGTAACATTGCCACTGGGTATGGCAGGGGCACTAAGGCAGGATGAATGCTTTCCGAAAGTCCAAAATGAAGCACAGAATGAATTTCAAAACAGAGTACTGTTGCCTAGCTTTGTACGTGGGTGTGTGGTGGTTTCAGTGGAAATGTGTCCATAGATTCAGTGCGTATAGCTAACAAGCAACATGAATAACCAAATAGAAAATAGACATGAATCTTTACTCCTTCATTGAGGAATAGGGGAATAGGGCAAGAAAAAGACAGTGGTTTATTATAAAAAAACTAATTAATTGGTAATTATGTGTTTTGGATTTCCATTCCTCCTTCAGATTGAGGAACTCTACGTCGAAGGTGGATACGTCCAGAGCACGGTTGCAACTCTAGCCCACAAAAATCTATCAAAATTTAGAGAAAAATTTACCATACAAAAAAAAAAAACACAATCATTTTTGCAATTTTTTTTATAGAAAATTTTGTCACAATTTTATTTGTAACGAAAATTTTGTCACAATGTAATTTCTAGCGAAAATTTTGTCTAAATTTTATATCTAACGAAAATTTTGTCAACATTTTTTTTTTTATAGAAAATGTTGTCAAAATTTTATTTCTATAGAAAATTTTGTAAAAATTTTATATCAATACAAAATTTTGTAAATTTTTTTTTCTATAGGAAATTATGACAAAATTTTCTTTCTATAGAAAATTTTGTCAAAACATTATTTCTATAAAAAATTTTGTCAACATTTTATTTCTTTCTAAAGAAAATTTTGACAACATTTTCTTTCTATAAAAAATGTTGTCAAAATTTTATTTGTATAAAAAATTTTCTCAAAATTGTATACCATAGAAAATTTTGTAAAATTTTATTTTTATTGAAAATTTTGTAAAAATTTTACTTCTATAGAAAATGTTGTAAATATTTTGTAAAATTTTATTTCTATAAAAAATTTTGTAAAAATTCTACTTCTATAGAAAATTTACTCAAAATTTTATTTTTATTAAAAATTGCGTCAAAATTTTATTTCTATAGAAAATTTTGTTAACATTTTATTTCTATAGAAAATTTTGTAAACATTTTTCTATAGAAAATTTGTCAAAATTTTGTACACATTTTATTTTTATAGAAAATTTTGTACACATTTTATTTCTGTATAGAAAATTTTGTAAACATTTTATTTCATAGAAAATGCTGCCTAAATTTTATATCTATAGAAAATATTGTCAAAATTTTATTTAAGCTGTGAGATCAAAACAACAAATATGATTGAGGAACAAACCAACAATACAAAAACAAAACGAATGAAGTGAGAGGAAGCACGCTCAAAATAAACCCGGCAACTGCACTCAAATCGAAGATTTGACTGTGGCATAAACTTCATAAACCTTTTTTCGGATGGTTCAAGTGTGGTTCACTTTGGGTTTAGTGAACTGCCCGAATTTATTCTGATAATTGGTTGATAGTTTTGCTGCAAGTAGAGGATGCTGATGAGGAATGTGGTAATTCCGAAACGTGCGTCCATTCAATCATCTTGCAGTCTATAGGGCTTTGCCCAACTAAATTTGACAAACATAGTTTGGTTTTAGGCTGAGATCAAAAAAACAAATATGATTGAGGAACAAACCAACAATAATAAACAAAACGAAAAATTTTACTTCTATAGAAAATTTAGTCAAAATTTTATTTTTTTTTTTTAGAAAATTTTGTCATAACTTTATTTCTTTAGAAAATTTTGTCAAAATTTTATTTCTTAGAAAATTATGTCAAAATTTTATTTCATAGAAAATTTTGTCAAAATTTTATTTCTACAGAAAATTTTGTCAAAATTTTATTCTTATAATAATTTTGTCAAATCTTTATTTCTATAGAAAATTTTGTCAAAATTTTATTTCTACAGAAAGTTTTGTCAAAATTTTATTCTTATAAAAAATTTTGTCAAATCTTTATTTCTATAGAAAATTTTGTCAAAATTTTATTTCTACAGAAAATTTTGTCAAAATTTTATTCTTATAGAAAATTTTGTCAAAATTTTATTTCATAGAAAATTTTGTCAAAATTTTATTTCTACAGAAAATTTTGTCAAAATTTTATTCTTATAATAATTTTGTCAAATCTTTATTTCTATAGAAAATTTTGTCAAAATTTTATTTCTACAGAAAATTTTGTCAAAATTTTATTCTTATAATAATTTTGTCAAATCTTTATTTCTATAGAAAATTTTGTCAAAATTTTATTTCTACAGAAAATTTTGTCAAAATTTTATTCTTATAGAAAATTTTGTCAAATCTTAATTTCAATAGAAAATTTCGTCAAAATTTTATTTCTACAGAAAATTTTGTCAAAATTTTATTCTTATAGAAAATTTTGTCAAAATTTTATTCCTATAGAAAATTTTATCAAAATTTTATTTCTATTAAAAAATTTTGTCAAAATTGTATTTCTATAGAAAATTTTGTCAACATTTTATTTCGATACAAAATTTTGTCAAAATGTTATTTCTATAGAAAATTTTATCAAAATTTTATTTCTATAGAAAATTTTGTCAAAATTGTATTTCTATAGAAAATTTTGTCAAAATTTATTTCTATAGAAACTTTTGTGAAAATTTCATTTATATAGAAATTTTTTTTTTAAATTTTATGTATATAGAAAATTTTGTCAAAATTTTATTTCTATAGAAAATTTTGTCAAAAATTTTATTTCTTTAGAAAATTTTGTCAACATTTTATTTCGATACAAAATTTTGTCAAAATTTTATTTCTATAGAAAATTTTATCACAATTTTATTTCTGTAGAAAATTTTGTCAAAATTGTATTTCTATAGAAAATTTTGGCAAAATTTTATTTCTATAGAAAATTTTGTCAAAATTGTATTTCTATAGAAAATTTTGTCAAAATTTTATTTCTATAGAAAATTTTGTCAACATTTTTTTTCTATCGAAAATTTTGTCGAAGTTTTATTTCTGTGGAAAATTTTATCAAATTTTTTTTTTCTGTAGAAAATTTTATCAAAATTTTATTTCTATCAAAAAATTTGTCAAAATGTTATTTCTACAGAAAATTTTATCAAAATTTTATTTCTATAGAAAATTTTGTCAAAATTTTATTTCTATAGAAAATTTTGTCAAAATTTTATTTCATAGAAAATTTTGTCAAATTTTTATATCGATAGAAAATTTTGTCAAATTTTAAATTTGATTTCTGTAGAAAATTTTGTTAAAATTTTATTCTATAGAAAATTTTGTCAAAATGTCATTTCAATAGAAAATTTTGTCACAATTTAATTTCTATACAAAATTTTGTCAAAATTGTATTTCTATAGAAAATTTTGGCAAAATTTTATTTCTATAGAAAATTTTGTCAAAATTGTATTTCTATAGAAAATTTTGTCAAAATTTTATTTCTATAGAAAATTTTGTCAAAATTTTATTCTATAGAAAATTTTGTCAAAATGTCATTTCAATAGAAAATTTTGTCAAATTTTAATTTCTATACAAAATTTTGTCAAAATTTTATTTCTATAGAAACTTTTGTGAAAATTTGATTTCTACAGAAAATTTTCTCAAAATTTTATTTCTACAGAAAGTTTTGTCAAAATTTTATTTTTGTAGAAAATTTTGTCAAATTTTTATACCGATAGAAAATTTTGTCAAATTTTAAATTTGATTTCTGTAGAAAGTTTTGTCAAACTGTCATTTCAATAGAAAATTTTGCAAAAATTGTATTTCTATAAAAAATTTTGTCAACCTTTTATTTCTGTAGAGAATTTTGTTAAAATTTTATTTCTACAGATAACGTTGTCAAAGTTTTATTTCTATAGAAAATTTTGTCAATTTTTTTTTGTTGAAAACATCGTCGAAAGTTTATTTCTATAGAAAATTTTGTCAACATTTTATTTCTGTAGAAAATTTTGTCAAAATTTTATTTCCATATAAAATTTTGTCAAAATGTTATTTATAGAAAATATTATCAAAATTTTATTTCCCTATAAAACGTAGGCAATATTTGATTTCTATCGAAAATTTAGTCCAAATTTTATTTCTATAGAAAATTTAGTCCAAATTTTATTTCTATAGAAAATTTTGTCAAAATTTTATTTCTATAGAAAATTTTGTCAAAATTTTATTTCTATAGAAAATTTTGTCAAAATGTCATTTCAATAGAAAATTTTGTCAATATTTTATTTCATAGAAGATTTTGCCAAATTTTATTTCTATAGAAAATATTGCCAAATTTTGTCAAAATTTTATTTCTATAGAAATTTATTTTTCAAAATTTTATTTCTATAGAAAATTTTGTCAAAATTGCATTTCTGTAGGAAAATTTATCAAACTTTAATTTCTGTAGAGAATTTTGTCAAACTTTCATTTTTGTAGAAAATTTAGTCTAAATTTTATTTCTATAGGAAATTTAGTCCAAATTTTATTTCTATAGAAAATTATATCAAAATTTTACTTTTATAGAAAATTTTGTAAAAATTTTATTTCTATGGAACATTTTGACAAGACAAAATATTAATTTGAAAAACTGTTAATTTTTCTTTTAGTGGAAAAATAATTCTGTTCTACATTGATTGGTATTGATTTTATTCCTTATTATTCTGATAATTCAATTATTATTTAAAACTTGCAATAAAATGTTAATAAGTACCATAGGACGTATAATTGTTCTAAATTATTTGTAACTAGATGCGTATACGCAATTCAAATATGTGTCCAATGGAGCGTATGAAAAATTTGCATTATACCGAAGCATTTCAAAAAACATTGTTCACTGACCCCAAGTTTTTTTGGATAAACTTTATCGACATTTGCATTTTGAAAATTTAATTAATTTAAAATTTCCATTTTTATAGTGAAACACAATTATTAAAATTAATTAATTTATTTATTTATAGTTTATACTAAATTTATAGTAAATATAATATTAGTATAGAGATATAAAAAGCATTGGCAACTGAGGCCATCAGCCAAAAATTAATTACGTAAATTAAGTTTTCAATCGGACCAAAAAAAAATTAAATAGAAAACTATTCTGGTTTATGTTGATTATTTTTTTAAGATGTCAATAAAATGTCAGTAAGTACCCTATCCACCGTGGTGTAATTGTTAGCATGCCCGCCTTGCATACACAAGGTCGTTGGTTCGATTCCTGCTTCGACCGAACACCAAAAGTTTTTCAGCGGTGAATTATCCTACCTCAGTAATGCTGGTGACATTTCTGAGGGCTACAAAGCTTCTCTAAGTGGTTTCACTGCAATGTGGGACGCCGTTCGGAATCGGCTATAAAAAGGAGGTCCCTTGTCATTGAGCTTAACATAGAATCGGGCAGAAGTCAGTGATAAGAGAGAAGTTCACAAATGTGGTGTCACAATGGACAGAATAGTATAAGTGAGCCTGATGCATCGGGCTGCCACCTAACCTAACGTAGCCTAAGTACCCTAAGACATACCATTGTCAAGGTTGACAAAGTTGTTAGAATTCTACCAAAAAATTTTAGATTTTTTCCGTTTGAAAGATTGGTAGAATTCTTGATGTTTTGGTAGATTTTGCAGAAAATTCCTCCCCAACTAAGAGGTTTTTCAGAAATAAAATTTTGACAACATTTGCTATTGAAAAAATTTTGCCAAAATATTCTGTAGAGATAAAATGGATTTTTGTGTGGCCGAGTGGCATTTTTGTGTGGGTGAGCTGCTCATATTGGCATAAAGTGACATCGGATTTTTTCACTCAATTGCTTATAACTTTGTTATTTTTCGCTCATTATTCTTCTAGTTGGTCTTATTACTTACGGTAGGCTATCATCTATACGACCATGGAGAGAAGCAAAGTTTTCAATGGTTTGTACTTTTCCGGCGGAAAAGGGTATATTTGTTGAACCACTTAACTTATCCAACAGATACAATTATACACGATTATTCAACATCTCAATACCTTTCATTTAGATATCAACAACGATGTAATCGCACATTTCTAACTCGAGATATAATTTGTTTAGTGAAAAAAGAGGAAAAAACTAAAAATAACGGGATATCTCAAAAACTGTTCCATATTTTTTTTAATTTTTTTTTTTTTTTTTTTTGAATTCAGTAGATCATAATAAATAAAACAGTCACGTGTCATCAAATGTACATGAAAAAAATTTTATTTTGTAAATTAGTGTTATTTGTGACTTGATGCGTATACGTAATTCAAATATTTTTCCAATGGAGCGTATGAACAGTTTTATTATGTCGAAATTATTTTAACTGATATGTATGGATGAATTTTATGTCACAGAAGATTTGCTCTAGAAACATGTATTTAATTAACAAATCAATTACGTAAAGGAACTATTTAATTCGATCTATTTTTTTTATACCCTCCACCATAGGATGGGGGGTATATTAACTTTGTCATTCCGTTTGTAACACATCGAAATATTGCTCTAAGGCCCCATAAAGTATATATATTCTGGGTCGTGGTGAAATTCTGAGTTGATCTGAGCATGTCCGTCCGTCCGTCTGTTGAAATCACTCTAACTTCCGAACGAAACAAGCTATCGACTTGAAACTTGGCACAAGTAGTTGTTATTGATGTAGGTCGGATGGTATTGCAAATGGACCATATCGGCCCACTTTTACGTATAGCCCCCATATAAACGGACCCCCTAATTTGGCTTGCAGACCCTCTAAGGGAAACAAATTTCATCCGATCCGGCTGAAATTTGGTACGTGGTGTTAGTATATGGTCTCTAACAACCATGCAAAAATTGGTCTACATAGGTCCATAATTATATATAGCCCTCATATAAACCGATCCCCCGATTTGGCTTTCAGAGCCACTAAGAGAAGCAAATTTCATCCGATCCGGCTGAAATTTGGTACATTGTGTTAGCATATGGTCTTTAACAACCATGCAAAAATTGGTCCACATCGGTCCATAATTATATATAGCCCCCATATAAACCGATCCCCAGATTTGGCTTGCGGAGCCTCTAAGAGAAGCAAATTTCATCCGATCCGGCTGAAATTTGGTACATGATGTTAGTATATGGTCTCTAACAACTATGCAAAAATTGGTCTACATCGGTCAATAATTATCTATAGCCCCCATATTAACCGATCCCCCGATTTGGCTTGCGGAGCCTTTAAGAGAAGCAAATTTCATCCGGACCGGCTGAAATTTGGTACATGGTGTTGGTATATGGTCTCTAACAACCATGAAAAAATTGGTCCACATCGGTCCATAATTATATATAGCCCCCATATAAACCGATCCCCCGATGTGGCTTTCGGAGCCTCTAAGAGAAGCAAATTTCATCC
Organism: Haematobia irritans; assembly: GCF_050003625.1. NCBI lineage: Eukaryota > Metazoa > Arthropoda > Insecta > Diptera > Muscidae > Haematobia > Haematobia irritans. Next base: position 38,384,473 of record NC_134397.1, on the reverse strand, counting down.
GATCCGGCTGAAATTTGGTACATTATGTTGGTATATGGTCTTTAACAACCATACAAAAATTGGTCCATATCGGTCCATAATTATATATAGCCCCCATATAAACCGATCCCCCGATTTGGCTTGTGGAGCCTCTAAGAGAAACAAATTTCATCCTATCCGGCTGAAATTTGGTACATGGTGTTAGTATATGGTCTCTAATGACCATGCAAAAATTGGTCCACATCGGTGCATAATTATGTATAGCCCCCATATAAACCGATCCTCAGATTTGACCTCCGGAGCCCCTTGGAAGAGTAAACTTCATCGGATTCGGTTGAAATTTGGTACGTGATGTTAGTATAGTATCCAACAACCATGCATGAATTGGTTCATATCAGTCCATAATCATATATAGCCCCCATATAAACCGATCCCGAAATTTGGTTTTGGAGCCACTTGGAGGAACAAATTTCATCCGAGTCAGTTGAAATTCGGTACATTGTGCTAGTATATGGCTGGTAACAACCATGCCTAACTACATCCACATCGGTCTATAGATATATATAGCCCTCAGATAAATCGATCTCCAATCACACAAAAATTGGTCCATATCAAGTTCATAATTGTATATAGCCCCCATATAAGCGACCCCCATATTTCAATTCTGGCTCCATACGTACCGTGCAAAAGTCCATATCGATTCGTTATTATTTGTAGACTTACATACCTTTTGGTCTAATATATACCACGTGTGGACAAACTCACAATTTAGAAAACGATTTAAGATACCACAACCCAAGTAATTCGATTGTGTATAACAGTCTTTCGTAGAAGTTTCTACGCAATCTATGGTGGAGGGTACATAAGATTCGGCCTGGCCGAACTTACGGCCGTTTATACTTGTTTTTTTTTTTTTTTTTTTTCAAAAGACTCGATGACTTTTTTTAATTATTGCTGAAAATTATTTAGATCAATCCCTTTCGTAATTAAAATAAAAATATATTTTTTGGAATAGATTTATTCAACTTCTCTCTGACATGTTCTCATTAGAAACCACAGTCTCATTTTAAAACAGAAAATGGAGATTTGGCTTTCCAAATTCGAGACAAATTAAATAGACATCCGTCTCGTGTAAAAAGGCAAACAAAATTCAACCACCTTAGCATAGACAAAATTTTGCAACTATCTCAAGTATATCAGTTTTCCAGATGTCTAAACAAAATCCAATCGTTTCGTTTTACTTTGCCAACACAAAAAAAAAAGAGTTAAAAAGTTTTCCCTATTGGAAGTTTATGTCAGTGTTCATACATAAACTTATTAACACACCACAGAGGAGTAAAACAAATTTTCAACGAAAACAACCAAAAATGAAACCATCATCCCATTTTGCCGTAAACGAACTTCAATAGGATGAATGTAAAATTTCAACATTCATTTGTGTCGTAGTGGCATTGGCATTGTTGTAGTTTTTTTCGGGAGGATATAATGTCGTTACTGTTGTTGTTGTTGTTGCTATCTTTTGGGTAGATGTTATATAATAGAGATGAAAACTACGAACGAAACCAATCACATTCAACGAACACAGTTTGTAAATGCTGATGAATGTGAAAATAGTCGAGTTAAAGCAGGGAGGCTTAATGCAAAATTGTATGACCAACAACACTAAAGGCAAGAATGAGCTTTTACCAAAAATTAAACACGAACTCATTGTTGAGGAGAATACAAACCGCCCTCCATGCTCCCTTGAAACTGAAAACCATGAAACTTGTCAAATTACACAAAAGAGGAGAAATGTTTTGCTAGTTTCAGGTATATGACTTTTAGTTCCACTTCCAACACCCAACAATAATGGAGCAATTATTTAGTGATAGAGTTGTATATACAAGGGGTTGAAATATAGAATACATACCTATATGATTTACTATACGCAAAATGTTAGCATCTTGGTAAGATGAAGGAAAATTAAGCCTTTCTCTGAGATTAATAAAGGAGAAAAAATTTATATGAACTTATTCTAATAATTCAACTAGAATTTCGATTTCTTGGTTTTCTTCCACATTAAAATATGTAACGGTTTAATTACATATCATGCGTTGATAGAAAGGATTATTTTTTATGTTTGAAGCATTTTCAAAGAGGAAATATAACTCTTCAATCAACGGGTGTAATTCAACATTATTTTAAGTACTATAGTGCGTATAATTAATTTCAATTATTTGTCCATAATTAAATATAGCCCCCATATAAACTGTTCCCCAGATTTGGCTTGCGGAGCCTCTAAGAGAAGCTAATTTCATCCGTTCCGGCTGAAATTTGGTACATGGTGTAAGTATATGGTCTCTAACAACTATGCAAAATTAGTCCACATTGGTCCATAAATAAATATATTACTTGGATCGGATGATTATGACATGTGTCATATTTTCCCAAATTGGGCGTACGTATACAAGGGATTTCCATTATGGGTGTAAAATATAAAAATTTTACAAAAAAAATTGTCTACCATATTCCCTTAAATTGGCACACATTGCTAAAATGTTAATTCTACACTATGTGCAAAATTTCATGTAATATATGGAAGACATATCTAAATCTGAACCGGAGTAAATCTGAGTGAAATTTTTAATATGCAAATAATAACAAATAATTATAATAACCACACTGCAAAACAATATTTTTATTTGGTAGATTTTGGACAAATTTTCTTTAAATTTTGTTAGATTACTTTTGACTCAAGTGACAACCGTGTTAATTGTTGTAGAAAAATTTCCCAAAATTTTATTTCTATAGAAAATTTTGTCAACAATTCATTTCTATAAAAAATTTTTTCAAAATTTTATTTCTATAGAAAATTTTGTCAAAATTTTATTTTTATAGAAAATTTTGTCTAAATTTTATTTCTATAGAAAATTTTGTCAAAATTTTATTTCCACAGAAGATTTTGTCAAAATTTTATTTCCATAGAATATTTTGTCAAAATTTTATTTCTATAGAAAATTTTGTCAAAATTTTATTTCTATAGAAAATTTTGTCAAAATTTTATTTCTATAGAAAATTTTGTCAAAATTTTATTTCTATAGAAAATTTTGTCAAAATTTTATTTCTATAGAAAATTTTGTCAAAATTTTATTTTTATAGAAAATTTTATTTCTATAGAAAATCTTGTCAAAGTTTTACTTCTATAGAAAATTGTGTCACAATTTTATTTCTATGGTAAATTTTGTCACAATTTTATTTCTATAGAAAATTTTGTCAAAATTTTATTATTTATTTTTTATTTATTTTACTTCTATAGAAAATTTTGTCACAATTTTATTTCTATAGAAAATGTTGTCAAAATTTTCTTTCTATAAAAAATTTTGTCAAAATTTTATTTCTATAGAAAATTTTGTCAAAATGTTATTTCTATATAAAATTTTGTCAAAATTTTATTTCTATAGAAAATTTTGTCAAAATTTTATTTTTATAGAAACTTTTGTCAAAATGTTATTTCTATAGAAAATTTTGTCAAAATTTTATTTCTACAGAAGATTTTGTCAAAATTTTATTTCCATAGAATATTTTGTCAAAATTTTATTTCTGTAGAAAATTTTGTCAAAATTTTATTTCTATAGAAAATTTTGTCAAAATTTTATTTCTATAGAAAATTTTGTCAAAATTTTATTTCTATAGAAAATTTTGTCAAAATTTTATTTTTATAGAAAATTTTATTTCTATAGAAAATCTTGTCAAAGTTTTACTTCTATCGAAAATTGTGTCACAATTTTATTTCTATGGTAAATTTTGTCACAATTTTATTTCTATGGTAAATTTTGTCAAAATTTTATTTCTATAGAAAATTTTGTCAAAATTTTATTATTTATTTTTTATTTATTTTACTTCTATAGAAAATTTTGTCACAATTTTATTTCTATAGAAAATGTTGTCAAAATTTTCTTTCTATAAAAAATTTTGTCAAAATTTTATTTCTATAGAAAATTTTGTCAAAATGTTATTTCTATAGAAAATTTTGTCAAAATTGTATTACTATAGAAAATTTTGTCAAAATCTTATTTCTGTAGAAAATTTTGTCACAATTTTATTTCTATAGATGTTTTTTTTCAAAATTTTATTTCTATGAAAGTCAAAATTTTATTTCTAACGGAAATTCTGATACAATTTTATTTCTATTGAAATGTTGTCAAAATTTTATTTCTATAGAAAATTTTGTCAAAATTTTATTTTTATAGAAAATTTTGTCACAATTTTATTTCTATAGAATTTTTTTTTCAAAATTTTACTTCTAAAGAAAATTTTGTCAAAATTTTATTTCTATAGAAAATTTTGTCAAAATTTTATTTCTACAGAATATTTTGTCAAAATTTTATTTCTGTAGAAAATTTTGTCAAAATTTTATTTCTATAGAAAATTTTGTCAAAATTTTATTTCTATAGAAAATTTTGTCAAAATTTTATTTTTATAGAAAATTTTATTTCCATAGAAAATTTCGTCAAAGTTTTACTTCTATAGAAAATTTTGTCACAATTTTATTTCTATGGTAAATTTTGTCAAAATTTCATTTCTATAGAAAATTTTGTCAAAATTTTATTATTTATTTTTTATTTATTTTACTTCTGTAGAAAATTTTGTCACAATTTTATTTCAATAGAAAATGTTGTCAAAATTTTCTTTCTATAAAAAATTTTGTCAAAATTTTATTTGTATAGAAATTTTTGTCAAAATGTTATTTCTATAGAAAATTTTGTCAAAATTGTATTACCATAGAAAATTTTGTCAAAATCTTATTTCTGTAGAAAATTTTGACACAATTTTAGTTCTGTAGATTTTTTTTCAAAATTTTATTACTATGAAAGTCAAAATTTTATTTCTAACGGAAATTTTGACACAATTTTATTTCTATTGAAATATTGTCAAAATTTTATTTCTATAGAAAATTTTGTCAAAATTTTATTTTTATAGAAAATTTTGTCACAATTTTATTTCTATAGATTTTTTTTTTCAAAATTTTACTTCTAAAGAAAATTTTGTCAAAATTTTATTTCTATAGAAAATTTTGTCAACATTTTATTTAGATAGAAAATTTTGTCAAAAGTTTATTTCTATAGATTTTTATTTTCAAAATTTTTTTTATAGAAAATTTTGTCAAAATTTTACTTCTGTAGAAAATTTTGTCACAATTTTATTTCTACAGAAAATTTTGTCAAAATGTTATTTCTATAGAAAATTTTGTCAAAATTGTATTACTATAGAAAATTTTGTCAAAATCTTATTTCTGTAGAAAATTTTGTGACAATTTAATTTCTATAGATTTTTTTTTCAAAATTTTATTTCTATGAAAGTCAACATTTTATTTCTAACGGAAATTTTGACACAATTTTATTTCTATTGAAATGTTGTCAAAATTTTATTTCTATAGAAAATTTTGTCAAAATTTTATTTTTATAGAAAATTTTGTCACAATTTTATTTCTATAGAAAATTTTTTCAAAATTTTACTTCTAACGAAAATTTTGTCAAAATTTTATTTAGATAGAAAATTTTGTCAAAACTTTATTTCTATAGAAAATTTTGTCAAAACTTTATTTCTGTAAAAAAATGTGTCATAATTTTATTTCTACAGAAAATGTTGTCAAAATTTTATTTCTATAGAAAATGTTGTCAAAATTTTATTTCTATAGAAAATATTCTATTTTTATAGAAAATTATTTCTATCGAAAATTTGTAGAGGAGATAAAAGCTTCGGCTCTGCCAAACTTTGGGCCACGCTCACTTATGTTTAATTAAGGATGGAATCCTCCAACGAAACACCAAATATTGAGTCATTGTTAACTCAATATAGCCTCTTGTTAAAACCATTCATTCTCTTTGGCTCCTTTTGGACATAATTTGAATGGGAAAAACAATATGTTGGCCTAGTCTTTATTTCTATTGCAAATTTTGTCAAAATTTTATTTCTATAGAAAATTTTGTCAACATTTTATTTCTATAGAAAATTTTGTTAAAATTTTATTTCTATAGAAAATTTTGTCAACATTTTATTTCTATAGAAAATTTTGTAAAAATTTTATTTCTATATAAAATTTTGTCAAAATTTTATTTCTATAGAAAATCTGTGAAGTACCTCTAAAAAGTTTTGGAAGAATTCTACCAACTGTGACAACCGTGACAATTATATGTCCTAGTGTACTTAGTAAAATTTTATTGACATTTTAAAATAATAATCAACATATACCTGAATAGTTTTCCATTTTCCATTTGTTGGTCCGACTGAAAACTTAATTCACGTAATTAATTTATGTATAATAACCACACGGTGGGTATATGAGTCGTAATCGGGCGAGTGACGTATATGAGAGCTATATATATATATATCGGAACCAATTTCAACCAAGTTTGACACACATTACGATACTGGTAATTATACTCTTTGCACAAAATTTGAATTAAAGGTAGATCAAACTCTGCCTTCTGGGGCCATATAAATCCATATCGGGAGAATGTTTGTATGGGAGCTAAATCTTCGATTTCTTGCAAAATCTTCCATTCTGTTCCATTCTGACCAAAATACTTGTCTCAAATTTAAAGTCGATTGGATTTAATCTGAGACCTAGACTTTTATTACAAAACTATATTCACAAACAGACGGACATATCTAAGTCTACTCACGGGAAGACCTTCAGATCTTATAATACCTTGTTCCAGGAACTTACTAACGACGTAAGACTTTGGGGATTTATCCATGGCAGCAAAAAGTGATGTCAGTATCTGTTTCAGCTTCAAGAAGTCCAGCAGCTTTGTAGTGTAGGTGTAGTGAATGACCCCCTTCTCATACTTACCTTTTAGGTGAGGTTTCCGGATTCTTTCCCCTAGAGGGAAATAAAAATAATAAAGAGAAAAAAATTCACAAAAAATTTTCCAATTAAAATCTTAATTGAGTTTTAAAAAATATTCAATTAAAAAATTTAATTGATTCAACAAATTTTTTAATTGAGACAAAAATCAATCGCAAAAATTAATAGAACAATTAATTTTTTAACTGGATCAATTTAATTGATATTATCATTTCTGTTATTGAAGACATTTCAATTAAAAAAATAATTGGATCAATTAATTTCGTGATTGAATCAGAAAAAGACTATTTGTTGGTACAATTGGCCACGCCTTTGCCAAGTTAAGCCGATCAGAATCATTACTTGGTTTAACATAATACGGAAATTTTTCAAAATATATATCCTTTCTTTAAAGTCCCACCTAATTTATGCTCGCCGTGAACCTACAAACATTTGGCATTCAATGATAAGTAAACCTCCCACAAAGATTCACACGCATATCATACGCTGAAATAACCAAGTATTCGGGACCTACATCATGTTCATGATCAATTTACAGCATATTTATCAACTCAGTATCAAAGATGACAACATCTGTTGACGATTATCAAAATGCAAAACATAATGATCCTCAAAAGGTATTCCCATGATTTAATCCCTGTAGCCTTAGAAGATTTACGTACAACACTGATGAAACACCTGTTATATCTGAAGTAAAGCAGAGACACAAAGGGAAACGTTATGAGTACACAAAAACCATATTGGCGCCTAAAATAATGGTATAAATTTCATTCTTAACCCATGGTCACTGCTACTCCGTGTGTGGGTATGTGATGATTGTGGACTACCACTTATGGTCAATGTGCCAAATAAATTTTTAATAAATATCATTATTATTATTATTGTTGTTCTCAGTTACAAACCCTTATACATTAAAGGCTTTAATGGAATGGAAAATATGCGCACTTTGCCATCGTTCGTATCAATTACCAACCTTAAGTAATGGAGACTGTTGCACACGTTAAACGTTCTGCATTGTACGGAGGTATTCATATTGAATGGCCTTTGAATGGTCTTACCTTTGCATTGATTCATACTGAAGCTTGACGTTGTTTTTTTTTATTTTGGTATCTTCATTCATCCATGGCAAAGGATTCATATTGCGATGAACCATAGTAAGCCTACTGAATCTCCCGAAGGTATCGCTGGTAGGAGCCATGCCAAAAAAAAAAAAAAAAAACAAATATATTCATTTAATATTTCCATGGAGTGAGTATTGTTCTTGAGTCTTGAGGCCAATTGGTCAATTGACATGAAACTTGTGCATATGTGTGAGGAATAACTTGGCTTTATTTTGTGAACAAACCATAAAAGACGTGGCCAACATATTGTTTTTCCCATTCAAATTATGTCCAATAGGAGCCAGGGAGAATGAAGGCTTTTCACAAGAGGCTATATTGAGTTAACAATGACTCAATATTTGGTGTTTCGTTGGAGGATTCCATCCTTAATTAAACATAAGTGAGTGTGGCCCAAAGTTTGGCAGAGCCGAAGCTTTTATCTCCTCTACAAATTTTCTATAGAAATAATTTTCTATAAAAATAGAAAATTTTCTATAGAAATACAATTTTGACAACATTTTCTATATAAATAAAATTTAAACCAAATTTTCAATAGAAAATAAATTTTGACAAAATTTTCTATAGAAATAAAATTTTGACAAAATTTTTATACAATTAAAATTTAGACAAAATAAAATTTTGACATAATTTTCTATAGAAATGAAATTATGAGAAAACTTGCTATAGAAACAAAATTTTGACAACATTTTCTATAGAAATACAATTTTGACAAAATTTTTATAGAAATAAAATTGTGACAAAATTGTCTATAGAAATAAAATTTTTATAGAAATAAAATTTTGACAAAAATGTTTTATAAAAATAAAATTTTGAAAAAATTTTTTTATAAAAATAGAATTTAGACAAAAGTTTCTATACAAATACAATTTATACACAATATTCTATAGAAATAAACTTTGGAAAAAAATTTCTATAGAAAAAAAATTTAAACCAAATTTTCTATAGAAATGAAATTATGAAAAAACTTTCTATATAACCAAAATTTTGACAAAATTTTCTATTGAAATAAAATTTTACAAAATTTTCTATAGAAATAAAATTTTGCAAAAATTTCTATAGAAATAAAATTTTGACAAAATTTTATATTGGAACAAAAAAAAAAATCTATAGAAATAAAATTTTGCCAAAACTTTCTATAAAAATAATTTTTTTTCAAAATTTTCTACAAAAATAAAATTTGGAAATCAGAAATAGAAATCAAATTTTGACAAAATTTTCTATAGAAATAACATTTTGACAAAATTTTCTATAGAAATAACATTTTGACAAAATTTTGTATAGAAATGAAATTTTGACAAGGCTTTCTATATAAATAAAATATTGACCAAATTTTCTATAGAAATAAAATTTTGACAAAATTTTCTATAGAAATAAAAATTTGACAAAATTTTCTGTAGAAACAAATTTTTGGGAAAATTTTCTATAGAAATAAAATTTTGACAAAATTTTCTATAAAAATAAAATTTTGGCAACAGTTTCTATAGAAATAATATATATATTTTTAAATTTTCTATAGATATAAAATTTTGACTAAATTTTCTATAGAAATACAATTTTGACAAAATTTTCTATAGAAATAAATTTTCACAAATTTTTCGATCGAAATAAAGTTTTGGCAAAATTTTCTATAGAAATAAAATTTTAACAAAATTTTCTATAGAAATAAAATTTTGACAATAATTTCTATAGAAATAAAATTTTGACCAAATGTTCTATAGAAATAAAATTTTGACAAAATTTTCTATAGAAATAAAAATTTGACAAAATTTTCTATAGAGATAAAATTTTGATAAAATATTCTATAGAATTAAAATTTGACAAAATTTTTTATAGAAATAAAATATTGACAAAATTTTCGATTTAAATAAAATTTTGACAGACTTTTCTATACTAATAAAATTTTGATAAAATTTTGGTAGAATTTTTTATAGAAATAAAAATTGGACAAAATTTTCTATTTAAATATAATTTTGATAAAATAGTCTATAGAAATAGAATTTTGAAATTTTTTTTATAGAAATAAAATATTGACAACATTTTCGATTGAAATAAAATTTTGACAAAATTTCGATAAAAAAAAATTGATAAAATTTTCGTTAAAAATAAAATTTTGAAAAATTTTCTAAAGAAATAAAATTTTGACTAAATTTTCCATAAAAATACAATTTTGACAAAATTTCCTAAAGAAATAAAATTTTGACTAAATTTTCCATAAAAATACAATTATGACAAAATTTTCTATAGAAATAAAATTTTGGCAAGATTTGCCATATAAATAAAATATTGACAAAATGTTCTATAGAAATAAAAAACAGTTTCTATACATACAAAAATTTTTTTTTTTTGGTTCAATCACGAAATTAATTGATCCAATTAATTTTTTAATTTAAATGTCTTGAATCACAAAAATGATGGTATCAATTAAAAGATTAAATGGTCCAATTAAAAAATTAATTGATTCTATTAATTTTTGTGATTGATTTTTGTTAAAGTTAAAAAATTTGTTGAATCAATTAAAATTTTAATTGAATATTTTTTAAAACTCAATTAAAATTTTAATTGTAAAAATTTTCGTGAAATTTTTTCTGTGTAGAAATAGTAATTGTTAAAATTTTCTATAGAAATAAAATTTTGACAAAATTCTCTATAGAAATAAAATTTGGAGAAAATTTTCTAAAGAAATAAAATGTTGAGAAAAATTTTCAAACAAATAAAATTTTGACAAAAGTTTCTATAGAAATAAAATTTTGACAAAATTTTCTAAAGAAATAAAATTTTGACAAAATTGTCTATAGAAAAAAAATTTTGAGAAAATTTTCTATAGAAATAAAATTTTGAGAAAATTTTTTATACAAATAAAATTTTGACAAAATTTTCTATAGAAATAAAATTTTAACAACATTTTCTATAGAAATAAAATTTTGACAACAGTTTCTATAGAAATAATACTTTTTTTGCTTTTCTATAGATATAAAATTTTGACTAAATTTTCTATACAAATACAATTTTTACAAAATTTTCTATAGAAATAAATGTTGACAAAATTTTCTATAGAAATAAAATTTTGACAAAATTTTCTATAGAAATAAAATTTTGACAAAATTGTCTATAGAAATAAAATTTTGAAAAAATTATAGAAATAAAATTTTGACAAATTTTCGATAGAAACAAAATTCTGGCACAATTTTCGATAGAAACAAAACTTTGGCAAAATTTTCTATAGAAATAAAACTTTGACAAAATTTTCTATAGAAATAAAATTTTGACAAAATTTTCCGTAGAAATAAAATTTTGACAAATTTTCTATAGAAATAAAATTTTGACAAAAATTTTCTACAGAAATAAAATTTTGAGAAAATTTTCTATACAAATAAAATTTTGACAAATTTATCTATAAAAAAAACTTCAGACAAGATTTTCAATAGAAATAAATTTTTGACAAAATTTTGTATAGAAATAAATTTTTGACAAAATTTTCTATAGAAATAAAATTTTGACAAAATTTTCTATATAAATAAAATTTTGACAACAGTTTCTACAGAAATAATAATTTTTGTAAAAATTTTCTAAAGAAATAAAATTTTACAAAATTTTCTATAGAAACAAAATTTTGGCACAATTTTCGATAGAAATAAAATTTTGGCAAAATTTTCTAAAGAAATAAAATTTTGACAAAATGTTCTATACAAATATATATATATATATATATATATATATATATATATATATATATATATATATATATATATATATATATATATATATATATATATATATATATATATATATATATATATATATATATATATATATATATATATATATATATATATATATATATATATATATATATATATATATATATATATATATATATATATATATATATATATATATATATATATATATATATATATATATATAATACAATTTTGACAAAAATTTTTATAGAAATACAATTTTGACAAAATTTTTTTATAGAAATACAATTTTTACCAAATATTCCTTAAAAAAAAAAATTTACAAAATTTTTGTTAGAAATAAAATATTGACAAAATTTTCTGTAAAAATAAAATTTTGACAAAATTTTCTATAGAAATAAAATTTTGACAAAATTTTCAAGAAGTAAAATTTTGATTTTTTAAGTTTTGGTAGAATTTTGGTAAAATTTTCTTAGTAGATTTCTTTTACTTTTTACAAGAGTGGCAACCGTGAATGATTGTTGATTATCTGATATCGTCAAGCATTTTATATTTGGCAAGAAAACAAACATTTTATTCCATGTTCCCCATCCAATAATAAAATTTTGCCTTGAAACATATTTGAGGAGATCACATTCCATGCCCAGCTTCAATTTTTGGGCTTTCATTTAGCCTCCTGGTGTAGTATAATTCGCAGCTTGTGCTTCCTTCATCTTATTTTATTGTCTTTTGAGCCTACATTCTCTTTTGTATGCCAAAGTTCGGGTATACCGTCAGCTACTGTAATACGCATCTATAAGATTTCTCCAAATTGAATCGTTTTGCAGGCCGCCAGCCAACAGCAAGGAAAACGATGCACGACAACAGGATGAAATGCACAAAGGTTCATATTCGCACGCACACATTTGCATGCAGATATAAACTTCCTCACGCATCATGTGGGCTTACTTAAAACCATTGAATCCATTGGTCTTTTTCAATGATTTCCCACGCCTTGTCATTAATTATTAAAACTTCACTGAGTTCCAAGGACACGCACGTAGCACACATACACACATCTGTATGTAGGCCATTCTCTTTGCCATGGAATAACAACCAGAGTATCAAGAGGGAATAAAGAGGGAATGGGAAAATCAAAGATACCCTTGTTGATTGATAGGTGTTGAATTCAATTAAAAAATGTTTTCGCAGATTATTGTGTGTAAGAGAGTACTTCAATTTGAATTCCTGGCCAATCAGTGGTAATCTTTGGAATGTAATTCTTCATAAAGATTGTTGGCTGAAAATAAAACGCGATGAGGCTGAATATTAATTTTAGTGAAAACTGTAAAATTTTTGGAATATTTATTGAATTAGCCTTATGTTAGTTCGTACAAAATAGTCTATTTTATTAAATGTTACTTAATTCGAAATACGCACAAAATAGTCGACATTCTTCTAATATAAGAAAATTTTACTTACACTGCGTTTACAATTTCCTACCATGTTTAAATGTTACATACAACGTTTTCTATAGAAATAAATTTTTCTCAGGAAATAAAATTTTGACAAAATTTTCTCCAGAAATAATCTTTTGACCAAATATTTTCTAGAAATAAAATGTTGACACAATTTGCTATAGAAATCAAATTTTGACAAAATTTTTTACAAAAATAAAATTTTGACGTAATTTTCTACAGAAATAAATCTTTGACAAAATTTTCTATAGAAAATTGTCTTCAATTGTCTTTAACTAGTAGGGTAACTGGTTCATGTTGCACGTAGTAATATATTTTAGTTAAAATTTTCCATAACAAACAACCATATTTTGGCATCATATATTACCATTTTGAAATAAAGAAATACAAACCCATAAATTAATTAAATAATTTACAGTATGTTCCTCTTTTTTCTCATATTTCTATAGAATTTTTTTCATAATGTTATTTCTATAGAAATTTGTTTCAAAATTTTATTTCTTTGAAAAATTTTGTCAAAATTTTATTTCCATGGCAAATTTTGACAAAATTTTATATCTACAGCAAATTTTGTCAACATTTTATTTCTAGATAAAATTTTGTCAAATCTTTATTTCATGAAATTATTTTACAAGCTGATTTGTTAAGATCAGACCTCGAGCTCGATAAATTATTTCATTATATATTGACAAAGGTCGAATCAAACGAAAATTAATAAAAATTTTATTTCTATAGATCATTTTATCAACATTTTATTTCTATAGAAAATTTTATTTCTTTAAAAATTTTATTAAAATTTTATTTTTATAGAAAATTTTGTCAACATTTCATTTCTATAGAAAATTGTGTCAACATTTTATTTTTATAGACTTTATTTCATTTGACAAGCTAATTTATCAAGATCAGACAAATCATTTCATTTATACATTGATAAAGTTCGAATCAACAGAAAACTAATAAAAATTTTATTTGTATAGAAAATTTTGTGAACATTCTATTTCTATAGAAAATTTTATCAAAATTTTATTATTATAGAAAATGTTGTCAACATTTTATTTCCGTAGAAAGTTTTGTCAACATTTGAAATTTTGACAAAATTTTATTTCTATAGAAAATGTTGTCAAAATTTCATTTCTAGAAAAATTTTGTCAAAATTTAATTTCTATAGAAAATATTATCAACTTTTTATTTGTATTGAAATTTGAAATTTCAATACAAATAAAATTGTTTCCAAGTTTTATTTCTATAGAATTTTTTTTATCAAAATTTTATTTTTGTAGAAAATTTTGTCAAAATTTTATTTTTATAGAAAATTTTGTCAAAATTTTATTTTTATAGAAAATTTTGTCAAAATTTTATTTTTATAGAAAATTTTATCCAAATGTTGTTTTTATAGAAAATTTTATCCAAATTTTATTTCTACAGAAAAGTTTGTCAACATTTCATTTCTATAGAAAATTCTGCCAAAATTTATTTTATATAGAAAATTTTGTCAAAATTTTATTTCAAGCTGATTAATCAAGATCAGACCTCGAGCTTGACAAATCATTTTATTATATATTGATAAAGATCGAATCAAAATAAAACTAATAAAATTTTAATTTCTATAGAAAAATTTGTCAACATTTTATTTCTATAGAAAAATTTTATCAAAATTTTATTTTCATAGAAAATGTTGTCAAAATTTTATTTCTATAGAAGAGTTTGTCAACATTTCATTTTTAGAAAAATTTTGTCAAAATTTTATTCCTATCGAAAATGTTATCAACATTTTATTTGTATTGAAAACTTTTTCCAAATTTTACTTCTATAGAAATTTTTGTCAAAATTTTATTTTTATAGAAAATTTTGTCAAAATGTTATTTTTATAGAAAAATTTGTCAAAATTTATTTGTATAGAAAATTTTGTCAAAATTTTATTTTTATAGAAATATTTGTCACAATTTTATTTTTATAGAAAATTCCGCCAAAATCTATTTTATATAGAAATATTTGTCACAATTTTATTTCTATAGAAAAATTTTTTTTTTCAAAATTTTATTTCAAGCTGATTTAAAAAGATCAGACCTCGAGCTTGACAAATCATTTCATTATATATTGATAAAGATCGAATCAAAATAAAACTAATAAAAGTTTTATTTCTATAGAAAATTTTGTCGAAATTTTATTTCTATAAAAAAAATTGTCAACATTTTATTTTTTAAAACATTTTGTCAACATTTTTTTCTATAAAAAAATTTTATCAAAATTTTATTTTTATAGATATTTTTTCAAAATTTTATTTTGACAAAATATTTTGTCAAAATTTTATTTCTATAGAAAATTTTGTCAAAACTTTATTTCTATACAAAATTTTGTCAAAATTTTATTTCAATAGAAAATTATGTCAGAATTTTATTTCTAAAGGAAATTTTGTCCAAATTTTATTTTTGTAGAAAATTTTGTCAATATTTTTTTCTATAAAAAATTTTATCAAAATTTTATTTGTATAGATATTTTATCAAAATTTTATTTCTATAGATATTTTTTCAAAATTTTATTTCTATAGAAATTTTTTTCAAAATTTTATTTTGATAGAATATTTTGTGAAAATTTTATTTCTATAGAAAATTTTGTCAAAACTTTATTTCTATACAAAATTTTGTCAAAATTTTATTTCTATAAAAAATTTTGTCAATATTTTATTTCTATAGAAAATTTTGTCAAAAATTTATTTCTATAGAATATTTTGTCAAAATTTTATTTCTCTAGAAAATTCTGTCAAAATTTTATTTCTATAGAAAATTTTGTCAACATTTTTTGTCTACAAAAAAATTTATCAAAATTTTATTTCTATAGATATTTTTTCAAAATTTTATTTCTATAAAAAATTTTTTCAAAATTTTATTTTGATAGAATTTTTTGTCAAAATTTTATTTCTATAGAAAATTTTGTTTTTATTTCTATACAAAATTTTGTCAAAATTTTATTGCTATGAAAAATTTTGTCAAAATTTTATTTCTATAAAAAAAATTTGTCAATATTTTATTTCTATTGAAAATGTTGTCAAAATTTTATTTCTATTGAAAATTTTGTCAAAATTTTATTTCTATAGAATATTTTGTAAATATTTATTTTTTTATGGAAAATTTTGTCAAAATTTGATTTCTATAGCAAATTTTGTCAAAATTTGATTTCTATTGAAAATTTTGTCAAAATTTTATTTCTATAGAAAATGTTGTCAAAATTTTATTTCTATAGAATATTTGGTCAAAATTTTATTTCTATAGAAAATTCTGTCAAATTTTATTTCTATAGAAAATTTTGTCAACATTTTTTGTCTACAAAAAAATTTATCAAAATTTTATTTCTATAGATATTTTTTCAAAATTTTATTTCTATAGAAATTTTTTTCAAAATTTTATTTTGATAGAATTTTTTGTCAAAATTTTATTTCTATAGAAAATTTTGTTTTTATTTCTATACAAAATTTTGTCAAAATTTTATTGCTATGAAAAATTTTGTCAAAATTTTATTTCTATAAAAAATTTTGTCAATATTTTATTTCTATTGAAAATGCTGGAAAAATTTTATTTCTATAGAAAATTTTGTCAAAATTTTATTTCTACAGAATATTTTGTAAAAGTATATTTTTTATGGAAAATTTTGTCAAAATTTTATTTCTATAGAAAATTTTGTCAAAATTTTATTTCTATAGAAAATTTTATTAAAATTTTATTTCTATAGAAAATTTTGTCAAAATTTTATTTCTATAGAAAATTTTGTCAACATTTTATTGATACTATTGTAAATGGCAAATATCGGTTTATATTTAATTACCCAGCAAAAAAGCGTAACCAAAAAAGTAGTGAAAATGTACTTTTTGGTTCCGGAAGTAGTGCAAAATTGGCGCAGAAGCGATGAATTTAACATGGGCTTGTCATAGGACGGAAGTCCTCCATTTCAACAGTCGCTGCACTGAATTTGCATTCCTTCTTTAGGTGTGATCGGAATTCAATATTTTGGATGTGAATTAAAAAATTCTGTGATATTTTGTCAAATAAATAATTTTTATACTTGTTTATAATTTTTAATGGATTCTGACGCTTGTCGGAAACGTTTGACTTCAAATATTTTCAAAAATTCACAATTCTTTCAGAATGGATTTAGCATTTTTTTTTTTGACAAAATTTAAATTATTTGTACCATTTTATAAATTTTTACTCTGTTTTTAACCTATTTGAAACAAAAAAAAAGTTAAAATTATCCATTATATCTACGTTTGTTGTTTTTGTTTTTCGACCTTTTTGTTTATTACCTTATGTTATCTTTTTGTAAATTCAAGCTCGAGGTCAAAGTTTTATTTTTATTTTTTTGTTTTATTTTTTCATAATTCGATATTTCGATCTCCTTCGGAAATCATCAACGGGAATAAAATAAATAAATAAAGTTACAAGCTATGTCACTGCTGTTGTCCTCCCATGTCTGTTGTTGCTACCACACCATTATAAATATGAAAAAACCAAGTTATAAAAAATTGAATTAAAAGAACTTCCTGGGTAGTTATAATAAAAAAGATCATTGGGAGTGCATCTTCTGGAAGTGCTTTTAAAGTTGTGCCTTTGGAAGAACTTCCCAATTTTTTTGCTGGGTATATATAGCCCCCATGTAAACCAACTGCAAGATTTGACCTCCTGAGCTCTTTGAGGAATACATTTCATCTGATCTGGTTCTATTCTCTCTATTTTCATGTGGTTCGTTATCATTATAAAGCGTAGCTCCAATTTAGGTCATTGTTTTATTTTCTTTTCACATTCGTGAGGCCAATTTTCATTCCCCATTCCATGAACATTTTTTTCTGTATTAAAATTTGTTTTTTTACGGTAGAATACTCATTTTCCAAACCAGAAGGGAGGTAATATTTTGACCTCTTTATTTCTCGTTTATCAACTCTTAAATAGTTTTTTAGAATTTTTAATTTTTTACAGATTTCATAAGCTTAAAGAAGAACTCTCAACAGGATTTATTTATAACACAGATCAAAATCTCCATTACTTCAGTTTTTCTCTAAGCGTTAAAGTTGGATCATAGCAGTTTAGGATTAAAATAATAATCTTTTTTTTTTTAATACAACTTTATATTTAATTTAATAAAATACCATCATATTTAATAAAAATTATTATTCCCAATTGATTACAAATTTAGTATTAATCTATGTGAATAAATTAATCCCCTTGTTAGTAGAATTTGCTTACATATATGTCAGACTTTAGTATATTTAATTAATATCCCGGGATACTTTTTGGAATATTAATGATGTGCAAAGCTTACCTGCGGCTACAATGCTATGGATACGTTTAGGTGAAATAATAATCAGATCTCCTAGATGAATACATAAATAATTTATATAACAAGGTAAAAATGTTTTATTAAAAAATACCTCTAAATATGTATATAGTCAGGCAGACTAATCAATATAGTGATTGTGATTACATAGAATTATATAAATTCATAAACATACATGCACCTACGCATACGTATAAAATTCTCTAAAAAATTGCAAAACACAGATAAAACATTTACCCCATCCCTATAGGCATAGAAGCCATAGATGCACGTACACACCAACACATCCTCATATACTGCGTAACGATTTAAAATTCCCATCTCTATATATAATCTATTGACATTTTATATAACACATATATACATATATTTCTGGCCTACTCTCAAACCCCTCTAAATTATCATATAGTGGGTCCCCTAGAATATTTTATATGCTGGCTGTTTGAATAAAAAAATTAAACCTACAGTAAACTATTTGCTATTTGTTTTTTAGTTAGTTTTGTTTTGCTTTTTTACAAACGCTATTGTACGATAACACAACAATAAAAAACAACAACAATGTTGGCAAAAATATCATGGTAACCCATTCTTATAAATACCAGTATAGTGTCGTTGAAAAATTCCCCAAACAACAAATCCTCGCATGTCCACAAACAAAGCCTACGAAGCTACTAAAACAAATGTTGTTAACCATTAAAAATATAAAATATATATAAAATAAATTAAAAAAGCAAACATGCATATTTTAGCTGGATAGACTTTAATATACTCTCATACTTTGGATACCCAAGTCAAAAGTCCACATTTCAACCATACACAGATTCCATACATTTTATGACTCAATTACAAATTTAATTGTTTTAATTAATTTTTAAATTGAAATTGTTTCCCCGATTGTATGAATTACACAATTAATTAGATATTAAAAAAAAATAGATATAAAAATATTGATTGATTTCGTAGGTCCTTTCAATCAATTTTTTAATTGAATCAATTACAAATTTATGACTCAATTACAGATTTAATTGTTTTAATTATTTTTTTTTAATTGAAAGTGCTCCCCTGATTGTATGAATTACACAATTAATTAGATATTTAAAAAAAATAGATATAAAAATATTGATTGATTTTGTATGCCCTTTCAATCAACTTTTTAATTGAATCAATTACAAATTTAATTGATTTTGAAGCCAAGTTTTGATGACATAATTTTCTTTTAACTTTAAAAGAGTTCATATTGTTTAGAACTTTATTATTTTCCGATTATCATTTTTCTTTTATTTGAGTTTGTGTAAAAGTGTAAGGAACTTATAACTAGTATCTCTATACTTAAAAACTAATAATTTTCAACCAAAATTTTCCACTATATTTTATGAAATATTTTTTTAATTAATTAAAATGTGAATTGGGGGACAATTAATGTTTTAATTAGAAACGTGTATCGATTTAAAATTTAATTGTATCAGTTAATTAATTACAATTAATGTTCTAATTAAAAAATAAAAATATTCAAACTTTATTTAACCCTCTAACGCCCAATCCCGCCTTTAGGCGGGCTTCGTTAAATCAGGAAGCTTTTAGTAGAACACACCTTAAGACAACATAAATGGGTAAAGTAAAAAAGAAAACTTTATTAAAACTGTTCACGAGGCTTTGTTCATTTTTCTTGTTTAGTTTTCTTCCGTTTGTTTCGTTAACATTGAATATTTACTTAGCTGGCAAAAAAATTGGGGCATTAGAGGGTTAACTAAATTAATTTCTGAAATCGATTAAAAATTGTTTTGCATCAGTTAATTTTAAATAGATGATGTTTTCAATTACCATAAACTTTTTAATTGGAAAAATTTTTATGAAAAAATAAAATTTATTTTTAAAATGTTAACCTTCTCCTTGTTAAAATTGTGTCATCATTTCCAAATTTTGAAAAGTTCAATTTTCCAAATTTTTAAATAGTCATAAGATCGAAAAGTCCACTTCAAAAATTAAAAAAGTCAATAAACAAACAAGTTTGATTTTTCAAAATTTTTAAAAAGTCACACTCAGGTTACAATTATACCCGCATGGAATTATGATTCTGATTCAATAATGAAATTATATATTCCAATTAATTTTTTAAATGACATTGCTTCATTCACGAAAATACTAAGCATACCAAGTATATACGGCCGTAAGTTCGGTCAGGTCGAATCTTATGTACCCTCCACCATGGATTGCGTAGAAACTTCTACTAAAGACTGTCATCCACAATCGAATTACTTGGGTTGCGGTAACACTTGCCGATGGCAAGGTATCTTAAAACTTCCTAATACCGTAATATATACCACGTAGTCCATACGTGGTACATATTAAAATAAAAAAGATCGATGAAATACGTATATAATTAAGTTCGACAAAATTGTCTATAAAAATAAAATTTTGACAACATTTCTATAGAAATAAAATTTTGACAAAAAAAACATTGACAACATTTTCTATACAAGTAAATTTTGGACAAAATTTTCTATAGAAATAAGATTTTAACAAAATTTTCTACAGAAATAACATTTTGACAAAATTTTCTATAGAAAAAAAAATTTTAACAAAATTTTCAAAAGATTTAAAATTTTGACAACATTTTCTATAGAAGTAAAATTTGGACAACATTTTCTATAGAAATAAGATTTTAACAAAATTTGCTATAGAAATAACATTTTGCCAAATTTTCTATAGAAAAAAAATTGACAAAATTTTCAAAAGATTTAAAATTTTGGCAAAATAAAATTTTGACAACTTTTTCTATAGAAGTAAAATTTGGACAAAATTTTCTATAGAAATACAATTTTAACAAAATTTTCTATAGAAATAACGTTTTGAAAAATTTTCTAAAAAATTTTGACAACATTTTCTATAGAAATAAAATTTTGCCAAAATTTACTATAGAAATAAAATTTGACAAAATTTTCTATATGAATAAAATTTTGATAAAATTTTCTATAGAAATAAAATTTTGACAAAATTTTTTATAGAAATAAAATTTTGCTAAATTATTTTTGGCCCGATATGGACCACTTTTTGTGTGATTAGGGATCGGCTATATATAGGCCGATATGGACCAATTTTGGCATGGTTATTAGCGGTCATATACTAACACCACGTTGCAAATTTCAGACCATATACTAACATCACGTACCAAATTTCAACCGGATCGGATGAAATTTGCTTCTCTTAGAGGATCCGCAAACCAAATTTGGGGATCGGTTTATATGGGGGCTATATATAATTATGGACCGATGTTGACCAATTTTTGCATGGTTGTTCGAGACCATATACTAAGATCACGTACCAAATTTCAACCGGATCGGATGAAGTTTGCTCCTCTAAGTGGCTCCAGAGGACCGATATGGACCAATTTTTGCATGGTTGTTAGAGACCATATACTTACACCATATACCAGCCAGATCGGATGAAATATGCTACTCTTATAGGCTCCGCAAGGGCGGTTCACCTAAATCAAAAACAACAACTTATGCCAAATTTCAAGTTGATAGCTTGTTTCGTTCGGAAGTTAGCGTGATTTCAACAGACGCAAATGCTTAGATGAACTCGGAATTTCGCCACGGCCAAGAACATATACTTTGTGGGGTCTTAGAGCAATATTTCGATGGGTTACAAACGGAATGACAAAATTAATATACCCCCCATCCTATGGTGGAGGGTATAAAAGTTATTATAATGAATCACAATTAAAACTAAGATTGAAACATAAATCTGGGGGGATCGGTTTAGATGGGGGCTATATATAATTATGCACCGATATAGACCAAATTTTTCGCGATTATTAGAGGCCATGTACTTATATCTCGTACCAAGATTCAACAGGATCGGATGAAATTTGCTTCTTCCAGCGGCATCGCAAGTCAAATCTGCAGATCGGTTTATATGGGGGCTATATATACTTATGGACGGATATGGACCAATTTTGGCCATATACTAACACCACTTACCAAATTTCAAACGGATCCGATGAAATATGCTCCTCCTGGAGCCTCTGTAAGCCAAATCTGGGGGTCGATTTATATGGGGGCTATAAGTAAACGATATGGCCCATTTGCAATATCATCCGACATACATCAATGGCAAGTACTTTTGCCAAGTCTCATGTCGATAACTTTTTTCGTTCGGAAGTTAGGGTGATTTCAACAGACGGGCGGACATCGCTAGATCGATTCAGAATTTCACTGCGACCCAGAACAGACTCCCTTAATGTCATGCTACATCTCTTGAACTTTAGACATTTTGGCCAAACAGTCAGCTGCAACAACGGCTGTGCGGTTGCGCGAGCTATCGCTGTGGTCGGAAAAAATGTACGGTCATTGTTCGGTCCTCAAAGTAATGCCAGATGTGCCTAACGTAGTGTATTACTCCCTGGCAAAACCACTTTTCGACACAAAGTTTGAAACTCTAATTCCCAACAGTGAGGCGTGGTGTGCACAGACCCCGGGGAATAAAAGATATATAGATTTCTATACTGATGGCTCCAAATTGAATGGATATGTGGGGTTCGGAGCATATTCTAAAGATCTGGAAATTCGAATAGCGAAAAGATTACCTAATCACTGTAGTGTTTTTCAGGCTGAAATATTGGCAATAAGAGAGGTGGTGAATTGGCTGAGAAGTAATGTTCCAACAAATATTGGCATTAATATATACTCAGACAGTCAACCTGCAATAAAATCCTTGGACTCTGTGTTCCTTAACTCAAAAACGGTCATAGACTGCCGCAAATCTCTCAACGAGATGACTGAGCAGTACAATATTCACCTAATATGGGTGCCTGGTCATAGGAACATACCGGGGAACTGTGAAGCAGATGTGTTAGCAAGGCTAGGAACTACCTTACATATTCCAGGGGAACTAGAATCTGTTGGTATGCCTCTGGCCACCTGCAAGCTCTTACTGCGTGAGAAGGCTGTTATGATGGCCAATATTCGATGGGAAAATTGCAAGGGTTGTAACGACACCAAGCAAATATGGCCCCATTTAAACTTAAACCGCACACTAGATATGCTAGTGTTCTCAAGGCGTCAGATAGCACTCCTGATATCTGCTATAACGGGTCGCTGCCTGATAGGCGATTTTGCAAAAAGCTATTGGCGCGAAGTATAATGACTACTGTATGAGACGTCGGAGGAAAAGGAATCAATTAAACACCTCTTGTGTGAGTGTCCTGCATTTTGTGTAAGGCGTAAGCGAATTTTAGGAGCATATAGCTTTAGATTACTGGCTGACCTGGAAAACGTTAACTTAAGCAGTTTGTTAATGTTTTTGGAGCAATCTGGTTGGTTCCACAAAAGTAAATAATAGAGAAGGTTCAGTGGTTAAGACTAGAAGTGCCCATATGTAATAGGTACTTTTAGTTAAATGTGGTATCACAATGGACTGAATAGTCTAAGTGAGCCTGAAATTTAATCGGGCTGCCACTTTAACCTAACCTAACCTAGGGTGATTCGATGTGTTACAAGCGGATTTATATAAATTAAAACTACACTTAAAAACTAAAATTAATAATAAAGTACAAAAAAATAAATCTAATATATATTAAAATAAATTGCATAACACTAAACTAAGTTCAATTAATTAAGATACGACTCAAATGTCAAACTAAACTGAGCATATATGTATACATATATGTGCGTATTACATATGCCTGTGCAAACAACCGCCACAACACTAACTAAACATCGATTTTCATCCTATTCCCATTTTATTCGATTAAAATCTAAAAAATGAAATAAAACAACAAATATTCAACTAGGCGGATATTTTTAATATGCACCGTAATGGCTGTACAATTTATTTTTAATAAAATTTTAAAATTACATACACGTTTATGCTAACATACACCTACATATCTAACATTTGTGCAAATCATTATATAAATGTGGTTTATCATATGCAAAGAGGTATAAAAGGGTGGCTCTAGGTGAGTGAACCAGGGAGACAATATCTAATGAAGAGGAATTATTAAAAAAAAATTGCTAAAAATTTCAAATTGTAAATTATGGGTATAAAAAAACTAACTCATAGCAACAAAATAACAAATCGAAATATACATATTTATTTTTTTTTTTTTTTGTAAATATACCCAGTTTTAAGTCGAATCACTAAATTATAAGTACAAAACGACTTCATTGAAAAGTTTATCGAATTTTGGACAAGGAAAAAAACTTTATATCAGAGAAATGCGTCTTCTTTGCTTAGCAAAATTCGCATTAGTATTTTAAGGACATGAAATCTGTGGCTTCACAACAATATTTTTTTCAGTGTGTC
The DNA here is from genome assembly GCF_050003625.1 of Haematobia irritans. Taxonomy (NCBI): domain Eukaryota; kingdom Metazoa; phylum Arthropoda; class Insecta; order Diptera; family Muscidae; genus Haematobia; species Haematobia irritans. Next base: position 38,359,731 of record NC_134397.1, on the reverse strand, counting down.
TATTGTAATGATTCTACAACTTTAAATCGTGCTGAAGTTGTACCAAAACTCTTTGTCTGCAAGTTCGAAGATGGGTCATATTGGTCCATGTTTCCATATAACAGGTTGGCTGATAAGTCCCTAACAAAGAAAAACACATTTTTTGTCAAAATTCGTTTTTATTATTCAACATAGTTCCCTTCAAGGGCGATACAACGATTATAAGACCTTCCAATTTTTTGATACCACTGCGTTCACCGTCCTCCGTGCTCATTTCATCACGCTGGAATTTAGCATACCAATAAATTATTGTTGATTTCCCTGGGGCAGAGTCCGGAAACTCATTATCAAGCCAAGTTTTGCTTCCACCGTATTTTTCCCTTCAGAAAACAGTATTTTATCAAAACTCGAAATTCCTTTTTTTTACAATGACAAAAGTTGCTTCACAAAAGACGCTCTATCTCACAAACTAATTGACTTACAGATGTCAAATTTTGATACGAATCATTTGAAGGTTGGTGCTATAAATAATATGCATTTAATTCTAGCGACGCCATCTATGTGTCAGACCGGGGACTTATCAGCCAACCGGTTATGGAAGAGCCACCTTGGTGCAATGGTTACCATGAACGCTTTGCATACAAAGGGTAATGGGTTCACGTTTTTCATTGGTGGAACAAAATTTTGAGAAAAATTTCTATAAAAATAAAATTTTGAAAAAAAAATTATATAGAACTAAACTTTTGGAAAAATTTTCATTAGAAATAACATTTTTAGAAAATTTCCTATAGAAGTAAAATTTTGGCAAAATTTTCTATAAAAATAACATTTTGACAAAGTTTTTTATGGAAATAAAATTTTAACGAAATCTTCTATAAAAATAAATTATTGACAAAATTTTCTATAGAAATAAAATTTTGACAAAATTTTCTATAGAAATAAAATTTTGACAAAATTTTCTATAGAAATAAAATTTTGACAAAATTTTCTATAGAAATAAAATGTTGACAAAATTTTCTATAGAAATAAAATCTTGCCAAAATTTTCTACAGAAATAAAATTTTGACAAAATTTTCTATAGAAATAAAATTTTGACAAAATTTCCTATAGAATTAAAATTTTGATAAAATTTTCTATAGAAATAAAATGTTGACAAAATTTTCTATAGAAATAAAATGTTTACAAAATTTCCTAAATAAATAAAATTTTGACATAAATGTTTATAGAAGTAAATTTTTGGAAAAATTTTCTATACGAGTAAAAGTTTTGAGAAATTTTTCTACAGAAATAAAATTTTTTTATAGATTTACAAAAAAATTCTATAGAAATAATATTTTGACAAAATATTTTATACGAATAAAATTTTGAGAAAATTTTTTATAAAAATTAAATGTTTACAAAATTTCCTAAATAAATAAAATTTTGACAAAAATGTTTATAGAAGTAAATTTTTGGAAAAATGTTCTATACGAATAAAAGTTTTGAGAAATTTTTCTACAGAAATAAAATTTTGAAAATTTTTTTATAGATTTACAAAAAAATTCTATAGAAATAAAATTTTGACAAAATATTTTATACGAATAAAATTTCGAGAAAAATTTTTTTTAAATAAAATTTTGACAAAATGTTATATAGAAATAAAGTGTTGACAAGATTTTCGGTAGAAATGACATTTTGAGAGAATTTTATATAGAAATAAAACTTTGTGAAAAACATTTCTACAGAAATAAAATTTGGACAAAATTTCAATTTTTTCCATTTTTTTCACAATAACAAAAGTTGCTTCACAAAAACTAAAATTGACTTACAGACGTCAAATTTTGACACGAATCATTTGAAGGTTGGTACTATATAAAAATAATATGCATTTAATACTAGTGACGCCATCTATGTGTCAGACCGGGGACTTATCAGCCAACCTGTAAGATTCCATATAGAGCAAAACCACGACACGATTTCTTGAACTTTATTCTGATTTTAAAGAAAGACAATACGAAAAATTTTACTTGAATATTCATCTAACATTTATTTCACGAAAAAAATGGATAAAGAATGATATTTAGAGAATTTATTTTATTAATATATTAATAAAATTTTAATTTAATTTAATTAATAATTTTAATTTAATAATTAATTCTCTAGAATCACCCTAATATATCAAAACGCTTACGCATTTAGATGGTTTTACAAATGGGATGGGTATTAGTGTGTGCAAAAGCACACACTCATATAAACCTATGCAACGCATACGATTAAAAGTGATGCAAGCACGAAGCACACACACACACACAGCAACACTCATACCCATCTATAGATCTCCTGACTTTCTCTCTCACTCTCTCTCTCTTATATCCACAATCAGTTATAGACAAGTGTATATACACTTGATATAGAAATTATGGTTAGAGGATATTTGTATATACAGCTTATATACTAAATATAATACATAACTATTAATGTATATAAATTAAAATGTAAAAAATGAAATAAACAGTTTTTTTGATTAAAGTGTGAGAAGTTTTATGTGTGGACACTCTAAAGTGTACGCAACTAAAATCCATGTAACAATATGAGCTTAGTATTGATGTATACATACATACATATGTATGTATGTATATGTGCCTACATACAATTACTAACATAAACAATTAGAAGGGGGCATATAAAATATTTTATTTTATATGCATACAATCAGGATTTTTCCACGTTCTTACATGAGAGTTATATTTTATGGTACAGTAATGAAATGAAATGGCCTAAATCGAAAAAATCGAAATTATCGAGCTAGAGCAAAGTAAATTCTTCGAAACATTTTGTAATGGTCCCTTCTACATGGCTCATACATTTATTAGTGACAGCTCATTTTATTGTTTAGAAACATACAAAAGCATTTCGATATATAGCATTTAGATATAAAGTGGCTAACTTTAAAACCCCTGCCCCGTGTTAGGTTAGGTTAGGTGGCAGCCCGATGTATCAGGCTCCCTTAGACTATTCAGTCCATTGTGATACCACATTGGTGAACTTCTCTCTTATCACTGAGTGCTGCCCGATTCCATGTTAAGCTCAATGACAAGGGACCTCCTTTTTATAGCCGAGTCCGAACGGCATTCCACAATGCAGTGAAACCACTTAGAGAAGCTTTGAAACCCTCAGAAATGTCACCAGCATTCATTACCGTGTCACTGGCAATATTGCATCGCAACTAAAAATGGACGAAATAAAAACAGTAAGTACACCAGAAATTACCCAAAAATGAAGACCAGATTTGAACGAAATCTACTCCTCAGTGGTGAAAAACTTCTTCTAAATCTCAACCGATTTAAACCAAACTTAACACACTTCACGATACTATCAAAAATACTCCCTGTGCTAAATTTGAAGCAAATCAGAAAAAAATCCAGGGGCCATATAACTGCATATCAGGCGTAAAATATATATGGGAGCTATATCTAAATCTGAACCGATTTAAAAAAAAGTTTTTATAAAATTAAAATTTTGGCAAAATTTTATATAGAAATAAAATTATGAAACATTTTCAAGAGAAATAAAATTTTGACAAAATTTTCTAAAGAAATAAAATTTTAAAAAAATTTTCTATGGAAATAAAATTTTTGACAAAATTTTCTTAGACATACAAAAATTTCTATAGAAAAAAAATTTGACAAAATTTTCGATAGAAATAAAATTTTAACAAAATCTTCTTTAGACATAAAATTATAACAAAATTTTATACAGAAATAAAATTCTGACAAAATTTTCTATAGAAATAAAATTTTGACAAAATTTTCTATAAAAATAAAATTTTAACAAACTTTCTATAGAAATAAAATTTTCACAAAATTTTCTATAGATATAAAATTTTAACAAAATTTTATACAGAACTAAATTTTGACAAAATTTCCTGTAGAAATAAAATTTTGAAGAAAAATTTCTACAGAATCAAAATTTCTATAAAAATAAAATTTTGACAAAATTTTCTATAGAAATAAAATTTTAACAAAATTTTCTGTAGCAATAATATTTTGAAAAATTGCCTATAAAAATAAAATTTTCACAAAATTTTATATAGAATTTTATATTTCTAGATATAAAATTTTAACAAAATTTTCTATTAATATAAAATTTTAACAAAATTTTCTATTAATATAAAATTTTAACAAAATTTTCTACAAATATAAAATTTTAACAAAATTTGCAATAGAAATAAAATTTTGACAAAATTTTCTATAGAAATACAATTTTGACAACATTTTCTAAAAAACAGAAATAAAATTCTGACAAAATTTTCTATAGAAATAAAATTTTGACAAAATTTTCTATAAAAATAAAATTTTAACAAAATTTTCTACAGAAATAAAATTTTCACAAAATTTTCTATAGATATAAAATTTTAACAAAATTTTATACAAAACTAAATTTTGACAAAATTTCCTGTAGAAATAAAATTTTGAAGAAAATTTTCTACAGAATCAAAATTTCTATAAAAATAAAATTTTGACAAAATTTTCTATAGAAATAAAATTTTAACAAAATTTTCTGTAGCAATAATATTTTGAAAAATTGCCTATAAAAATAAAATTTTCACAAAATTTTCTATAGATATAAATTTTTAACAAAATTTTCTATAGATATAAAATTTTAACAAAGTTTTCTACAAATATAAAATTTTAACAAAATTTTCAATAGAAATAAAATTTTGACAAAATTTTCTATAGAAATAAAATGTTGACAAAATTTTCTATAGAAATAAAATTCTGACAAAATTTTCTATAGAAATAAAATGTTGACAAAATTTTCTATAATAAAATTTTAACAAAATTTTCTATAGAAATAAAATATTGACAAAATTTTCTATAGATTTAAAAATCTCACAAAATTTTCAACAAAATTTTCTATAGATATAAAATTAAAATTGTCTATGGAAATAAAATTTTGACAAATTTGTCTATAGAAATAAAATGTTAAGAAAATTTTCTATAGAAATAAAATTCTAAAAAAAATTTCTATAGAAATAAAATTTTGGAAAAATTTTCTATAAAAATAAAATTTTGACAAAATCTTCTACAGAAATAAAATTTTGACAAAATTTTCTATAAAAATAAAATTTTAACAAAATTATCTATGGAAATAAAATTTTAACAAAATTTTATACAGAAATAAATTTTGACAAAATTTTCTATAGAAATAAAATTTTGACAAAATTTGCTATAGAAATAATATTTTGACAAAATTGTGTATAAAAATAAAATTTTCACAAAATTTTCTATAGAAATAAAATTTTGACAAAATTTTCTATAGAATTAAAAATTTGACAAAATTTCCTATAGACATAAAATTTTAACAAAATTTTATACAGAAATAAATTTTGACAAAATTTTCTATAGAAATAAAATTTTGACAAAATTTTCTATAGAAATAAAATTTTGAAGAAAAATTTCTATAGAATCAAAATTTCTTCAAAAATAAAATTTTGACAAAATTTTCTATAGAAATAAAATTTTGGCAAAATTTGCTATAGAAATAATATTTTCACAAAATTGTCTATAAAAATAAAATTTTCACAAAATTTTCTATAGAAATAAAATTTAGACAAAATTTTCTATAGAATTAAAAATTTGACTAACTTTTCTATAGAATTAACATTTTGACAAAATTTTCTATAGAAATAAAATTTTGATAAAATTTTCTGTAGAAATAAAAGTAAAAATCTATAAAAATAAAATTTTAACAAAATTTTCTATAGATATAAAATTTTAACAAAATTTTATACATAAATAAATTTAGACAAAATTTTCTATAGAAATAAAATTTAAAAAAAAAAAAATCTATAGAATCGAAATTTGGAGAAAATTTCTATAAAAATAAAATTTTGACACAATTTTATTTCTATAGAAAATGTTATTTCTATAGAAAATTTTGTCAAAATGTATTTCTGTATAAAAGTGCAAAATAAGTGTTTTCGTCTGTTAGTATTTTGGTAAAATTTTCTATAGAAATTAAATGTTGACAAAATTTTCTATAGAATTAACATTAAAAATCTATAAAAATAAAATTTTAACAAAATTTTCTATTGAAATAAAATTTTCACAAAATGTTCTATAAATATAAAATTTTAACAAAATTTTATACAGAAATAAATTTTGACAAAATTTTCCATAGAAATAAAATTAAAAAAAAAAAATTCTATAGAATCGAAATTTGGAGAAAATTTCTATAAAAATAAAGTTTTGACAAAATTTTATTTGTATAGAAAATTTTATTTCTATAGAAAATTTTCTCAAAATTTATTTCTGTATAAAATTGCAAAATAAGTGTTTTCGTCAGTTAGTATTTTGGTAAAATTTTCTATAGAAATGAAATGTTGACAAAATTTTCTATAGAATAACATTAAAAATCTATAAAAATAAAATTTTAACAAAATTTTCTATAGAAATAAAATTTTCATAAAATTTTCTATTGATATACAATTTTAACAAAATTTTAAACAGAAATAAATTTTGACAAAATTTTCCATAGAAATAAAATTTTGAAAAAAATTTTCTATAGAATCGAAATTTGGAGAAAATTTCGATAAAAATAAAATTTTGACAAAATTTTATTTGTATAGAAAATGTTATTTCTATAGAAAATTTTGTCAAAATTTATTTCTGTATAAAATTGCAAAATAAGTGTTTTCGTCTGTTAGTATTTTGGTAAAATTTTCTACAAATTTTGGTAGATTAATTTTGGCTCGAGTGGCAAAAATTATGTAAAACTGATTTAGTAAACTGTATCGATATCGGAAAATCCCCAAATATATGGAAATTCCCCATCGAGCCCCCAAGTCCCCAACTCAATTGGCCCCCCATCCATAAAAATAGTCCCAATTCGGGGGAAAGTCCCCAATACTGACAGGAAGTTGATCAAAACTACATTCGCCGTCCATACCTTACCTAAGGGTGGAAAATCATTTTCGGCAGTCATGATAACACCATGCTCCGTGGTTTTTCTCTACTCCGATGCTAATTATAACTTACAGATAAAACACATCAGAGTTATATATCACACTGACGTAACAGCACCTGACCTTCATAAAAAATCGACTTAGTTCTTTTTACTAGAAAACAATAAGTATAGTTTATGTATTTCATTAATTTTTTTCTACATCTCTATGATGTAGATTTTTTTCGTATTTTCCCTTTTTTATTCTCCCTTGCAATTTTGTTTATTCAACCTTTTCAACTTAGAGTTTGATTTGATTTTATTATTGAATGCAAAATTGTTTTTTATGGTCATTTCATACAAAAGCCCTGTAATCAATTGTACTGCCATTTAACGTGCGTAACTATGTGTTTCTGTCCTCTGGTATTCTCTCTGTTTTGTTTTTTTAATAATGACATGTATGGTGTTTTTTCTCTGTAATTTTTATGCCTTCTAAAAAAACAAACCTGTCCATTTTGATGTAGAAAAAAACAACACAATTGTGCTTGAATAATAAGTCATGCATAAGTTTTCTGCTAATTTAGGTTTTAATTATTTCACAGGCTTTGTTTATTTTTTATTATAAAATTATATCCCCCCGCTTTCTCTTTCAATTATGTGTTAGTTTACAAAGGATTTGATTGCTCTTCTTTTATAGGCGTTTTCGAAGTTAGCATAGATGAATAGAAAGGAAAAAAAAAACAAACTTCATTCGATATCCTAAAGTATTTTATTTGCACAAATCATCGATTTGTGTGAACGTGTGTGTGTGGCTGTGCATTTTGTGGCATTTGATTAAAACTGGCCGCAGTGATTTTTTTAGCATCATTCAATTTGCATCGATTAGCTAATTTTCATTGCATCATAATCACACCTATTTTTAAGTGGTGTGTTGGTTTTTTATTTTAATTTAAGTTATCTCAAATTGCTTCCAGGATTTTAAACACAATTATGGTAAGTGGTTCACAGTGGAAAAATTAACAACAACAAATGAGATTAAATAATAGGCGTGTTTGTTTTTTTTTTTTTCATTCAATAAAACAAGAATTCTTGGTACGCGTTAGAGTTGAAAGCAAAGCTTACTTTTAATTTGTAATTCTTTATGCTGTTGGCCAAATAATAAACGAAAAACGTTCTTAAATTTAACAAAAAATTTATCAAAATTTTATTTCTATAGAAAATTTTGTCAAAATTTTATTTCTATGGAAAATTTTGTCAAAATTTTATTTCAATAGAAAATTTTGTCAAAATTTTATTTCTATAGAAAATTTTGTAAAAATTTTATTTCTATAGAAAATTTTATCAAAATTTTATTCCTATAGAAAATTTTGTCAACATTTTATTTCAATAGAAAATTTTGTCAAAATTTTATTTCTATAGAAAATTTTGTAAAAATTTTATTTCTATAGAAAATTTTATCAACATTTTATTCCTATAGAAAATTTTGTAAAAATTTTATTTCTATAGAAACTTTTATCAAAATTTTATTCCTATAGGAAATTTTGTCAACATTTTTTTTCTATCGAAAATTTTGTAAAAATTTTATTTCTATAGAAAATTTTTTCAAAATTTTATTTCTATAGAAAATTTTGTCAAAATTTTATTTCTATGGAAAATTTAGTCAAAATTTTAATTCTATAAAAAATTTTGTCAAAATTTTATTCTAGGAAATTTTGTCAATTTTTTTTCTATCGAAAATTTTGTCAAAATTTTATTTCTATAGAAAATTTTGTCAAAATTTTATTCCTATATAAAATTTTGTTAAAATTATATTTCTATGGAAAATTTTATCAAAATTTTATTTCTATAGAAAATTTTGTTAAAATTTTATTGTTATAGAAAAATTTGTCAAAATTTTATTTCTATAGAAAATTTTGTAAAAATTTTATTTCTATAGAAAATTTTATCAAAATGTTATTCCTATAGGAAATTTTGTCAAAATTTTATTTCTATAGAAAATTCTATCAAAATTTTATTTCTATAGAACATTTTGTCAAAATTTTATTTCTATGGAAAATTTAGTCAAAATTTTATTTCTACAGAAAATTTTGTCAAAATTTTATTTCTAGGAAATTCTGTCAAAATTTTTTTTCTATCGAAAATTTTGTAAAAATTTTATTTCTATAGAAAATTTTGACAAACTTTTATTTCTATAGAAAATTTTGTCAAAATTTTATTTCTATAGAAAATTTTGTCAAAATTTTATTTCTATAGAAAATTTTGTCAAAATTTTATTTCTATAGAAAACTTTGTTAAAATTTTATTTCTATAGAAAATTTTGTCAAAATTTGTTCTTATAGCAAATTTTGTCATAATTTTATTGCTATAGAAAATTTTGTTAAAATTTTATTGTTATAGAAAAATTTTTCAAAATTTTATCTCTATAGAAAATTTTGTTAATATTTTATTTCTATAGAAAATTTTGTAAAAATTTTATTTCTATATAGAAAAGTTTGCCAGAATTTTATATCTGTAGAAAATTGTGACAAAATTTTATTTATTATTGTTGTCTTATTGGAAACACTTTATTTCTATAGAAATTGTTTTCATAATTTTATTTCTATAGATAGTTTTGTCAAAATTTTATTTCTATAGAAAATTTTGTAAAAATTTGATTTCTATAGAAAATGTTGTCAAAATTTTATTTCTATAAAAAATTTTGTCAAAATTTTATTTCTATAGAACATTTTGTCAAAATTTTATTTTTATAGAAAAATTTGTTCAAATTTTATTCCTATAGCAAATTTTGTAATAATTTTATTCTTATAGCAAATTTTGTCATTATTTTATTTCTATAGAAAAAATTGTGTCAAAATTTTGTTTCTATAGAAAATTATGTTAAAATTTTATTTCTATAGAAAATTTTCTCAAAATTTTATTACTATAGAAAATTTTATCAAAATTTTATTACTATAGAAAATTTTGTTAAAATTTTATCTCTAAAAAAACTTGTAAAAATTTTATGCCTATAGAAAATTTTGTAAAAATTTAATTTCTATAGAAAATTTTGTCAAAATTTAATTTCTATAGAAAACTTGGTCAAAATTTAATTTCTATAGAAAATTTTGTCAAAATAGAAAAATTTGTCAAAATGATATGCCTATAAAAAATTTTGTCAAAATTTTACTTCTATAGAAAAATTTGTCAAAATTGTATTTCTATAGAAAATTTTGTCAAAATTTTATTTCTATAGAAAATTTTGTCAAAATTTTATTTCTATAGAAAATTTTGTCAAAATTTTATTTCTATAGAAAATTTTGTTAACATTTTATTTCTATAGAAAATTTCGTCAAAATTTTATTTCTATAGAAATTTTTTTTTAAATTTTATTTCTATAGAAAATTTTGTCAAAATTTTATTTCTATAGAAAATTTTGTCACAATTATATTTCTATAGAAAATGTTGTCTAAATTTTATTGCTATAAAAAATTTTGTCAAAATTTAGTTGGCGAGGAATATTTTACATGGGTTTTTTATAAGGCAGCAGCGTCCGTCTTTAGATCCTTTGCATTTCTTTATAAGTATGCAGTTGAAGTTCATTTGAATGAACAAATTAAAAAACACTAGAATGGGGAATATTCTACTTTTGCCATTTCATTTGTAACACATCGAAATATTGGTCTCAAACCCCATAAAGTATATAAATTCTGGGTCGTGGTGAAATACCGAATCGATCTTTCGAAATTACGCTAACTTCCGAACCAAACAAGCTATCGACTTGAAACATTGTACTTTGCAAATGGACCATATTGGGCCACTTTTAGGTATAGCCCACATATAAACCGAACCCAGATGTGGCAATCGGAGCCTCTTTGAAGAACCAATTTTATTCCAAATTTTGTATGCGCTGTTAGTGTGTGCCCGCCAACATCTATGCAAAAAATGATGTCTATCGGTTCATAACTATCTATAGCCCCATATAAACGATCTTCAGATTTGACCTTCGGAATCTCTGGGAGGGGTAAAGTTCATCCCATCATCCTGAAATTTGGCACAGATCCGTTTTTTGTCTGCACGCAGGTCAACACTGAAGATGGTTAATTGTACAAAATTTAATATTTCACTTAAAACGGTCATATACCATATTTTCCAAGACATGACCAAAACATAGCGAGATTCAAAAGTATATCTCTATGGAAATATATATGGCAGAAATGTTGCTACCAGAACCCATAGTCCTCATTTTGAATGACCCAGAAATAAAGAGATAACATAGGCCTATATATCCTGTCCGTTAGCCTATCGCAATTTTCATCGCATCTTCAAAAGTTTGCCAACAAGTAGGTCTACATATCTGTCCGTTCATCTGTCGCAGTTTTCATAGCATCTTCCAAAATTTACCATCGAATAGGTCAATATATCCTGTATGTCCATATGTCGCAATTTTCATCGCATCTTCAAAAATTTGCCATCAAGTAGTTCTATATATCCTGCCCGTTCATCTGTCGCAGTTTTCATAGCATCTTCCAAAATTTACCTTTGGGTAGGTCTTTATATCCTGTCCGTCCATCTTTCACAATTTTCATCCCATCTTCAATAATTTTCAATTGAGTAGGTCTCTCGCAATTTTCATCGCATCTTCAAAATTTTGAGTAGGTCTATTAATCCTGTCCGCTCATCTATCGCAATTTTAATCGCATCTTAAAAAATTCGACTAGGTCTATATATCCTGCCCATCTATCTGCCGCAATTTTCATCGCATCTTCAAAAATTGTCATCGAGTAGGTCTCTCTCAATTTTCATCGCATCTTAAAAAATTTGCCATCGTGTAGGTCTATATATCCTGCCCGTTCATCTATCGCAGTTTTCATGGCATCTTCCAAAATTTACCATTGAGTAGGTCTTTATATCCTGTCCGTCCGACTGTCGCAATTTTGATCGCATCTTCAATAATATGCCATTGAGTAGGTCTCTACAATTTTCATCGCATCTTCAAAAATTTTGTCTATATATCCTGTCCGCTCATCTGTAGCAATTTTAATCGCATCTTAAAAAATTCGACTAGGTCTATATATCCTGCCATTGAGTAGGTCTATATTTTGAGTAGGTCTATATATCCTACGCGTTCATCTGTCGCAATTTTCATCGAATCTTCAATAATTTGCCATCGAGTAGATCTATATATCTTGCCCTTCCACCTGTTGCAATTTTCATCGCATCTTCAAAAACTTGCCATCGAGTAGGCCTATATATCCTGTCTGCCCCTCTAGCGGAATTTCATCAGATCTTAATAATTAGGTTTCGAATAGGCCTGTATATCCTGACGGTTTATCTATGGTAATTTTCATCAGATCTTGGCATCGAGTACAGATGACAAACTCTTGAAGCACTAGAACCCATAGTCCTCATATTGAATGACCCAGAATTAAAGAGGTAATATAGGACTATATATCCTGCCCGTCCATCTGACGCAATTTTCATCGTATCTTCAAAAATTTGCCATCAATTAGGTCTATATATCCTGTCCGTCCATCTCTCGCAAATTTCGTCGCATCTTCAAAAATTTTCCATCGAGTAGGTCGGTATATTCTGTCCCTGCGTCTATCGCAAATTCCATCTGATCCTCAAGAGTTTTGCATCGAGTAAGTGTGAATAACCTGTCGGTACATCTATTGGAATTGTAAGCTTATCTTCAAGAATTTGGAATCGAGTAAGTTTCTATATCCTGTCCGTCCATCTCTCGCAAATTTCGTCGCATCTTCAAAAATTTTCCATCAAGTATGTCTGTATATTCTGTTCCTGCGTCTATCGCAATTTCCATCTGATCTTCAAAAGTTTTGCATCGAGTAAGTTTGAATAACATGTCCGTCCATCTATTGGAATTTTAAGCTTATCTTCAAGAATTTGGAATCGAGTAAGTTTCTATATCCAGTCCGTCTATCTATCGGCATTTTCATCAGATCTTTAAGAATTTGGCATCGAGTAGGTCCGTATATCTTGCCCGTCAGTCTACTGCAATTGCCATGTAATCGTCAAGAGTTTTGCATATAGTAAGTCTGTATATCCTGTCCGTACATATATCGGAATTTTAAACTTATCTTAAAGAATTTACAATTGAGTAGGTTTCTATATCCTGTCCGTACATCTATCGGTATTTTTATCAGATCTTTAAGAATTGTTGCATAGAGTAGCTCTTTGCACAAAAGTAATTTAATTTTTTCATTTGTTAACTAAGTTATTTTCCTACTCCATTAAGTGACAAAAATATCAAACCCCTATCTACCAAACATTGAAGCAGAACAACAAAACTGAATGTGCTGGATTTAAACTATGAATATCCACTACAAAGTACCTTAATATTGCAGAGAAAACTCAAAGGAATGTCTTCGAAATTAAAAAAAAAAAAAAAAAAAAAACTGAAGTATAGTTAATCCCGCTGGGATTATTTGTAGTTTCTTATATGTACACGTATATAAATGACCCATTTTGGCTTATATGAAAATCCAATTACTTCTCTCGCAGTATGAGGCGCTCTTACATATATCAAAAATGACGATGTAACCAACGATACAATAAAATTAATTAGGAGCTGGGTCTTTCCACTGCCTCCTCATCTACCTCTGATGATGTGCGTATATAAAAAGCCCAAAATGCATTATTTGGACCATATACTCCCATACAGCTATCTCCCAGGGTTACACAACGGGAGTGATGATGATGATGTGCCATTCCTTCCGATCTTCCCAGATGATGGGTAACTTGTCGCTTGTATGGGTGTGCATGTGATTGCTTGCAATGACGAGCAATTTGTGGCTTGACCATATTATGCCTGTCCCGCTTTTTACTATGCATTTCCATGCGTTTTTTTTTTTTTTTGTCCTTCGTTAGGTAAACACAATACCCGTTAGAGGTACCCATATTATCGATTTTTTTTTTTGGCAGGATGAGAGTGTAGGGAATGTTCACATACACACACTCATATGTGTTTGTGCGTGTGTGTGCGAACTGGGACATATATAGGATAACATTAAAAATCAAGGTTTGAGGGATATACTCTTGTGGACCCCTTTGAAAACAAGACCATCAAAAGCAACTCAATATCGACAAAACCTGATATGCGCATAAAGGCTCACATTAATGCCAATGAATATGGTTATTTGTTGGTTTTTTTTTTTTTTGTTTTTGCTTTGTTTTCATTTTGGTGATTGAAGTCTCTTTAAGGTCCTTTTTTGTCTATTTTCCAGATTAATTAAAATTTCACTATTGAGTCTTTTTTATTCCAATTTTGCATTAATTCGCATTTATGCTGAATTCAATGAAATTCGATTCAATAAAAAAATAAACTTCTACAAAATATAATCAATTGAACAGGAGGCGATTATATTATAACCCAGACATATCGTACCGAAATGGAGTGGTTTGGTACAATCTGGATTCGATTTAATTGGCTTTGGTAAGTTTGAAAGAAGGACCCAGGTTTGCCTGTTTCGTATCAGTTGAAATATGTCTTAATCAGTATATGTTTCTTTATACATTTTGATCCCAAATCCCGTTAAGATCACAAATGTGATTCAATCCTTAACAAATAATTAAGTTCAAGCTTCGCACTTTTCCCTTTGTATGCCTTATTTTGCCAAACGAACACGACCCGTCTAAAAATATAAAAATTCTGTAATAGATAAACCAGTGTATTGCCCTAACTGTCAATCTCAAAGACTGATTTTCGGTGAAATGGGGAAAAAGTAATTTTTAGGTCTGATTAACCCTTGGACAGACACATGAGTCTGGCCAGACCTTTTTCGATTCTAATCGTAATTAAAATACATTTACATTGGAGTGGTTTGGTACAATCTGGATTCGATATAATTGGCTTTGGTAAGTTTGAAAGAAGGACCCAGGTTTGCCTGTCTCGTATCAGTTGAAATATCCTTTGATCAGTATATGTTTCTTTATACATTTTGATCCCAAATCCCGTTAAGACCACGAATGTGATTCAATCCTTAACAAATAATTAAGTTCAAGCTTCGCACTTTTCCCTTTGTATGCCTTATTTTGCCAAACGAACACGACCCGTCTAAAGGTATAAAAATTCTGTAATAGATAAATCAGTGTATTGCCCTAACTGTGAATTTCAAAGACTGATTTTCGGTGAAATGGGGAAAAAGTAATTTTTAGGTCTGATTAACCCTCGGACAGACACATGAGTCTGGCCAGACCTTTTTCGATTCTAATTGTAATTAAAATACATTTATAATATAGCTAGAGACTTGAAACTTCAGGTACCCTCCTAATATTTTATTACCTATCGATGTGTGAAAAAATCAGGACGGAAAATACGACAGTAATAATGTAACAATATCAACAATATAGCATATTTTCCATATAAATACATTAAAATACATAGTGGGTCTGGCCAGGCCTCATGTGTTACGAATGTGACTATCGAAACATGTGTATGACGGAGGGTTAAAAAAACCTATGAAATGACTATATTTGAGGTTAATATAAGTTCTTTAATTCACATTTTTTCTTTTGAAAAAGTGTTCCAATGTTTCGTTTTGCAAATGACTCTTTATATGTAATTTTTTAGAAATTTTCAAGGAGAATACTGCCTTTGATTCGATCCTTTCATGGTACTCGTTTCATATGTCAAATAAATTCTCCAAATCCCAGTCCATGTGTTTCAATTATCTCGAATGGCGAGTTCATTATGCTTTCTTTTATCCCAGGATGATCCGTATGATACAGACCCTAACATATTCTCACGATTTTTACTCCTTTCATATGTCAAATAAATTCTCCAAATCCCAGTCTATGTCTTTCAATTATCTTGGATGGTGAGTTCATTATGCTTCCTTTTACCCCAGCATGATCCGTATGCCTACCTTATTCTCGCGATTTTTACTACTATTACCCATATATAATTCTGCAACACTCCATGCGTCTAAGTGATATTAATACAGTAACTGGTGACGTATGACCAACAATATTCCCGATTGCTCATACGAGCCATGGTACTAATTTCTAAAAATATGCAACCTTACAATATCCAAATATCATTATTTAACACTAATCCTTCGAAACTTAGAAAAGCGCGCACACTTAAGAGCGAGCGTAATTTATTCGTAAACAAGTATAAACGGCAGTAAGTTCGGCCAGGCCGAATCTTATGTACCCTCCACCATGGATTGCATTGAAACTTGTACTAAAGACTGCCATCCACAATCGAATTACTTGGGTTGCGGTAACACTTGCCGTTGGCAAGGTTTCTTAAAACTTCTTAACACGGTCTACTCAATTGTATGTTAGTCCATACGGAGTATATATTAAACAAAAAAGGTCGATTAAATACTATATAATTCAGTTTGACAAAATTTTCTATAGAAATAAAATGATGACAAAATTTTCTATAGAAATAAAATTTTGACAAAATTTTCTATAGAAATAAAATTTTTACATAATTTTCTATAGAAATAAAATTTTGACAAAAATTTCTATAGTAATAAAATTTTGACAAAATTTTCTATAGAAATAAAATTTTAATAAAATTTTCTATCGAAATAAAATTTTAATAAAATTTTCTATCGAAATAAAATGTTGACAACATTTTCTATAGTAATAAAATTTTGACAAAATTTTCTATAGAAATAAAATTTTGCTAGATTACTTTTGGGGATCGGCTATATATAACTATAGACGGATATGGACCAATTGTGGCATGGTTGTTAGCGGCTATATACTGCACAATGTACAAAATTTCAACACGTACCAAATCTTAACCGGATCCGATGAATTTTGGTCCTCTAAGAGCTCCGGAGGTCAAATCTGGGGATTGGTTTAAATGGGGGTTATATAATTAAGACCGACATGGACCAATTTTTGCATGGTTGTTAGAGACCATATACCAACACCACCCTCCACCATAGGATGGGGGTATATAAACTTTGTCATTCCGTTTGTAACACATCGAAGTATTGCTCTAAGACCCCATAAAGAATATATATTCTGGGTCGTGGTGAAATTCTGAGTCGATCTGAGCATGTCCGTCCGTCTGTTGAAGTCACGCTCACTTCCAACCGAAATAAGCTATCGACTTGAAACTTGGCACAAGTAGTTGTTATCGATGTAGGTCGGACGGTATTGCAAATGGGCCATATGGGTCCACTTCTACGTATAGCCCCCATATAAACGGACCCCCAAATTTGGCTTGCGGGGACTCTAAGAGAAGCAAATTTCATCCGATCCGGCTGAAATTTGGTACATGGTGTCAGCATATGATCTCTAACAACCGCGCAAAAATTGGTCCACATCGGCCCATAATTATATATAGCCTCCATATAAACCGATCCCCAGATTTGGCTTGCGGAGCCTCAAAGAGAAGCAAATTTCATCCGATCCGGCTGAAATTTAGTACATGGTGTTGGTATATGGTCTCTAATAACCGTGCAAAAATTGGTCCACATCGGCCCATGATTATATATAGCCCCCATATAAACCGATCTCCAGATTTGGCTTGCGGAGCCTCAAAGAGAAGCAAATTTCATCCGATTCGCCTGAAATTTGGTATATGATGTTGGTATATGGTCTCTAACAACCGTGCAAAAATTGGTCTACATCGGCCCATAATTATATATAGCCTCCATATAAATCGATCCCCAGATTTGGCTTGCGGAGCCTCAAAGAGAAGCAAATTTCATCCGATTCGCCTGAAATTTGGTACATGATGTTGGTATATGGTCTCTAACAACCGTACAAAAATTGGTCCACATCGGCCCATAATTATATATAGCCTCCATATAAACCGATCCCCAGATTTGGCTTGCGGAGCCTCAAAGAGAAGCAAATTTCATCCGATCCGGCTGAAATTTAGTACATGGTGTTGGTATATGGTCTCTAATAACCGTGCAAAAATTGGTCCACATCGGACCATAATTATATATAGCCCCCATATAAACCGATCCCCAGATTTGGCTTGCGGAGCCTTAAAGAGAAGCAAATTTCATCCGATTCGCCTGAAATTTGGTACATGATGTTGGTATATGGTCTCTAACAACCGTGCAAAAATTGGTCTACATCGGCCCATAATTATATATAGCCTCCATATAAATCGATCCCCATATTTGTCCTCCGGATCCTTTTTAAGGAGCAAAATTCATACGATCCGGTTGAAATTTGGTACGTGGTGTTATTATATGGTCTCTAACAACCATGCAAAAATTGGTCTATATCGGTCCATAATTATATATAGCCCCCATATAAACCGTTCCCCAGATTTGATCTCCGGAGCCTCTTGGAGAAGCCAAATTTATCCGATCCGGTTGAAATTTGATACGTGGTGTTAGTATATGGCCGCTAATAATCATGCCAAAATTGGTCCATATCGATCTATAGTTACAGATAGCCGAACCCCAATCACACAAAAATTGGTCCATATCGGTTCATAATCATGGTTGCCACTCGAGCCAAAAATAGTCTACCAAAATTTTATTTTTGAAAATTTTGTCAAAATTTTATTTCTATAGAAAATTTTGTCAAAATGTTTGTTTTATAGAAAATTTTGTAAAGATTTTATTTCTATAGAAAATTTTGTCAAAATTTTTGTTCAAAAGAAAATTTTGTCAAAATTTTATTTCTATAAAAAATGTGTCAAGATTTTATTTCTATAAAAAATTTTGTTAAAATTTTATTTCTATAGAAAATTTTGTCCAAATTTTACTTCTATAGAAAAAGATGTCAAAATTTTATTTCTATAACAATTTTTGTAAAACTTAATTATATACGTATTTAATCGGCCTTTTTATACCCTTCACCACTACTGTGGTACAGGGTATAATAAGTTTGTGCATTTGTATGTAACGCCAAGAAATAGTGGTCATACACCCATCTTTTAGTATACCGATCGGCTTAGAAATAAATTCTGAGTCGATTTAGCGATGTCCGTCTGTCCGTCTGTCTGTCTGTCTGTCTGTCTGTCTGTCTGTCTGTCTGTCTGTCTGTCTGTCTGTCTGTCTGTCCGTCTGTCTGTATATGTAATTTTGTGCACAAAGTACAGCTCGCAATTTAAGTCCGATCGTCCTCAAATTTGGCAGAGGGCCGTTTCTTGCAACAGAGACAATCGCTATTGGTTTTGGAAAAAATCGGTTCAGATTTAGATATAGCTGCCATATATATTTAACCCCCAATGTGGTCATAGTTAGCGTGTTTATCAACCGATTTTCTTGAAAGACCGTACATCCAAATATTTTATGAATCTCGAAAATCTTGCAAAATATCAGCCAAATCGGTTCAGATTTAGATATAGCTCCCATATATATCTTTCGCCCGATATGGACTTATATGGCCCCAGAAGCCAGATTTTTGGCCGAATTTGGTTGAAATTTTGCACTAGGAGTACAATTAGTAGTATAGTTAAGTGTGCAAAATTTGATTGAAATCGGTTCAGATTTAGATATAGCTCCCATATATATCTTTCGCCCGATATGGACTAATATGGTCCTAAAAGCCAGTGTTTTGGCCCAATTTGGTTGAAATTTTGCACACGGAGTAGATTTAGCATTGTAGCTATGCGTGCCAAATTTGATTGAAATCGGATCAGATTTAGATATAGCTTCCATATATATTTTTCACCCGATATGGACTTATATGGCCCCAGAAGCCAGAGTTTTGGCCCAATTTGGTTGAAATTTTGCACTAGGAGTACAATTAGTAATATAGTCATGAGTGCCAAATTTGATTGAAATCGGTTCAGATTTAGATATAGCTCCCATATATATGTTTTTCTGATTTCGACAAAAATGGTCAAAATACCAACATTTTCCTTGTTAAATCGCCACTGCTTAGTCGAAAAGTTGTAAAAATGACTCTAATTTTCCTAAACTTCTAATACATATATATCGAGCGATAAACCATAAATAAACTTTTGCGTAGTTTCCTTAAAATTGCTTCAGATTTAAATGTTTCCCATATTTTTTTAATAAAATTATGTTCCACCCTAGTGCATTAGCCAACTTAAATTTTGAGTCTATAGGTTTTGTAAAAGTCTATCAAATTCTGTCCAAATCGAATGATATTTAAATGTATGTATTTGGGACAAACCTTTATATATAGGATGTGATATGGTATCGAAAATTTAGATCTACAAAGTGGTGCAGGGTATAATATAGTCGGCCCCGCCTAAAGTCGGCCCCGCCCGACTTATACCACGTATGGACTACATTGCAATTTAGAAGACGGTGTTAGGAAGTTTTAAGATACTTTCCCACCGGCTAGTGTTACCGCAACCCAAGTTATACGATTGTGGATGACAGTCTTCAGTAGAAGTTTCTACGCAATCCATGGTGGAGGGTACATAAGCTTCGGCCTGACCGAACTTGTTTAAAACTCATTCTATTAAATTTTATTATGGCACCTTCAAATACCTCCTAAAATCGTTATGCTGAAATTAATCAAAATTTTGTCCATGATTCAGAACTTTCGTTGCAACGTTATGCTACAAGAGTTTTTCACGTTACTTTAAATTAGCCAATATATTTCCCCGAGACCCTACTTTTAAACCTCAAAAGTATGGGGATTAGTCCAATGCCAGACTTTTTGTCCCCCATTTTATATTTTTCCATAATTTCCACTTGAATTCGAATGTGGTAAGAGCTGTTTTGTTTGCCCATTGAGAATATTGTGTGCGTGTGTGTTTTTGTTTCGTCTATTTTGAATATTCAGTTTGGTTAATTTTTTGTAGTTATTTTATTTGTTTGCCTCACATTTCGTTGTAAATCATTTCATTGCGTCCACACAAAAAGCCCAGGACTAGCATTGCAGCAGTTAATCAGCCAGGCTGCAGTCACACCAACAATAAAAACAATCATGTAAAATGGGGTCCAATATTGCGTTTTTTTAATGGCCCGAAAGGGTCCAGTTTTGGTGTTGGTTATTTGCTGCTGATGCAGATGCATTCGCTGATGTTGCTGCTTTTGGCATTTTGCAATAGACGAATGCAATGTTGCATTCGAGGAAAATTTGTTATTGCTTTCGTTTGGATCCAGGCATCCAGTTTCAATTGTGAATTGAGTTCACATGAATTTGTGATGTGTGTGTGTGTGTGATTGAGTGTGGGTTTATGTTCATGGTAGGCCCAAAATAAAGTAAATATGATTATTTTTTAACAAAATAAATAAAAAAACGAATTTGAAAATGAAAAAAAAATCAAAATAAAATCAAATGGAATCATAAACATTTTTGACTAAAAATATGAAATTTATTTAACACAACAAACAGTAGGTGTGGCTATTCCACAGTAAAAGTATTACAGCCATTCATCGAGCTGGCCAACGAGCCAGCTATATTGATTCATTTAAAACCTTTATTAATAACTCACACGCATTTAGGTACATACACACATACACAGACATTAATACGCATATGGCATATGGCCATTTGTAACATACATACATAGAAACCCTAAAAAAATAAAACTAGAAAGCCACTCGCACATAGATTCTTAGTAAATGTCGACTATATTTATCGGTTATCCTGTTCATATCATCATTGCGGTGTGTTTTTCTATTTGTGAACAAGTGTGCGTGTGGTCATTTGGTTGCGCGCGTATGTATTTGGAAATTAACAAAAAATCTGCCGACGCTCAGTTATATCCTTTTGCGGTATTATTAAAATTTCATATAACATCTCTGTGTTGTATTGATATAAGTAAAATCTGATAGAAGTAAGTACAATATGTTCTTGCTATTAAAAATTGTCTCTGTGTTTTTTGTATAAGCTTGTGTATGTGTTCTTGTATGTGTGTGTGTGTGTGTTCTATTGTGAATAATTCATATGTATTTACTTAAGATTGCATATGTAAGGATCATCGCTTGACACCTGTGGAAGTGATTATGAGAGTAAAGGATACCCCTTTCTGATCATCTTAGCGAAGACCTATAGCTTAAAAAATTTAGCAGGAATTTCATTGTTATTACTAAAAAAGCTGATAAAAAAGGAAATCATGGCACATTCGGTGAGTAACTATTAATTATTTATTAAGATATTTATGTGGATAAATTTGTGAAAACCTTCCAAAATCAAGAATCCATTAAAAAAAAAACTAAGTTTTCTGTGTAATTTTTCAATGAAAATTATCTTATAGTTACCCCCTGCGTATGACTTATATTAATATAGTTACTGGTGGCGTATGAGCCATTATATTTGAAGTTACTCATACGGTCCATGGTACTAATAGCATAACAGACATACCCTAATAATTCACTTTTTATACCCTAAACCACATAGTGGTCAGGGTATAATAAGTTTGATCGGCCAAAAAATGTGCCTACCAGAAATATTGATTTTAGACCCCATAAAATATATACCGATCGACTCAGAATCACCTCCTGAGTCGATCTAGCGCTTGGTGTCCGTCCGTCTGTCCATGTATTTGTTGTTCACAGGATTCCGGTCGCAACTATTAACCGATTTAGATGAAATTTGGTACAGGGAGTTTTTTGGGCACAAGGACGAACGCTATTGAATTTGGAAAAAATCGGATCAAATTTAGATATAGCTCCCATATATATATGTATCGCCCGATTTCGACAAATGGGGTCACGTTGCGCTTTTTTTCAAACGGATCGTCACCAAATTTGGCAAAAGCTAATCTTTTCCATCGCCCTTCATGTCTGCAAAATTTCATTCAAATCGGTTCAGATTTAGATATAGCTCTCATATATATGTGTCGCCCGATTTTTCTAAATTTGGCCATAAAACCCTTATTTATCAACCGATCTTACTCAAATTTGGCTAAATGTAGTCTTCTATAGCACTAACTATATGTGCAAAAAATCATCGAAATCGGGTCAGATTTAGCTATAGCTCCCATATATATGAACCGCCAAATTTTTCTAAATTTGGCCATAAAACCCTTATTTATCAACCGATCTTACTCAAATTTGGCTAAATATAGTCTTTTATAGCACTAACTATATGTACAAAAAATCATCGAAATCGGTTCAGATTTAGATATAGCTCCCTTATATATGTATAGCCCGATTTTCCCAAATTTGGCCACAGAACCCTTATTTATTAACCGATCTTACTAAAAGTTGGCTAGATCAAGTCCTCTACAGTACTTACTAAATGTGCAAAATTTCATCGAAATCGGTTCAGATGTAGATATACCCAGCAAAAATTCTCATTACCCGGTAATCTTGTAGGTAAGCCTATTTAAAAATTAATAACCACTTATTAATTGGCATCGCTTCGGATTACATTTACATACGCATGTCCTAGGAGGGAAGTACTTCTTCCCAGGCATACTATCGGCCATAAAATAAGTAGTGCATTTAAAGCATATAATCACCTAATATGTAATGACTTATTCGTAGATACACCAAAACTTGCAAAATAGCCACTTATTGTCTCAGGCAACCAAATCTCGAAAATATTGATTTCTATCGCCGATTACAATGGATCAAAATATGGCGAGTGGTGCTGTAATAGGAGAACTACTTGAATAGAAACGAATATTGTATAAATAAACAAAAATTCTAATAAATAATCTAAATAAGATTACACTCAAATTAATTTCACACTTAAAATAGAAATAAATGTAGGTTGTTTAAGGTAGTTGGATTCGTGAATTACGATACAATATATCCAATAGCCAATTCACATAAGGTTCGAAATCTACTAAAAGTGGATTTTAAGTCTCTTTTTTATAAGGCAAATGACATTTGAAATTTAGTTTAAACGCATTTTGGAAGTGTAATGTGAATGAGGTATAAGAAAGCATTTATTTAAAGCATAATATGATAATGTCATTAAACACAATTATTATGAAATATTTGTGATAAAAAATTCCTAACGGAAAAATCTTCAGAATTACCGTTACATTACATATTCTTTTTGATTTTTTATGTAAGTGCTCGATTATGTGAATAATTATATTAACTACAACTGCCTAAAAATTTGAGAATAACAATTCGAAAATTACCGAGAAGTATTTATTTTTGTCATTACAAGTTAGTCATTATAACTCGCCGCAATGTAATGCAACGTGTAGTGACAGCTTTACTCCTGGTAATGTCAATTGTAATGAGATGTGGTTACCTAGTTTTTGCTGGGTTGCTCCCATATAAAGGGTGATTTGTTAAGAGCTTGATAACTTTTTTTTAAAAAAAAACGCATAAAATTTGCAAAATCTCATCGGTTCTTTATTTGAAACGTTAGATTGGTCCATGACATTTACTTTTTGAAGATAATTTCATTTAAATGTTGACCGCGGCTGCGTCTTAGGTGGTCCATTCGGAAAGTCCAATTTTGGGCAACTTTTTCGAGCATTTCGGCCGGAATAGCCCGAATTTCTTCGGAAATGTTGTCTTCCAAAGCTGGAATAGTTGCTGGCTTATTTCTGTAGACTTTAGACTTGACGTAGCCCCACAAAAAATAGTCTAAAGGCGTCAAATCGCATGATCTTGGTGGCCAACTTACCGGTCCATTTCTTGAGATGAATTGTTCTCCGAAGTTTTCCCTCAAAATGGCCATAGAATCGCGAGCTGTGTGGCATGTAGCGCCATCTTGTTGAAACCACATGTCAACCAAGTTCAGTTCTTCCATTTTTGGCAACAAAAAGTTTGTTAGCATCGAACGATAGCGATCGCCATTCACCGTAACGTTGCGTCCAACAGCATCTTTGAAAAAATACGGTCCAATGATTCCACCAGCGTACAAACCACACCAAACAGTGCATTTTTCGGGATGCATGGGCAGTTCTTGAACGGCTTCTGGTTGCTCTTCACTCCAAATGCGGCAATTTTGCTTATTTACGTAGCCATTCAACCAGAAATGAGCCTCATCGCTGAACAAAATTTGTCGATAAAAAAGCGGATTTTCTGCCAACTTTTCTAGGGCCCATTCACTGAAAATTCGACGTTGTGGCTCGTTAGTAAGTCTATTCATGATGAAATGTCAAAGCATACTGAGCATCTTTCTCTTTGACACCATGTCTGAAATCCCACGTGATCTGTCAAATACTAATGCATGAAAATCCTAACCTCAAAAGAATCACCCTTTATATATCCCGCATGGACTAACTTACAATTTAGAAGATGATGTTAAGAAGTTTTAAGATGCCTTGCCATCGGCCGCAATTGTGGACGACCGTCTTGAGTAGAAGTTTCTACGCAATCCATGGTTGAGGATACATAAGATTCGGGCTGGCCGAACGTACGGCCGTATATACTTGTTTTAATTAATATAGATAAAATTCAAAATATTGACATAATAAAAATTTGGAGAAAGACTAATATTTGCCCACCTTCAAATTTTACTGAAATCCACTCTTCCAGACCAAGGTCCCACGAACGAAAGACCTTCAGCCCACCCAAGGTCTCTGGCACTTCCACCGTGGGTTCCAATCGTGAAAGTCTTCAGTTTAAAGTCTTTATTAATGCCAAGAAAATTGTTATGAATGTAAGCTATTAAGGAGTGCTTTGGGCCAGACTATATAAATAAGGTCCCTTGTCGTTGAGCTAAACATAGAATGGGGCAGCACTCAGTTATACACAGAAAAAAATATCACCAAAATATTTCCAATTAAAAAGTTAATTGAAGTTGAATGTTTTTTCAATTAATAAATTAATTGATACAATTAACTTTTTAATCAAGATAGAAACATTAAGTTAATTAAGTCAATGATTGAAAATTTTAAAATTTTTAATTAAAAAATTAATTGATACAATTAACTTTTTAATCAAATTCGGAAGACTAACGACCATTTTCATGTAGCTCCGTTAGGCTTTAACTGCCAGTTAACAGAAAGTAAATTGCAAATATCTTCTCTCCGGTTAACTTTAACTGAAATTTTTTCGTCAGTTAAGTTCCTAACTGGCATATGGAATATAAAGGCAGGATGACAACTTCGTCTATAATACGGTTTAAAAGTTGGTTAGTTAACGGAACACTAACGGAGCTTTGTGAAAATGGGGGTAAGTCAGTTAAAAAAAGTGATGAATATTTCTTAATCCAAATAAAAACTCTAAACCAATTCAGAAAGTAATTGAAAATAGTTACCTTTTTAAATAAAAAATTAATTGGGGTTTGCATTCAAAATCAATTAAATTTTTAATTGAATCAATTAAAAAATTAATTGAAAATTGCTAATGACATCAATTAATTTTTTAATCAAGAATTTTTTCTATGCCCAATTAAAACTGTGATTGATAATATCATTTTCGTGATTGAAGACATTTCAATTAAAAAATTAATTGGATCAATTAATTTCGTGATTGAATCTGAAAAATTTTTTTTTGTGTGTAAGAGAGATGTTCACCTTTGTGTCAAAATGGACTGAATATTCCAAGTGAGCCTAATATATCTAATATAACCTACGACACTAGAATAGACTACCACACTTCTTTCTCTTGTGTTCCTGAACAATAATCAAATTAACCTCGAAATAAATCGAAACTAAGTGGAAGTTTGGGTTTGGCGTCCTTTTCGAATGTCCCTAGTTGTCTTTAGTCAAAGTATTAATTTTTGACACAATTTTATATATGGCCATAACCTTTCGATATGTCAACGAAAAAACCAATCAACTTCCTGACCCACTATGCCACAAAACTACTCCTAGTCTGACGCTGTCCCTATATTCTGTATAATCAATAATTCCGATAAGGCTTTACAAAATTGTTTTACTTCTTTTCGAAAAAATAGAATTCAGGCAGACTGGCACTATATCAAAAAACGAAAAAAACACTAAATTTAATTTCTTCATCTACAGAAACTGAAAAAATTCGACATCTTTTTGCACATTCATAGACATTTGGAGGAGAAAAAATAGCAACCTTTATAAGAAGTGAAAAAAAAACAAACGACGATTGCCAACTAAAACAAATGCCAGACAACAGACACATAAAGTGAAAGTGGCTCTGAAGAGATCACATACAAAAAAAAAAAAAAGAATCCTAGAGTCTATTTCCTTTAAAGGATATTGTTTGCGTTTTTCGCGCTTTAGACCATTTCCTTTTCTTTCGTGGATGTATGGATAAAACCAACCAAATGCTAATATGTAATACTACCATAAGAAATGGCCAATAAACTTTACTCCTGGGGTAGTCATAGCTGTAGCAAAAACAAAATATAACGAAAAACAAGGAACATCGAAGGGAAGGAAAAATACAAAAACGCATTGCATTTTTTCGCCGCATTTCTTGAGGGCAAAAGTAGAGCGCAATAATGGAGAAAAAATAACATATTTTCAATGTCAAAGTAACTGGGCACAAAAGCTGAAAAAACAGCCTTAAGCTGGCAAGGATGAAAGGTTTCTCTATGTCTAAGGATGACCTTAAATAAAGCAATTTAAGAAATACACTGGGAGAAATTTTTCTGCGAAATGAAATTAGAAGACAATAAATGTCATTTCGTAGAATATTATTTAAAGTTCAAATAGAAGTCATCAGAAACAATGCAGTCATCAATGTTGCCTTTGTGACAGTTTAGTAACAATTTTGCCACTTTTTTAAAGCAATAATATTTTTTGCACCTTTTCAATTTTGTGCCACCTTCTTACAATATTGTGCCACATTATAATAAATTCCTCGTGAACTACAATATTTTTTTAATTAAGTAAGGAAATTTAAAACAGAATCGGTTTCTTCTGTCCAAGAGTACTGTCATTTGTAAATTTTAGAATTATTTCATTGTAGAAAAGACCTTGGAAATTATAATAGATTTTAGACTAATAGAGATAGACTTCAACGGCGGGAAGAGGCTATGTTGTAAAAACCTTACAAAAATATATCGACCTACTCCATTTAGAAAAAAAAACATTCGTAATGGAATTCAAGCCAAAATGTAATGGTCAGAATTTGTTGAAAACGGGTGGTACTCCTGGCTTTTTCTGCGGCCGCAGCTCGCCGCTTCCGATTTATCCTTACATTTAAAAACTCAAATGCCACATGGGAGTGTAATTTTTATAAAAACTTTGGACATTGCACGGTTTTTGCAAGTTTGGAATATTAACTGGGACAGACAGATATTCTGAATAGAGAGGACATTTTTTTCGTAGGATGGAGATGCTTTTTTGTCAAAATTTTATTCCTATCGAAAATTTTTTCAAAATTTTATTTCTATAGAAAATTTTGTCAAAAATATACTTATATAGAGATTTTTATCAAAATTTTATTTCTATAGAAAATTTTGTCGAAATTTTATTTCTATAGAAAATTTTGTCAAAATTTTCTTTCTATAGAAAATTTTATTGAAATTTTATTTCTATAGAAAATTTTGTTGAAATTTTATTTTTATAGATTTTGTCAACATTTTATTTCTATAGAAAATTTTGGCAAAATTTTATTTCTTTAGAAAATTTTGCCAAAATTTAATTTCTACAGAAAATTTTGTCAAAATTTTATTTCTATAGCAAATTTTGTCAAAAATATATTTATATAGAGATTTTTATTAAAATTTTATTTTTATAGAAAATTTTGTACAAATTTCATTTCTATAGAAACTCTTGTACAAATTTTGATTTCCATAAAAAATGTTTTCAAAATTTTATTTGTATAGAAAATTTTGTCAAAATTTTACTTCTATAGAAATTTTTGTCAACATTTTATTTCTATAGAAAATTTTCTCAAAATTTTGTTTCTATAGAAAAATTTTTCAAAACTTTATTTCTACAGAAAATTTTGACAAAATTTTATTTCTACCGAAAATTTCGACAAAATTATATTTCTATAAAAAACTTTTTGTTAAAAATTTATTTCTAATGAAAATTTTGTTAAAATTTTATTTTTATAGAAAATTTTGTCAAAATTTTACTTCTATAAAAAAATTTGACAAAATTTTATTTTTATAAAAAATTTTATTTGTAAAAAAGTTTTGTCAAAATATTATTTCTATAGAAAATGTTGTTAAAATTATATTTCTATAGAAAATTTTGTCAATATTATATTTCTATAAGATTTTTTTTTCAAAATTTTATTTCTATAGAATATTTTATCAATTGTTTTCATAGAAAATTTTTTCAAAATATTGTTTCTATAGAAAATTTTGTCAAGATTTAATTTTTTTATAGAAAATTTTGTAAAAGTTTTATTACTATAGAAAATTTAGTCAAAATTTTTTTTCTACAGGAAATTTTGACAAAATTTTATTTCTATAAAAAATTTTGTTAAAATTTTATTTCTAAAAAAAATTGTCAAAATATTATTTCTATAGAAAATTTTGTTAAAATTTTATTTTTATAAAAAATTTTGACAAAATTTTATTTCTATAAAAAAATTTTGTTAAAATTTTATTTCTAAAGAAAATTTTATTAACATATTATTTCTATAGAAATTTTTATTAAAATTTTATTTCTATAGAAAATTTCATCAAAATTTTATTACTATAGCAAATTTTGTGAAAATTTTTTTCCATAGAAAATTGTGTCAAACATTTTATTTCTATATAACATTTTGTCAAAATTGTATTTCTATAGAAAATTTTGTCCAAATATTTTTTCTATAGAAAATTTTGTCAAAATTTTATTTCCATAGACAATTTTATCAAAATTTTAGTTCTATAGAAAATTTTGTCAAAATTTAATTTTTATAAAAATTTAGTCAAAATTTTATTTCTATAGAAAATTTTGTCAAAATTTTCTTACTATAGAAAATTTTGTGAAAAATGTTTTTCTATAGAAAATTTTATCTCTATAGAAAAATTTGTAAACATTTCGTAAACATTTTATTTCTCTAGAAATTTTTGTCACAATTTTATTTCTATATAACATTTTATCAAAATTTTATTTCTATAGAAAATTTTATTTCTATTCAAAATTTTATTTCTATAGAAAATTTTGCCAACATTTTATTGCTACATAAAATTTTGTCAAAATTTTATTTCTATAGAAAATTTTGTCAAAATTTTATTTCTATAAAAAAAATTAAAATTTTTATCTCTATAGAAAAAATTGTCAAAATTCTATTTCTATAGAAAACTTTGTAAAAATTTGTGGAAATTTTATTTCTATAAAAAGTTAGTTGAAACATTTTATTTCTCTAGAAATTTTTGTCAACATTTTATTTCTATATAACATTTTGTCAAAATTGTATTTCTATACAAATTTTTGTCAAAATTTTATTTCTATAGAAAATTTTATCAAAATTGTATTTCTATAGACAATTTTATCAAAATTTTAGTTCTATAGAATATTTTGCCAAAAATTTATTTCTCTAAAAACCTTTTGTCAAAATTTTATTTCTATAGAAAATTTTGTCAAAATTTTATTTCTATAGAATATTTTGCCACAAATTTATTTCTCTAAAAACCTTTTGTTAAAATTTTATTTCTAACGAAAATTTTGTCAATATTTTATTTCTATAGAAAATTTTGGCAATTTTTTTATATTTCTCGAAAATGTAAAAAAAAAAATATTTTTATATAAAATTTTGTGAAAATTTTATTTCTTTAGCAAATTTTGACAAAATTTTATTTCTATAGAAAATTTTATCAAAATTTTATTTCTATAGAAAATTTTATCGAAATTTTATTTCTATAAAAATTTTTGTTAAAGTTTTATTTCTATAGACAATTTTATTAAAATTCTATTTCTAAAGACAATTTTGTCAAAATATTATTTCTATAGACAATTTTGTCAAAATTTTATTTCTTTAGAAAAATTTGTCGAAATTTTATTACTATAGAAAATTTTGTTAAAATTTTACTTGTATAGAAAATTTTGTCGAAATGTTATTTCTATACAAAATTTTGTCAAAATTTTATTACTATAGAAAATTTTTCCAATATTTTTATACAGAAAATGTTATTAATTTTAAAAATTTAAAAATTTTATCAAAATTGTATTTCTATGGAAAATTTTGTCAAATTTTTGAGAGCAATTTTTTATACCAAAACATCACGAAATCGACCAATGTAGGAAGCAGTAATAAACCTACCATTTTTGGTAGAATTCTAGCAACTGTGACACTTTTTAATATTTCTTTTAGGCTATGTTCTAAATTCAGGGGTTTTTAAACCGAAAAAATTTTTTTACTTAAGCAAATTTGGTTTGCTTAGCAAAAATCAATTTTTCTCATTGTAGAAACCTATACGTATAATCTTGAGAAGCAACCAAGCCAAATATAAAGCCAAGAATAGCTGTAGTTATAAAACCCACGCACACACAAATATCAACCTAACCATGTCTAACAACCCAGCGGCGTAAATCGAGAGCACTTTCGATTTAAAGCATTCACGGAGCCCTTATTTTAGAGGCAATACTCATACGATTAGGTCTTATAAAATAATCCCTTTTGTAAGACCTCTTCTTTCTTTACAAAAAAAAGTTGATACTCATTCATCATTCATTGCAAAAAACAGGCCTTAAAAAAGGTGTTTATTTACTAAGATCGCTATCCCATTTCTCATAGCATACTTGTCGAGGCCTTTTATCTGGGACATATGTTTAAAGACACATTTTAAAGAACTCCTAATAGGCCTTGTTTGGTATTGTGAATTACAATCTGCTCTTGCAACGAGGCAAAATAAAACGATTTTTAAAAAGCAACTCATATTCCCATAGCAAGCTCTTATAATTTACGAGACCTTTGAAAAGCCCTTATGCCGTAAGCAAATTCATAAGTTTTGCGACAACGCACAAACAATATAACGGCTTAAAAAAAAACAAGTCATGTTCTCATATGCGAACTTCTTTAATCTAAGAGACCTTTGATAAGCCCTTATGCCGTAAGTTTATAAGTAACCGAAAGTTAAGAATAAAAATAATTTTGCACAATTTAAAGCAACACGTGTTTCTTCATTCGGGTTTGTGATTTCGTTGGAGCAAGTCGCGGTGTTTGTTTTTTTTTTAAGTAGCTGAAGTGTGAAATATGCGGTAAGTATATATTTTTTGACTAATATACTATATTGAATTACATAATAATAATAATTTTATAATAATTTTACTTATTTATTTAGCGGCAACTTCTAAAGGGTGATTTGTTAAGAGTTTGATAACTTTAAAAAAAAAAAAAACGCCTAAAATTTGCAAAATCTCATCGGTTCTTTATTTGAAACGTTAGATTGGTCCATGACATTTACTTTTTGAAGATAATTTCATTTAAATGTTGACCGCGGCTGCGTCTTAGGTGGTCCATTCGGAAAGTCCAATTTTGGGCAACTTTTTCGAGCATTTCGGCCGGAATAGCCCGAATTTCTTCGGAAATGTTGTCTTCCAAAGCTGGAATAGTTGCTGGCTTATTTCTGTAGACTTTAGACTTGACGTAGCCCCACAAAAAATAGTCTAAAGGCGTCAAATCGCATGATCTTGGTGGCCAACTTACCGGTCCATTTCTTGAGATGAATTGTTCTCCGAAGTTTTCCCTCAAAATGGCCATAGAATCGCGAGCTGTGTGGCATGTAGCGCCATCTTGTTGAAACCACATGTCAACCAAGTTCAGTTCTTCCATTTTTGGCAACAAAAAGTTTGTTAGCATCGAACGATAGCGATCGCCATTCACCGTAACGTTGCGTCCAACAGCATCTTTGAAAAAATACGGTCCAATGATTCCACCAGCGTACAAACCACACCAAACAGTGCATTTTTCGGGATGCATGGGCAGTTCTTGAACGGCTTCTGGTTGCTCTTCACTCCAAATGCGGCAATTTTGCTTATTTACGTAGCCATTCAACCAGAAATGAGCCTCATCGCTGAACAAAATTTGTCGATAAAAAAGCGGATTTTCTGCCACTGATTTTGGTAATAAAATTCAATGATTTGCAAGCGTTGCTCGTTAGTAAGTCTATTCATGATGAAATGTCAAAGCATACTGAGCATCTTTCTCTTTGACACCATGTCTGAAATCCCACGTGATCTGTCAAATACTAATGCATGAAAATCCTAACCTCAAAAGAATCACCCTTTACCATGAAAGCCAATGTTCAATGTTCAATATGTGGAAATCAGACGTCCAATACGAAATCAGTTCTTATGAAGAAGTACAATTAGTACAATTTTATATAGTACAAAATAAAATAAAATAAATAAATAAAAAGAAAAAGTAAAAAGAATTTTGGGTTTCTTATTTATATATGTAATTTGGAGTAGGTCCTATATAAGGTATGTAAACAAGGCCTTTTAAACAGCCTTCATAAAAAGGCATTAAATTGGCATTATTTTAAACTCCTATTAAGAGGCCTCTATTTATATATGCTTCATAAAGCCTTTTGATGTATACATTATAAAAGGCCTTATTTTATCACACATTATAAAGAACTTATTTGAGGCAATTCCTAAAAGGCCTTAAAATAATGACCTTATATTAGCCCTTTTAAAAGGCCTTATGAAGACCGATTTCCGCCGCTGGGAAAAAGCAGTGATAGATATTTGTGTAGGTAGTGGTGCTTGTGGTGGTGATGGTTGGCTTTATTTTTATGAGCTCTTGTTTTGAAACATTCGCTTTGTTTACATTCTTTGTCACGCTTAAAAGGCATCCAATACACCAAAAACAAACACATCTTCTTTCCCACAGAGGGTCATTCAAACACACACACATACCGCGATATTCTCATGACTAACAACCACAACAACATCAAATTCTTGGTTATGAACATCTTTCTCAAAAAGGAGCTTAAATTGTTTTGAGCAAACCCCACCATAGCTGCTAGGTGTTGCATTGCACAAAAATGCGCGTTTTCTTGTCGTGTGGAGTCTTCGATGTAAGAGCAACAACTGTAGCTTATGTTTGCTTTTCCCTGTATGTAAAGAATTTTTCACTCTCCGCCTTACTCTTTCAAGTGTTCAAAAACTTGGGGTTGAGATAACACATTCTTGCTTTGTTCCTTTGTTAAGGCGCTAAGAAACTCATCCATATGAAAAAAAAAACGAAGTGGAAGGTGAATGAAAAAACAACAGAGGATGCCTAGCGCCGTGGATAAATGGCATATTTGCTTTGACTACTTTGGTGAAAGACTTTACGTCATAACTTCTGTTGGGATAGGTCACGTTTGTTGAAGAGGGAAAATTATGATGTTATGGTCATAACTTTTTATATAAACCGAGATGTCTCTGGAAAGAAATAAAATTTAAAATAAACTTTTATCCTATATTATTATCATCGAATATAGAAGTTATAAGAAATAACTCTTATATGAGCTACCCATCACTTATACGCTTAATAAATTTAGCTTGAAAATAGATCCAACGATGCAGAGATAAAGGTGATTATTAAAAAATTCAAAATTTGTCATTTGCAATGAAAAAGGTGGCATATGTTCATCAAAATACTGCACAAAACGTGTCACACTTTTTACTAAACAAGTAGATTATATTTATTTCGAAACCATCTTTTTTTTGCAAATTTTTTTATCTACAATAAAGTAGAAAACTCCTAAAAAAGTTGTACATAAATTAGCGTAAAGCAACACTCACAAAATATTATTTCTGATTCAATCACTAAATTAATTGATCCAATTAATTTTTTAATTGAAATGTCTTCAATCACGAAAACGATTGCATCAGTCCCAGTATCAACTGGGCATAAAAAAATATTTAATTTGAAAATTTCAATTAATTTTTTTTAATGATTCAATTAAAAAATTAGATTGATGTTGATTGCAAATTATTAATTACATTTTTTAATTAATTTTTGGAATTAAAAACTATTTTCAATTACTTTCTTATCAGACTTTGTGTTTTTAGTTTGATTCAACAATTTAATGTTTGGAAAAATTTTTATTTAAAAATTTTCCATCTCTTTGATTAGAATGTTAATTAATTTTTTAATACAAAAATATAAATGTTCAATCATTAACTTAAAGCTTCTATCTGGATTAAAAATTATATGTATCAATTAATTTATTAATTGAAAATATTTTGGAGATTTGTTTTTCTGTCAACCCTTGTCTACAATCGTAATACTTTCAGCAGAAAATAATAAAAAAATTTTTAATTAAAAATTGGGGGGTCCATTCCACATCCTATGATGTTCATTTGAACAAGACATGAATTATCATAAATTAAATTTATAATTAAAAATAACAAACTAAAAACTATGCATGGCATAAGAAACAAATTCATGATAAGTAGTTAGAATGTTATTCCTTGGTGTCATATTAACATACGATCATATCACAAATATTTAAATAAACGTTACGATGCATCGTGTTCATGGTGTTTGTGGCTGAGTATGCTGAGACGTTCTGCCATGGTGCAAACGTCAGAGAATGAAGCCAAAGTCGAATCGCCGCCGAATATGTCGACTCATTTCGGCGCAAATTTAGCCGTCCATTAATCAAAAATTACTAATTTAAATCAGAAAAATATGTTAATAATTGTCGTATTTCTTACCAATATTTTAAACATTTAAACCACAATCAATCAATATCAAGCTGCTAAAATAATTTTGCAAAAATTTAGGAAAAAATGTTATTAATATGTAAAATTTGTTGTACAATAATCCCATTACTATTTGGAAAATTACAAATTGGTTTTGTAATGGATAATTGTCCGCCAACGTATAAACAAATTAATATCGGTTTGTCAAAATATAATTTCTATAGAAAATTTTTTCAAAATTTTATTTTTATAAAATTTTTTGCAACATTTTATTTCTATAGAAATTTTTATAGAAAATTTTATTATTATAGAAAAATTTGTCAAAACTTTATTTTCATAGAAAATTTTGTCAACATATTATTTTTATAGAAAATTTTGTCAAAATTTTATTTTTATAGAAAAATTTGTCAAAATTTTATTTTTATAGAAAATTTTGTCAACATTTTATTTTTATAGAAAATTTTGTCAAAATTTTATTTTTATAGTAAATTTTGTCAAAATTTTATTGTTATAGAAAATTTTGGCAAAATTTTATTTTTA
Source organism: Haematobia irritans (assembly GCF_050003625.1). Lineage (NCBI taxonomy): Eukaryota > Metazoa > Arthropoda > Insecta > Diptera > Muscidae > Haematobia > Haematobia irritans. Next base: position 38,324,003 of record NC_134397.1, on the reverse strand, counting down.
TAGAAAATTTTTTCAAAATTTTATTTTATAGAAAATTTTGTTTTTATAGAAAATTTTGTCAAAATTTTATTTTTAAACAAAATTTTATTTCTATAGGAAATTTTGTCAAAATTTTATTTTTATAGAAAAATTTTTCAAAATTGTATTTTACAGAAAATTTTGTTTTTATAGAAAATTTTGTCAAAATTTTATTTTTATAGAAAATTTTGTTAAAATTTTATTTCTATAGAAAACTTTGACAAAATTTTATTTCTATCAAAAAATACCTGAATATTGCATTTTTTATTTAATTTATATGGAAAAATATATACTGATAACAAGAACAAAAAAGAAAACAGAAAATTTTGACAAAATTTAGTTTTAAAGAAAATTTTATTTCTATCAAAAATTTTGTCAAAATTTTATTTCTATAGGAAATTTTGTCAAAATTTTGTTTCCATAGAATTTTTTTTTTTAATTTTATTTCTATAGAGAATTTTGTCAAAATTTTATTTCTATAGAAAGTTTTGTCAAAATTTTATTTTTGTAGAAAATTTTGGCAAAATTTTATTTCTGTAGAAAATTTTGTCGAAATTTTATTTCTATAGAAAATTTTGTCAAAATTTATTTATATAGAAAATTTTGTCAAAATTTTATTTTTATAGAAAATTTTGTCAAAATTTTATTTTTAACAAAATTTTGTCAAAATTTTATTTTTATACAAAATTTTGTCAAAATTTTATTTTTATACAAAATTTTGTCAAAATTTAATTTTTATAGAAAATTTTACCAAAATTTTATTTTTATAGAAAATTTTTTCAAAATTTTATTTTATAGAAAATTTTGTTTTTATAGAAAATTTTGTCAAAATTTTATTTTTAAACCAAATTTTGTCAAAATTTTATTTTTATAGGAAATTTTGTTAAAATTTCATTTCTATAGAAAATGTTGTAAAAATTTTATTTTTATAGAAAAATTATTTCTACATCAAGTCTTTTGAGAAAGTTATGCAAAATGCCTGAATTATGCATTTGAATTATGCATATTGGACAAAGAGAGAAGAGAAAATAAGAGATATACATTAGAGAGTTTACGTATACAACAAAAAACAACAAGTGCAATAAACAGAAAAGAAGACAAAGACAATGCTAACGCCAACTACAGCATTGTATTGTTATAGTTTAGTCGGTTACCATCTGTGATAGCAACATAAGTTTTACTGTGATATTAGTTTAAGTTAATTATTTTTGCAATTACAAAGTATGTGTTTTATGTCGAATTCTAGTAATATCGTAATAATTGGCGTATTTGTTTGCAAATGTAATTGACGATAGATTGAATGTAAGTGAAACTTGTACGAAAATCAATAGAATGTATGTTAAGATCTGATATATTTCACTATTATATTGTTACCAGATCCAATAAAAAAATCATCCCTGATGAAGCTGGAAAAAATCCCAGCGAAACGTTGGATGAAAATAATGGAATAATTCAATATTTGTCTTATTCGCATTCAAAAATGACCTTGAAAGCCCAGAGGAAAAAAAAAATATATACAGAGAAAATAATAATTAGAATAAGGTCGAAAAACAAATAATTATGCATTTTTTATTTAAATTAAATGGAAAAATATATACTGATAACAACAACAAAGAAGAAAACAGAAAATGTTGCCAAAATTTTATTTCTATAGAGCATTTTGTCAAAATTTTATTTCTATAGAAAATTTTGTCAAAATATTTTTTTATAGAGAATTTTGTCAAAATTTCATTTTTATAGCTAATTTTTTTTTATAGAAAATTTTGCCAACATTTTATTTTTATAGAATTTTTTTTCAAAATTTTATTTTATAGAAAATTTTGACAAAATTTTATTTCTATAGAAAATTTTGACAAAATTTTATTTCTAAAGAAGATTTTGTCAAAATTTTTTGATAGAAAATTTTGTCAAAATTTTATTTCTATAGAAAATTTTGTCAAAATTTTATTTCTATAGAAAAGTTTGACAAAATTTTATTTCTATAGAAAATTTTGTAAAAATGTTATTTCTATAGAAAATTTTGTCAAAATTTTATTTCTTCATCACATTTTTTGAAAAAGTTTTGCAAAATACCTGAATTATGCATTTTTTATTTAATTTAAATGGAAAAATATATACTGATAACAAGAACAAAAAAGAAAACATAGAAAATTTTGACAAAATATTAGTTTTAAAGAAAATTTTGTCAAAATTTTATTTCTATAGAAAATTTTGTCAAAATTTTATTTCTATAGAAAAGTTTGACAAAATTTTATTTCTATAGAAAATTTTGTAAAAATGTTATTTCTATAGAAAATTTTGTCAAAATTTTATTTCTTCATCACATCTTTTGAAAAAGTTTTGCAAAATACCTGAATTATGCTTTTTTATTTAATTTAAATGGAAAAATATATACTGATAACAAGAACAAAAATGAAAACATAGAAAATTTTGACAAAATATTAGTTTTAAAGAAAATTTTGTCAAAATTTTATTTCTACATCACATCTTTTGAGAAAGTTTTGCAAAATACCTGAATTATGCAGCTTTTAATTTAATTTATATGGAAAAATATATACTGATAACAAGAACAAAAAAGAAAACAGAAAATTTTGACAAAATTTTAGTTTTAAAGAAAATTTTATTTCTATCAAAAATTTTGTCAAAATTTTATTTCTATAGGAAATTTTGTCAAAATTTTGTTTCCATAGAATTTTTTTTTTTAATTTTATTTCTATAGAGAATTTTGTCAAAATTTTATTTCTATAGAAAGTTTTGTCAAAATTTTATTTTTGTAGAAAATTTTGGCAAAATTTTATTTCTGTAGAAAATTTTGTCGAAATTTTATTTCTATAGAAAATTTTGTCAAAATTTATTTATATAGAAAATTTTGTCAAAATTTTATTTTTATAGAAAATTTTGTCAAAATTTTATTTTTATACAAAATTTTGTCAAAATTTTATTTTTATACAAAATTTTGTCAAAATTTTATTTTTATACAAAATTTTGTCAAAATTTAATTTTTATAGAAAATTTTACCAAAATTTTATTTTTATAGAAAATTTTTTCAAAATTTTATTTTATAGAAAATTTTGTTTTTATAGAAAATTTTGTCAAAATTTTATTTTTAAACCAAATTTTGTCAAAATTTTATTTTTATAGGAAATTTTGTTAAAATTTCATTTCTATAGAAAATGTTGTAAAAATTTTATTTTTATAGAAAAATTATTTCTACATCAAGTCTTTTGAGAAAGTTATGCAAAATGCCTAAATTATGCATTTTTTATTTAATTTAAATGGAAAAATATATACTGAAAACAACAACAAAGAAGAAAACAGAAAATGTTGCCAAAATTTTATTTCTATAGAGCATTTTGTCAAAATTTTATTTCTATAGAAAATTTTGTCAAAATATTTTTTTTTATAGAGAATTTTGTCAAAATTTCATTTTTATAGCTAATTTTTTTTTATAGAAAATTTTGCCAACATTTTATTTTTATAGATTTTTTTTTTCAAAATTTTATTTTATAGAAAATTTTGACAAAATTTTATTTCTAAAGAAGATTTTGTCAACATTTTTTGATAGAAAATTTTGTCAAAATTTTATTTCTATAGAAAATTTTGTCAAAATTTTATTTCTATAGAAAAGTTTGACAAAATTTTATTTCTATAGAAAATTTTGTAAAAATGTTATTTCTATAGAAAATTTTGTCAAAATTTTATTTCTTCATCACATCTTTTGAAAAGGTTTTGCAAAATACCTGAATTATGCATTTTTTATTTAATTTAAATGGAAAAATATATACTGATGACAAGAACAAAAAAGAAAACATAGAAAATTTTGACAAAATATTAGTTTTAAAGAAAATTTTGTCAATATTTTATTTCTATAGAAAATTTTCTAAAAATTTTATTTCTACATCACATCTTTTGAGAAAGTTTTGCAAAATACCTGAATTATGCATTTTTTAATTTAATTTAAATGAAAAATATATACTGATAACAAGAACAAAAAAGACAACATAGAACATTTTGACAAAATATTAGTTTTAAAGAAAATTTTGTCAAAATTTTATTTCTATAGAAAATTTTGTAAAAATGTTATTTCTATAGAAAATTTTGTCAAAAGTTTATTTCTTCATCACATCTTTTGAAAAAGTTTTGCAAAATACCTGAATTATGCATTTTTTATTTAATTTAAATGGAAAAATATATACTGATAACAAGAACAAAAAAGAAAACATAGAAAATTTTGACAAAATATTAGTTTTAAAGAAAATTTTTTCAAAATTTTATTTCTATAGAAAATTTTGTCAAAATTTTATTTCTATATCACATCTTTTGAGAAAGTTTTGCAAAATACCTGAATTATGCATTTTTTAATTTAATTTAAATGGAAAAATATATACTGATAACAATAACAAAAAAGAAAACAATCTAACATAAAACCAATACTTGGAAAATATATTTGATAGAAAAAATTGCCGTTGGCTCATGTAAAATTCATTATAGATTATCCAAAATTTGGTTAGGTAGAGCAGCAACCCAATATATTTTATAGATGTGGGTGCTTTAGTGCTATAATTTTTATAAATTTTAAATCCAACGTCCACTATATTTACGCATATGCAGCAATTATATGCAATGGTTTCTAGTTTGAAAGTACCATTAGAACATATTATAGGTCCCCTAAAAGTATGCAATTAACGCAATAAGAATTCTTTCTTCATTTTAAAAATACATTACGGGAAATTTCTCAACATTTGCAAATTCTTTTCAACACACAATTCTTACAGAATATTTGTCTCCTTATATATGTAAACCTTCAGCGAAAAGCAAAGAAAAAAATATATCTGATTATCTCTAGACATAAATAACTTAATATCCTTATAGAAAGGACATTGGAATGTATCTACCACAATTATTTATCACAATATCGATAATTTTATTATATGGGTATTGTACCCTTTGAAATAAACCAACACTCCTTGGTGGTAAAAAACAAAAAGTGAGCCTTTCTTCTCGCATACGATAAGCACGTGGTTTGGGGACCTGCAGATGAAGTTGGCAAAAAAATCCCAAAACCCCAAAATTTACCAAAAAAAATTATTTGAATTTATTTTTTTTTTCGTTTTTTGTTGTTACTTTTGAATTTTCTATATATGAACAGTAACAGTCGTAGTAGCCGTAGTAGCATGACACAATGTATAATAAACAGGAAACAAAAGGGTAAAGTGTACGCAAGGCATGATAACCCCCTAACTCGGAAAATGGGTTCGGAGCGCGTTTGGTTGGCTTTTAGGAATTTCATTTATGTTATTTCGTTGGATTTCAGCTAAAATCGTGGAATGGGAATATAGTATAGGCCATGGAGTGATATGGATTAACATTCATGTCCACATTTTGCGAAACGCAATGAATTTGAATTTGTAAATGTGTACCAATATCTCCGTTCATGTATGTGTAGTTCATGTATGGTCATATAAAAAGGTGAAAATAAAAAAAAAAACAAAACTTTAACCATAGAACGCACATAACACATAAATGCAGATGTGTGCACAGTGGTTTTTAAAATCCGGGAAAGTTTTGACATACACACGACATGGAAGAACATTTTAGATACAAAGATGGAGAGAAATGGGCCACTTAAAATTTGTCTAATTAGAGACGTTATAATTTTATATTTCTCTACGATATGCTTTAGAATTTTTTTTTCATTATTGGAGGGTATCTCCACCATAGGATGGGGGGTATATTAACTTTGTCATTCCGTTTGTAACACATCGAAATATTGCTCTAAGACCCCATAAAATAAAGGGTGATATGGTCAAAATTTGGTCAATATAAACTTGACGTATTTCTTTCAATTTTGCATTTAAAAAACCTGAACACCCCTCATTTTGAAGGTGTGTGTGTGTAGAATGTTGCTCCTATTTTGATTTTGGAATTCACTCTTCAGTTGTCAAAATGCCGTCCAAGCAAGAAGAGCAGCGTATCAAAATTTTGTTCGCGCATCGCGAAAATCCGAGCTACTCGCACGCAAAGCTGGCAAAATCGCTAAAAGTTGCCAAATCAACCGTTACAAATGTAATTAAAGTGTTTGGGGAACGTTTGTCGACAGCCACGAAGTCTGGATCGGGGGGAAATCGAAAACCGGAAGCCGCTGAGACGACAAAGAGAGTTGCCGGTAGTTTCAAGTGAAACCCTAACCTCTCTCTCCGAGATGCCGCAAATAAGCTGGGTGTATCGTCTACAACCGTGCATCGAGCCAAAAAACGAGCCGGACTATCGACTTACAAGAAGGTAGTGACTCCAAATCGCGATGATAAACAAAATACGACGGCCAAAGCGCGATCCCGGAGGCTGTAAACGACGATGCTGACGAAGTTTGACTGCGTGGTAATGGACGACGAAACCTACATCAAAGCCGACAACAAGCAGCTTCCGGGACTGGAGTTTTATGCGGCAAAAGGAAGGGGAAAGGTAGCAGATATTTTCAAGCACATAAAACTGTCAAAGTTCGCAAAGAAATATCTGGTTTGGCAAGCCAACTGTACCTGTGGCTTGAAAAGCAGCATTTTCATAGCTTCCGGGACTGTCAACCAAGAAATTTACGTGAAAGAGTGTTTGAATAAACGTCTGCTGCCTTTCCTGAAGAAACATGGTTGTTCCGTACTATTTTGGCCGGATTCGGCATCTTGCCATTACGGTAAAAAGGCCATGGAGTGGTACGCCGCCAACAACGTACAGGTGGTTCCCAAGGACAAGAACCCTCCCAACACGCCAGAGCTCCGCCGAATTGAGATACTGGGCTATTGTCAAGCGGAACCTAAAGAAGACCAAAAAAAATGATAAGAACGAGCAGCAGTTCAAGGCAAACTGGCTTTCTGCGGCGAAGAAGGTGGACAAGGTGGCTGTACAAAATCTGCTGGCAGGTGTCAAGCGTGAGGCCCGGCAATTCGGATTTGGAAAAGCGAAAGCCTAACTGAATATTTTTCCTGAATTTTATACTAATTGAACTTGAAAAAGAAATTTAATTTGATTTTTTAAATAAACGATTTCACCGATTTACACGCGTTTTCCCTTGACCGTATCACCCTTTATATATATTCTAGGTCGTGGTGAAATTCTGAGTTGATCTAAGCATGTCCGTCCGTCTGTTCAATTCACGCTAACTTCCGACCGAAACAAGCTCTCGACTTGAAACTTGGCACAAGAAGTTGTTATTAATGTAGGTCGGATGGTATTGCAAATGGACCATATGGGTTCACTTTTACGTATAGCCCCCATATAAACTGACCCCCAGATTTGATTTGCGGAGCTTCTAAGAGAAGAAAATTGCATCCGATCCGGCTGAATTTGGTACATGATGTTGGTCAATGGTCTCCAACAAACAAGTAAAAATTGGTCCACATCGGTCCATAATTATACATAGCACCCATATAAACCGATCCCCAGATAAGGCCTGCGGAGCCTCAAAGAGAAGCAAATGTCATCCGATCTGGCTGAATTTGCTACATGGTTTTGGTATATGGTATGAAGAAACCATACAAAAATTGGTTCACATCGGTTCATAATTACATATATCCACCATATAAACCGATCCCCAGATTTGGCTTGCGGAGCTTCAAATAGAAGCAAATTTCATCCGATCCGGCTAAAATTTGGTACAGATTTGGCTTGCAGATCCTCTAAGAGGAGCAAATTTCATCCGATCCGGCTGAAATTTGGAACATGGTGTTGGTATATAGTATCTAATAACCATGCCAGAATTGATCCATATCGGTCCATAATTATATATAGCCCTTATATAAACCGATCCCCCGATTTCACCTCTGGAGCCTTTTGGAGGAGCAAAATTCATCCGATCCGGTTGAAACTTAGTACGTGGTGTTAGTATATGGTCTCTAACAACCATGCAAAAATTGGTCCATATCGGTCTATAATTATATATAGCCCCCATATAAACCGATCCCCAGATTTGACCTCCGGAGCCTCTTGAAGAAGCAAAATTCATCCGATCCGGTTGAAATTTGGTACATTTCGCTAGTGTATGGCCGATAACAACCATGCCAAAATTGGTCCCAATCACAGAAAAATCACGATTGCCACTCGAGCCAAAAATAGTCTACCAAAATTTTATTGCCATAGAAAATGTTGTCAAAATTTTATATTTCTATAGAAAATTTTGTCAAAATTTTATTTCTATAGAAAATTGTGTCAACGTTTTATGTCTTTAGGAAATTTTCTCAAAATATAATTTCTATACAAAATTTTATCAAAAATTTATTTTGTCAAAATTTTATTTCTATAGGAAATTTTGTCAGAATTTTATTTCTGTAGAAAATGTTGTCAAAATGTTATTTCTATAGAAAATATATGAAGCATTTCATAGTTGAAGAGGAATATTTTGCAAAATCTTCCAAAACATCCAGAGTTCTACCATTTTTGGTAGACTCGTGTTCATAATTGTATATAGCTCCCATATAAAGCGACCCCCATATTTCAATTCTGGCTCTATGATTAACGCACAAAAGTTCATATCGGTTCGTAATTATGTCTTCCCTATATATAGCGGTTAAGAGATGAATCGACGTTTCTTTTGTCTACTATATATGCCGCATGGACTAACTTACAATTTAGAAGATGATGTTAAGAAGTTAAAGATGCCTTGCCATCGGCCGCAACCCAAGTAATTTAATTGTGGATTACTGTCTTTGGTAGAAGTTTCTACGCAATCCATGGTGGAGGGTACATAAGATTCGCCCTGGCCGAACTTACGGCCGTATATACTTGTTTGTTTTAGAATTATAATGATATGTAAAATAAATTCTTTGATTGATTCTATTCATTTTTCGTGAGTGATAAAATTCAATTAAAAAATTAATTGGATCAATAAATTTATTGATTGAATCAAATAAATTTTTTCTTCTATGTGTTTTTCAATTAACCTACAAAATTTAAGACTATCTCTAAAATAACTTTTTTGATGTTGTTTGAATTTTCAAAAACTATAACTACTGTGACCTGACCGTTTCCTATGCCTATGTCCCTATAACAAGCAGTAGTTCCATATATGCATTCTCATGCCCACCACACACACACACACAAACAAAAATACAACACAAATACCATGCCTATGAAAACTCAAACGCATTCATAAACAATGCACATAGCCCCCGACTGGTCGGCTCATGGATGTGGAAGGCATGGGTTTTTAGGTTTTTTTAGGGGATTTGCTTGGCTGCCAACTGTTGGTGTCACTGTTGTTGTTTTTTATTATTGTCGCTTTTTTGTTATTGTCATCGCTTTGTATAGTTCCTATCTAACGCTTTGTGTGAATTTGTATTGTCGCCGGTGGTGGTGTGGTTGTTGTTGTAGCTGTTGAACTTACTCTTTCCTTGGACAACACGAACGCCAACAATAATAACACAGTACCCTGTCATCATATGTGTTGGTTTTGTTTTTTGATTTCGTTGTTTTGCTTTTTGCTGTTCACACAAACACACACACCCACACACATATGGATCTACACGCATCGCATCACTTCACAATATGAACAGCTAAAAAACAACAACACTACGCATTCAAATAGCCACACATATACAATGAAACATTTATGTGACCATAACCACCCTCAATATTTCCAACTAGAAACCCTCGTACTCTCTCTCTATGCTCTTTCTATACCAAATCTACAGCATACTTTTGAGGGAGCATGGGAGAAACCACATACTCACTCATACACCCCCGTACCAAGTTCCAATTGAACACAAACGCACATTTACACTACATGCTCATTTGGGTGCGTTACATTTTGTTGTTCGTGGCTACTCTAGCGATGATGTGGATGATGATGACGATGGTGTCGGTAGGTATGAAACACGGAAGGATATGTGTCCGTGTCCCTCATTTACATGTGGTATTCTCATGTGAAAGCGTGAAAGGCGACTGACTGCCTGACTTTATTCGCTTGTCGGTGAGCAAAGGCCCACGTATTTGCAATACCAACAACCATTACCGGCAACGCAGCAACAGCAACAGTAGCAGCAATGTTGATGGTAGTAACAACAAAACAAAATCCACATGGTTAATGAAACGATTTTGTGTGCATCAAAAACAAAACAAAGTCCAAACATCATCATGAACCACATATCTCCACGCATATTCGTGTAGCCATACAAATGTGTGTGTTTGCACGTTTGTACAAACTTGCTTGCATTCATACATTGACAGCAACAACAAAAACGTCAGTACGAACCAACTAAGATACAATCAAAACAAAACAGTCAAAATGCTAAAAAAAAAATTGTAAAACTGTGGCAAAACACGGGAACCGGGTTGCCATAGTGTGAATATTGAGAGGATTATCAATATCACGTTTTTCATACCAATTTTTGGTGTAAGTCCATATAGGCTTGATCTATCCGAAATAGAAAATTTTGTCAAAATTTTCTTTTTATAGAAAATTTTGTCAAAATTGTATTTCTATAAAACAATTTGTCACAATTTTATTTCTATAGAAATTGTTGCAAAAAATTTATTTCTATAGAATTTTTGTTCTACCATTTTATTTCCATAGAAAATTTTGTCATAATTTTATTCCTATAGAAAATTGTGTCAAAATTTTATTTCTATAGAAAATTTTGTCAAAATTATATTTCTATAGAAAATTTTGTCAAAATTTTATTTCTATAAAAAATTTTGTCAAAATTTTATTTCTATAGAAAATTATGTCAAAATTTTATTTCTATAGAAAATTGTGTAAGAATTTGTTTCTATAGAAAATTTTCTCAATTTTTTGTAATTTTTTTTTCTATAGAAAATTTAATCAAAATTTAATCAAATTATTAAAATTAGTTCTTAGAATATTAATCAAAATTTTATTTCTATAGAAAATGTGTCAAAACTTTATTTCTACAGAAATTGTGTCAAACTTTTATTTCTATAGAACATTATTTCAAAATTTTATTTCCATAGAAAATTTATTCAAAATTTTATTTCTACAGAAAATCTAATCAAACTTTTATTTTAATAGAAAATTTTGTCAAAATTTTATTTCTGTAGAAAATTTTGTATAAATTTTATTTCTATAGAAAATTTTGCCAAAATTTTATTTCTATAAAAAAATTTGTCAAAATTTTATTTCTATGGAAAATTGTGTCAAAATTTTATTTCTATGGAAAATTTTGTCAAAATTTTATTTCTATAGAAAATTGTGTCAAAATTTTATTTCTATAGAAAATTGTGTCAAAATTTTATTTCTATATAAAATGTTGTCAAAGTTTTATTTCTATAGAAAATTTAATCACAATTTTATTTTAGTAGAAAATTTTGTCAAAATTATATTTCTAAAGAAAATTTGGTAAAAATATTATTTCTATAGAACATTGTTTAAAAATTTTATTTCCAAAGAAGATTTAATCAAAACTTTAGTTCTATAGAATATTAATCAAAATTTTAATTCTATAGAAATTTTAATTCTAATCAAAATTTTAATTCTACAGAAATAATCTGTAGAAAATTTTGTATAAATTTTATTTCTATAGAAAATTTTGCCAAAATTTTATTTCTATAAAAAAATTTGTCAAAATTTTATTTCTATGGAAAATTGTGTCAAAATTTTATTTCTATATAAAATTATGTTAACATTTTATTCCTATAGCAAATTGTGCCAAAACTTTATTTCTATATAAAATTTTGTCAAAATTTTATTCCTATAGAAAATTTTGTCAAAATTTTATTTCTGTAGAAAATTTTGTCAAAATTTTATTTCTGTAGAAAATTTTGTAAAAATTTTATTTCTATAGAAAATTTAATCAAAATTTTATTTTAGTAGAAAATTTTGTCAAAATTATATTTCTATACAAAATTTTGTAAAAATATTATTTCTTTAGAAAATTTTGTATAAATTTTATTTCTATTGAAAATTTTGTCAAAATTGTATTTCTATAGAAAAATTTGTCATAATTTTATTTCTGTAGAAATTTTTGTCAAAATTGTACTTCTATAGAAATTTTAATCAAAATTTTATTTTATATTTAGAATATTTTATCAAAATTGTATTTCTTTAGAATATTTTGTCAAATTTTATTTCTATAGAAGATTTTGTCAAAATTTTATTTCTATAGAAAATTTAATCAAAATTTTATTTTGATAGAAAATTTTGTCAAAACTATATTTCTATAGAAAATTTTGTCAAAATATTATTTCTGTAGCTTTATTTCTATATAAAATTTTGTCAAAATTTTATTCCTATAGAAAATTTTGTCAAAATTTTATTTCTGTAGAAAATTTTGTCAAAATTCTATTTCTATAGAAAATCTAATCAAAATTTTATTACTCAAAATTTTATTTCTAAAGAAATTTATGTTAAAATTATATTTCTATAGAAAATGTTGTCAAAATTTTATTTTAATAGAATACTTTATCAAAATTGTATTTCTTTGGAATATTTTGTCAAAATTTTATTTCTATAGAAAATTTAATCAAAATTTTATTACTCACAATTTTATTTCTAAAGAAAATTATGTTAAAATTATATTTCTATAGAAAATTTTGTCAAAATTTTCTATTAAAATAAAATTTTGATTACATACATAGAAATAAAATGTTGACAAAATTTTCTTTAGAAATAAAATTTTGTCAAAATTCAAAGAAAATTATGCCAACATTTTATTTCACCAGAAAATTTTGTAAAAATTTTATTTACATAGAAAATTTTGTCAAAAATTTATTACTTAGAAAATATTGTAACAATTTTATTTCTATAGAAAATTTTATCTCTATAGAAAATTTTCTCAAAATTTATTTCTACTTATTTATTTATTTCTAAAATTATGGCAACCCTGCATATACCATATACAAAAAACGACAAAGCTAAACTAAAAAACTCTAAAAAAGAGGGCCAACACCACAAATGCCGAATGTGTAGTAGTCAGCAAATGTTGACTATGATGAAGAAGATGATGATGATGACGACGATGGCTACAATGACGCTATACACATGCAATTGGAATTACATACAAATACACCTATACGAACACTCAAACGCACACATGCACTCATACTTATACGCATAGATTTTATAGTGAACATATTTGTATGACAACGACGACATAAAGGCTGCGGGAGTAACACCAACACGACACGTTTCATAGAAGGCGGCACTCCAAGTGGATAGCAAAAAAAAAACACCAGCCTTCATACAAATGCATATACGCAAAATAGACATCTCGGTATTTTTTTCCCTGTCATTCTTCTTAGTTCTCCCACTATCTTCAAAAAATGGGTATGCAATTTTTTAACGCAGAGAGAAAAAATTTACGAAAAACGAATCCTAAAAAAGACAAAATTCTCTGGGACAAAATCTAAGAAAAAATATAAAAAACGAATAGGGAACACGCAATGGGGAGAAAATAAAAATAAAAGATAGGCTAAAGGGTAACAACAAAGGGGAAAGGGGGAGGAAGCTATAAGATTTTTGAAAAGAGAGATTGAAAAAAATATATGTAGAGAGAATGATGGAAAAAAATCTTCCTTGTAAACGAAAAAAAACAACAAACTGAAGCATATCCAAAAGGCTGTTGAAGATATAAGCAAAATATGAAGCATAGCCAAAAGGCGGGAGAAAAAAAGTTTTAGTAGGAAATATAGTTTCAAGAGAGGATGAGTAGAGAGAGTTTTTATATTTTTCAGTGAGTGAGTATGAATGGTGATAGATTAATAATTAGATAGGTTAGGGAATATTTTTGCCCTAATATGAGAGCTTCAAAAGCACCTCCATGTTATGTTTAGATGACTTTGAGATAATTATGATTATATAAAATAGAGGTTCTTAAATATTAGATGCCATAAAAAGCTGGCTTGCAAGATATTAAGCTTCATTTATAATGAGTCCATTTTTGCCCCCAGAAAGTCATAGTGATATGGGCAAAACAGCCCACCTGTCTGTCTGGCATTAAAGGTCCAATTTGTTGTTTTGGTTTGGAAACACGTGAATTACAAATAAATGATCCAAAGCCAGAGCTGATGTTAAAAAAAAATAAAAACAAAACAAAAAGCCAACACAAAATGATGCCTACTGCAGCATCTGTACAGCTGAGCTGAGGCGTAATATTAATTCTGCCGCGAAGTTCAATGTGTAGCCATAATAAACCCAAACAACAAATATAGGTAAGGGTATGCATAGAGCCACACAAACCAAAATACCCCCCTCTCCCTCCCCATTTCATATCACAAAAAGCGGTGAATTCAAATAAAAATTTCCACAAAAAAGGGAAATGTAACGTCCCTCAGTATTCAAAATAACAAAAAACTAAATCCTGTATGGAGGACAATGAAAAATTTGTAATTTTCGGTTTTATTTTAATTTTCGTTTTATTTCCTTATTTACTAACAAAAAACACGCACCTTTTTTTTGATTTCGCGTGCCCCCCAGTTAAACAGGATACTAAGGATATTTTTGGAGGATGTGTGTGTGTGGGTGTTTTTTTTTTATTTTCTGTTGAATACCCTTTTTAAAAAGCCAAATCATCATTAGTCGTCTGTCAGCCATTAACCCATTCAAATAGGATTGGAAAAAGGGGTCACACAAAAGTATACAAGGCAAAGGCAACGAAATACTCACCCCATAAGGAAGAAAACCAAGAATAATGTGGGTGATAGTGGGGTTTATTCGGTGGGTTTTTTGTGTAAGCAAAACCAAGGAGTGCTACCATTTTACATGACCAACAAGAGAGAAATCGCAGCTGAAAAAGTAACGAAAATCATTGAAAAAATAACCTCCACCTCTCTACCCGACTTCTTGTATCCTGGCTTTTCATCATTATTGAGACTACCGATGATGAGTAAAGTTAAATAAGGATGTAAAACCGAATGAACTTTCTTCAGCCTCATCGCCTAACATCTCTTATTTTAATTTCCACCTTTTCTTTCTATAAAGCATTAAGATTGGTTAAAGGACTATGCTTTTGTTGTTGGTATCGTATGGCAGTGGTAATGAGGTTGTTGTATAGGCCGTTTAATTTAAGGGGCTACTTGTGACAGTGTATGTGCGTGTGTGACGTTTACATTGAGATTTGGTCAAATCCAGTGGGAAATTACGGAGGCCAAATAAAAACCAAAGCAGAGATACAACACAGAGGATTCAAAGAATGGTAAAGTAAGATTTTTTCTAGAGAAAAGTTAAGAATAACAGATGGATCTGAAAGAAACTTGGTCATACGAAACACAGAAATTTTTTGAGCTAATTGAAGCTTACACGCTGAAAAAAATTCTTGTGAGTCCAAAGATTTCATCTTTTTTGAAAGGCAAATGCGATTAGAAGACACATTTCTCTGATACAAAGTTTTTTTCCATGTCCAAAAGACGATAGACTTTTCTATAAAGTGTTTTTTTCTTATAACTAAGTGCGTCAACTTTATCTTAAAATGAAAGAATATTTTGTTTGACTAAGGTCAATTTGTCTTTAGTAATTTTGAAAAAATCTTCAAAATTAATGGAAATGTCTTTAAATTAGTTGTCTTTTTGCACCTTGACAACAAAGCAAAAAAGTGTATAAAAGTAGGAGATGTTTTTCAACACTTTATTTTAAAGGCGATTTTTGCTTGAAACATAGAATTTTTTCTAGTTGAAGCCGAGTCCGTATTTAAAAATTTAAGTTTTCACGTTTTTAAAGGACATTAATTGAGAAGAAGAAAAAATAAACAGAAAATAACGAAAAATTGATACCAAAATTTAAGTACCCATAAAGACAATTCTGTCTTAAAGTATCCTTACTTCAATTCTCCGCTTCTTTGGCTCGGAATCAATACAAAAACAAAACAAAATTTTCGTAACCGTGCATGTTTTTTTCAGTGTATGTTAAGCTCAATGACGAGGGACCTATTTTTTATAGCCGAGTACGAACGACGTTCCACATTGTGGTGAAACCACTTACAGAAGCTTTGAAACACTCAGAATTGTCACAAGCTTTACTGAGAGGGGATAATCTACCGCTGAAAAATTGCTTGGTGTTTGGTCGAAACTGAAACCCAATATCCTTTGTATGTAAGGCGAGCATGCTAACCATTGCACCATGGTGACTACCATTCATGGTTGATAGGTAGCGAAATATTTGTTTGCCCAGGACTGTCGATCACGGTTGCCACAAATGGTAGAATTCTACCAAAAAGGTGGCACATTTTTTAAAGTTTGGTAGATTGGTAGAATTCTTGTTATACTGGTAGATTTTCTATAGAAATAAATTTTTGACACAAATTTCTGTAGAAATAAAATTTTGACAAAATTTAGATTTAAATAAAATTTTGAACATATATTCCATAGGAACAAAATGTTGACAAAATTTTCTGTAGAAATAAAATTTTAACAAAATTTCTATGCAAATAAAATTTTGACAAAATTGTCTATAAAAATAAAATTTTGACAGTATTTTTTAGAGAATCAAAATTTGGACACAATTTTCTATAGAAATACAATTTTGATAAAATTTTCTATAGAAATAAAATTTTGACAAAATTTTCTATAGAAATAAAATTTAGACAAAATTTAAATTAAAATTTAAATAAATTTTGAAATTTTGAAATTTTGAAATTTTGAATTTTCTTAGAAATAAAATTTTGACAAAATTTTCCATAGAATAAAATGTTGAGAAAATTTTCTATAGAAATAAAAGTTTAACAAAATTTTCTATAGAAATAACATTTTGAGAAAATTTTCTATAAACGTAAAATATTGAAAAATTTTCTATTGAAATAAAATTTTGACAAAATTGTCTATAAAAATAAAATTTTGACAGAATTTTCCATAGAATCAAAATTTTGACAAAATTTCCTATAAAAATAAAATTTTGACAAAATTTCCTATAAAAATAAAATTTTAACAAAATTTTCTATAAAAAAAAAATTTGACAAAATTATCTATAAAAATAAAATTTTGACAAAATTTTCTATAAAAATAAAATTTTTACACAATTTTCTATACAAATAAAATATTGAACAATTTTCTATAGAAATAAAATATTGACAAACATTTTCTATTGAAACCAAATTTTGACAATATTTTCTATAGACATAAAATTTTGAGAAAATTTTCCATAGAATAAAATTTTGAGAAAATTTTCCATAGAATAAAATTTTCCATAAAAACAAAATTTTAAGAAAATTTTCTATAGAAACAAAATTTTGAGAAAAATTTCTATAGAAGTAAAATTGTGACAAAATTTTCTATAGAAGTAAAATTTTGACAAAATTTTCTATAGAAATAAAATTTTGACAAAATTTTCTAAAGAAATAAAATTTTGACAAAATTTTCTTAGACATAAAATTTTGACAAAGTTTTCAATAGAAATAAATTTTTGACAAAATTTTCCATAGAAATAAAATTTTCCATAGAATAAAATTTTGTGAAAATTTTCTATAGAAATAAAATTTTGTGAAAATTTTCTATAGAAATAAAATTTTGAGAAAAATTTCTATAGAAGTAAAATTGTGACAAAATTTTCTATAGAAGTAAAATTTTGACAAAATTTTCTATAGAAATAAAATTTTGACAAAATTTTCTAAAGAAATAAAATTTTGATAAAATTTTCTATAGACATAAAATTTTGACAAAGTTTTCAATAGAAATAAATTTTTGACAAAATTTTCCATAGAAATAAAATTTTGAGAAAATTTTCCATAGAAATAAAATTTTCCATAGAATACAATTTTGTGAAAATTTTCTAAAGAAATAAAATTTTTACAAAATTTTCTATAGAAATAAAATTTTGACAAAATTTTCTAAAGAAATAAAATTTTGACAACATTTTCTATAGAAATAAAATTTTGACAAAATTTTCTAAAGAAATAAAATTTTCCATAGAATAACATTTTGTGCAAATTTTCTATAAAAATAAAATATTGAAAAATTTTCTATAGAAATAAAATGTTGACAAAATTGTCTATAAAAATAAAATTTTGACAAAATTTTCCATAGAAATAAATTTTTGACAAAATTTTCCATAGAAATAAAATTTTGACAAAATTTTCCATTGCAATAAAATTGTGAGAAAATTTCCCATAGAAATAAAATTTTCCATAGAATGAAATTTTGCCAAAATTTTCCGCAAAAAAAATTGTGAAAATTTTCTTTTTTCACAGGAATAAAATTTTGTGAAAATTTTCCACAGAAATAAAATTTTGACACACTTTTCTATTAAAATAAAATTTTGACACATTGTTCTATTAAAATAAAATTTTGAGAAAATTTTCCATAGAAATAAAATTTTGAGAAAAAATTTCTATAGAAGTAAAATTTTGACAAAATTTTCTATAGAAGTTAAATTGTGACAAAATTTTCTATAGATGTAAAATTTTGACAAAATTTTCTATAGAAATAAAATTTTGACAAAATTTTCTATAGAAATAAAATGTTAACAACATTTTCTATAGAAATAAAATTTTGACAAAATTTTCTAAAGAAATAAAATTTTCCATAGAATAAAATTTTGTGCAAATTTTCTATAAAAATAAAATATTGAAAATTTTTCTATAGAAATAAAATTTTGACAAAATTGTCTATAAAAATAAAATTTTGACAAAATTTTCCATAGAAATAAATTTTTGACAAAATTTTCCATAGAAATAAAATTTTGACAAAATTTTCCATAGCAATAAAATTGTGAGAAAATTTCCCATAGAAATAAAATTTTCCATAGAATGAAATTTTGCCAAAATTTTCCGCAAAAAAAAATTGTGAAAATGTTCTTTTTTCACAGGAATAAAATTTTGTGAAAATTTTCCACAGAAATAAAATTTTGACACACTTTTCTATTAAAATAAAATTTTGACACATTGTTCTATTAAAATAAAATTTTGAGAAAATTTTCCATAGAAATAAAATTTTGAGAAAATTTTTATAGAAATAAAATTTTGAGAAAAAATTTCTATAGAAGTAAAATTTTGACAAAATTTTCTATAGAAGTTAAATTGTGACAAAATTTTCTATAGATGTAAAATTTTAACAAAATTTTCTATAGAAATAAAATTGTGACAAAATTTTCTATAGAAATAAAATTTTAACAACATTTTCTATAGAAATAAAATTTTGACAAAATTTTCTATAGAAATAAAATTTTGACAAAGTTTTCCATAGAAATAAATTTTTGACAAAATTTTCCATAGAATAACATTTTGTGAAAAATTTTTATAGAAATAAAATTTTGACAAAATTTTCCGCAGAAATAAAATTTTGAGAATTTTTTTCATAGAAATAAAATTGTGACAAAATTTTCTATAGAAAAAATTTTTGAGAATATTTTGCTATAGAAATACAATTTTGACAAAATTTCCTTTAGAAAAAAATTTTGACAAAATTTTTTATAGAAATAAAATTTTGACAAAATTTTCTAAACTTATAAAATTTTGACAACATATTCTATAGAAATAAAATTTTGACAAAATTTTCTAAAGAAATAAAATAAATATATAAATTATTGTTGTTTTTTTGTTTTTTGATCTCAGCTTAAAGCCATGCATTGACTAAACTACAAGTGTAGCTTAACCAACAGAGGAAAAGTATGCTTGTCAAATTTATTTGGGCAAAGCCCTATAGACTGCAAGATGGTTTGATGTACAGCTGTTTCGGAATTACCACATTCCTCATCAGCATCCTCTACTTGCAGCAAAACTATCAACCAATTATCAGAATAAATTCGGGTAATTCACTCAACCCAACGTGAACTACACTTGAACCTCCCGAAAAAGGGTTTGATAGTCGGCTACTGCCTAAACAAATTTGCCAGCATATCTCTTTTCCTTTGCCAAACTCAAATCATCGATTTGTATGTATTTGGCTGGGTTTGTTTTTGAGCGTGCTTCCTCTATCTTCATTCGTTTTGTTTGTTATTGTTGGCTTCTCTTCAATCGTTATTGTTGTTTTTTTGTTTTTTGATCTCAGCTTAAAGCCATGCATTGACTAAACTACAAGTGTAGCTTAACCAACAGAGGAAAAGTATGCTTGTCAAATTTATTTGGGCAAAGCCCTATAGACTGCAAGATGGTTGGATGTACAGCTGTTTCGGAATTACCACATTCCTCATCAGCATCCTCTACTTGCAGCAAAACTATCAACCAATTATCAGAATAAATTCGGGTAATTCACTCAACCCAACGTGAACTACACTTGAACCTCCCGAAAAACAACGTGAACTACACTTGAACCTCCCGAAAACCCTCAAAAAACAAAAAAACAACAATAACGATTGAAGAGAAGCCAACAATAACAAACAAAACGAATGAAGATAGAGGAAGCACGCTCAAAAACAAACCCAGCCAAATACATACAAATCGATGATTTGAGTTTGGCAAAGGAAAAGAGATATGCTGGCAAATTTGTTTAGGCAGTAGCCGACTATCAAACCCTTTTTCGGGAGGTTCAAGTGTAGTTCACGTTGGGTTGAGTGAATTACCCGAATTTATTCTGATAATTGGTTGATAGTTTTGCTGCAAGTAGAGGATGCTGATGAGGAATGTGGTAATTCCGAAACAGCTGTACATCCAACCATCTTGCAGTCTATAGGGCTTTGCCCAAATAAATTTGACAAGCATACTTTTCCTCTGTTGGTTAAGCTACACTTGTAGTTTAGTCAATGCATGGCTTTAAGCTGAGATCAAAAAACAAAAAAACAACAATAACGATTGAAGAGAAGCCAACAATAACAAACAAAATAAATATATAAATAAAAAAAAATTTCTATAGAAATAAAATTTTGACAACATTTTCTATAGAAATAACATTTTGACAAAATTTTATTTAGAAATAAAATTTTGGCACATTTTTCTATAGAAATAAAATTTTGAGAAAAGTTTCTATAGAAATAAAACTTTGAATTTTGATTTGGTAGATACACAATCTTTAGGTAATCTTCCCTATAATATTCGGCATTTATTTTAACCCCACCGGTCGATGGATCGTGTGGGAAGCAACCACCGGCCGTTACGACGGCTCACACCATGGTTACTGGTGGCAGTCGAAGGTGTAAATTTTCTGACTTCTATAGCTTCTCATCGAAGAAAGCCAAATTCGGTAACTGGCTGATGTCGTGCAATATAAGCAATTCCTTAGTTTTTTGCAGTCGAACTTTTTTGTGCATCTCATGATATGTTCAACTCATGAAACAATCACCCGAATTTATTATTACTTCTTAATGCAATAGATCAAACTGATTTTATATGCTTGTAAACAATAAAATGAATTGTCACTGGAATAAATCTGTCAGCTGTCAGACGAGCGGCTTAGAAGTGATAGAAACCGGAATTTGGTTGCATTTTCTTTCAATACGTAGGCAGTTAATTTTTTGTGTAGGTCATTATACACATATATCCTTAATCCGGCGCACACAGTTCCTTAAAATTGCGCATCATCTGGTAGGTATATTAGATCCAAAGTTTCAAAAAATTCTAAAATGTTATACTTTTTATTATTATTTTCCTATTTCATACCACTGTACATTATATACCTCTGTCTAAAGCCGTATGTTAGATATGCAAATTCTGATTTTATGCCTCAGCCGTTGGAAACCATCCTTAATAATGGTATATTTCTCAGAGTATTAAGAATTTCTTCCATAAGGCCTACTTCTCCTAAAATCGTATTAATTTGCCCAGCTGAGCTAATCCATGGGTGTATGTATGAGTGTATTGGTGTATAAGTGTATGCGTGTATTTATTCAAAGTAAAAAATATTTCAAATCTTTCACTTTTTCCCTCATTTTTGTGAAGATTTTTGTTGTTTCCTTTACTTTTTGGTTTCTTTGCATATTCTTAGAGTTTTTTTGTCCTCAGCCCCCTTTCCACTCACTATAGGCTATCTTATTTTCATTGTTCGTTATAAGATGGGGAATGGGATGGGGGAGGGTCGAAAGAGGAAACCGGTATAGTATGAATATGGCAAGATTGTCATAGAATGAAGGAGGCAAACAAAAACGCACAGAGAATTGCATGAATGTCCTAAAAGAACAGAGAAAAAAAAAACAAAATGGGAACAGAAGAATTCTAAAAAACAGACGAAAATATTCATCTACCATAAGAGAGGGGAAAAAACCAAAAGCTAGTAATATTATTGTAGCCATAGAATTTCTATGTGCTTCGCAAGTGTCAGAGCGCTTTCTGGTTCTGAGTGATTGCACAGTGGTTCAAAGATATATGCCATGGTAAAGCCGGAGACTTCGGTTAAGCTGGTTTAGATAACGAAATTGAATTTGGTTGCAATACCTATCAACCACCCTGTAAGTGGACACCTCCTTAATGTGAACAAAATTTAGGCGACCATGCGAGTCCTATTGTGTGTACCAAACAATGTGATCGTGACCATCGTAGCTTAGATTTTTTTTATTATTTGATTATCTACTATTCCCATAAACCACTGTACACGCAGTAATAACAACAACAAATTGCAAACCTAGTGAAAAAAATTGTTTAAAACCTCGGGAAAAAACACAATGTTGGTGAACTTTTTTTTTAGAAAAAATAAAACGAAAAATCTATGCCACCTCATAGCATACCAAAAGAAAAAACTATAGAAAGAGAGTAAAATCTGCCAGTGATAGAAAACCATGAGTGTGGGGTAGCAGTGTTAGTCAGCAACAATAATAACCACATGGTAAGCGAGAGAGAGAAAGAGAGTAAGAGAAAGGTTAGTGTTCAATGCTCATCATGTTCTCATTGGTGATGATGATTGTGGGTATGACAATGATGACGATAACTTCGGCAACAAAGACGATTATATTAACGACAGTGGTGATGATGATGCTGTGGATGATGAGGACAATAATTTACTAGATAATAATGAAGATGTTTTCGTTGTTGTTGGCAGGTTGATTGTCAGACAAAGCTTGGAATGTTTTGAATACCGGCAGCAGAGGGCGTTTTAGGAAGAATTCACTTGTAATGTAAAATAAAGGGCCAAGGTGGCACAACCACATAAAAAAATTCAAATAAAAAAGCTGCAAAAATATAGATGTATATATGTGTGAGTGTGTGTGTGTGTGTGTGTGTGTGTGTGTGTGCAAACGTTGTTTTACATTTGAAGAGTGTAAAGGAATGACTATGGCGAAGCTATTGCAGATTTGTTTTTTTTTTTCAATGATTTTTTCTTAAAAAAGAACAAGTAAAAATTTTTAGTTGCAGAGAGAATGTAAACTATGCGATATATGTTAGTTTCAAATATGAAACTTGTAAGCGTTGCTTATAACATTATAATGATGTTATTGTTATAATAGTTGGCAATGCATTCTAAGAGCAATGTCGGAGTGCATTCTTTTTCTGTGTTTTCCCAAACCACTTCAGTGCTAAATATGCCTCTAATGTCTGGGTCAAGTACTTAACGAGTGATGAGTGATTACGAAAATATTGTGTAGAATTAGTGGGTATAGTAAAAACACGTTTTGTGTGTACGGTTTTAAAAAATCATCGATGATATAGTGGTGTAACGAAAGTCACCCAGAGAATCAAGGGTTCAAACACAGACACGGACAAACATCGACATATTTTTTCCCTGCCAACATTTGGGTGATAGTTTTATCGTCTTTCGCTAAGATGTCACTATTTCGTATCGCTAGGAAGTTTTCTGGTAGTAAAAACTCAAGCACAGCAACAATAAAAACAACTATCGCGTGGGGTCTCCGTTTCGAAACAAATTCGACTCTAACAGCGATCAAAAATCTAAATATAGACTCCATACATCGACATAGCAAATTTTTCAATATCACCTCTCTGAGAGTACATGTGTGTAAAAAGCCACTATCAACCAACGAGCGTGGGTGGCACAGAGGCCTCTGACTTGAAAACGAAAGGTTCCGAGTTCAAAGCTCGGTGCGGCCGATCATCATTTTAATTTTTTAAAAAATAACTATCGCTTTTTTGACTTCTTTTGGTCACTGGTTCGACTCCACGAGAACACTATCGCGTAGTGGGACATTTGTTCCCGAACGGGGACACTTACTCGATAAGAAAATGATATCGCATATGAAAGTTTTATCTTCCAGGGTGAAACTACTTCGATACACTTTCGATAGAAAATGTTTGCAGGGTTTAAGAAGAAGCTTAATAGCGAATACTGTGCAGTGTTAGTGATATGTATTGCAACCCATTTCAGGCTGTTATGATTTCTAAACCGCCCATCTGAGATTTGTTGGAATATTTCAAAAGAATTTTCAAATATTTCTTTCAGATATAAAGTTATTCGTGATGGATTGCAAGATTAATAGTTTGGATGCTCTATTAAAGGTTATTTTGAAGCCCTGGGCAGACAAATTTTTCGGCAACATACCATGGACTCTTAAACAGGACAGAACAACCACACTCAGCAAGTATTAACCAAAAACGCCTTAGAAAGGATGTTCCTCGCTTCATTTCTACCGCACAATAGGCATTAAAATTGGGATCTCAATCCGTAGGTTCTTTGCGCCTGGGGCATTTTAGTAGTTTCAAGCGAAACCCTAACCTCTCTCTCCGAGATGCCGCAAATAAGCTCGCTACAACCGTGCATCGAGCCAAAAACCGAGCCGGACTATCGACTTACAAGAAGGTAGTGACTCCAAATTGCGATGATAAACAAAATACGACGGCCAAAGCGCGATCCCGGAGGCTGTACATGACGATGCTGACGAAGTTTGACTGCGTGGTAATGGACGACGAAACCTACGTCAAAGCCGACTACAAGCAGCTTCCGGGACAGGAGTTATATACGGCAAAAGGAAGGGGAAAGGTAGCAGATATTTTCAAGCACATAAACCTGTCAAAGTTCGCAAGACATATCTGGTTTGGCAAGCCATCTGTACCTGTGGCTTGAAAAGCAGCATTTTCATAGCTTCCGGGACTGTCAACCAAAAAATTTACGTGAAAGAGTGTTTGAATAAACGTCTGCTGCCTTTCCTGAAGAAACACGGTTGTTCCGTACTGTTTTGGCCGGATTTGGCATCTTGCCATTACAGTAAAAAAGCCATGGAGTGGTACGCCGCCAACAACGTGCAGGTGGTTCCCAAGGACAAGAACCCTCCCAACACGCCAGAGCTCCGACCAATTGAGAAATACTGGGCTATTGTCAAGCGGAACCTAAAGAAGACAAAAAAAAAACTGATAAGGACGAGCAGCAGTTCAAGGCAAACTGGCTTTCTGCGGCGAAGAAGGTGGACAAGGTGGCTGTACAAAATCTGATGGCAGGTGTCAAGCGTGAGGCCCGGCAATTCGGATTTGAAAAAGCGAAAGCCTAACTGAATATTTTTCCTGAATTTTATACTAATTGAACTTGAACAGAAATTTAATTTGATTTTTTAAATAAACGATTTAACCGATTTACACGCCTTGACCAAATTTTGACCGTATCACCCTTTAATTTATAGAATGGGGGTATATTAACTTTGTCGAAATTTTGCTCTAAGACCCCATAAAGTCGATCTAAGCATGGTCCGTCCGTCCGTCTGCTGAAATCAAGCTAACTTCCGAACGAAACAAGCTATCGACTGAAATTTGGCACAAGTAGTTGTTATTGATGTAGGTCGGATGGTATTGAAAATGGGCCATATGGGACCACTTTTACGTATAGCCCCCATATAAACCGACGCTCAGATTTGGCGTTCGGAGCCTCTTGGAGGAGCAAAATACATCCGATCCGGTGGAAATTTGGTTCATGGTGTTAGTATATAGTCTCTAACAACCATGCAAAAAGTGGTTCACATCGGTCCATAATTATATATAGCCCCAATATAAACCGATCCCCAGATTTGGCTTGCGGAGCCTCTAAGAGATGCACATTTCATCCGTTCCTGCTGAAATTTTGTACATGGTGTTAGTATACAGTCTCTAACAACCATGCAAAAATTGGTCCACATCGGTTCATAATTATATATAGCCCCCATATAAACCGACGCTCAGATTTGGCGTTCGGAGCCTCTTGGAGGAGCAAAATTCATCGGATCGGCTAAAATTTGGTACATGGTGTTATATTCTCTAACAACCATGCAAAAATTAGTCTACATTGGTCCATAATTATATGTAGCCCCATATAAACCGATCCCCAGATTTGACCTCCGGAGCCCCTTGGAAGAGCAAAATTCATCCGATCCGGCTGAATTTTGGTACGTGGTGTTAGTATATGGTCTCTAACATCCATGCAAAAATTGGTCCATACCGGTCTTAATTATATATACGCTCCATTTGAACCGATTCCCAGATTTGACATCCGGAGCTCTTGGAGGAGCAAAATTTATCCGATCCAGTTGAAATTTGGTACGTGGTGAAATTTAGTACTTTGCGCTTGTATATGGCCTCTATCAACCATGCCAAAATTGGTCCATATCGGCCTGTAGTTATATGTAGCCGATCCCCAAAAATAATCTACGAAAATTTTATTTCTATTGAAATTTTGTCAAAATTGTATTACTAAGGAAAATTATGTCAAGATTTTTTTTCTATAGAAAATTTTGTCGAAATTTTATTTCCATAGAAAATTTTGTCTAAATTTTATTTCTATAAAAAATTTTGTCAAACTGAATTATATACGTATTTTATCGGCATTTTTTTTGTTTAATATATAGCCCGTATGAACTAACATACAATTGAGAAGACGGTGTTAAGAAATTTTAAGATACCTTGCCATCGGCAAGTGTTACCGCAACCCAAGTAATTCGATTTTGGATGACAGTCTTTAGTAAAAGTTTCTATGCAATCCATGGTGGAAGGTACATAAGATTCGGCCTGGACGAAGTTACGGCCGTATATACTTGTTTTTTCATATTTTTAATGGGTAATTTCAGCGTTTTTAGTTTCAATCAGAAATCAAAAAAGAATTCGTCACCACTCTGGCATCACGCCGATATCACAAAAATAAGTAAATATTTTTCTACAAATTTAAGAAAATTTATTAGACATAAATAATTTTTTTCACTTTTTAAAGAAAATTTTGTAGTTTTGAAGGAAAAAGTTGGAGTTAAAAATTGCAAGAATGTCTTTAATGACATACGAAGTTCATGATGGACACATTTGTAGTAAAATTTACAAATTTAAAGCAAAAAAGAGCTATTTTTTTGAAAAGTACGAATTTAGTAAATCTTTATACTTAATTTTTGTAAAATTTTTCCCCATTTTTTTAGTTCATTTAACTAACGTACGCAAAAAATTATTAGAGTAAAGGAAACTTTCTTCAACCATAATAATTCCATGAACTAAAATAAAGTTAAATTGGCTTTAGTGAAATAGAGAGTTCATATTTTTTGAGTGTAGCTGAAGAAGAATATCACTATTATAAGGCTTGGATTGACTCGATGCTGAATTGATGAAAGAAGAGCTCTACGAATGCCTTTACCTCTATATATTTGTTAACGAGAAATTTCTCCATCGCTTGGTAAAAATCGATTCACTGGTATATACCATAGGGTCATCCGGTGAAGTTTTCTGCCTTGCAACGAAGAAAAACGGCCCCAGAATGAACCGGTTCACATCTCTCATTTCGCCATAGTAAAATTGGTTCGAGTGTTTTTTCCTTAGCTTGGTGACATTCGATTTATCAGGGACCAAGGATAAGTTAGAGTTCCCACAAAAAACTATTTTATATTTTGGAAGCCTATTACAAAATATGTGATGATCTTTTTATATGGCTGATATTTTTCACAGGGAGAGACCTTTTGGAAACACAAAGAACCTATGGTGGGGAAATCAGCCGAATACAGCAGATGGGGCAGGTTATGAATAGTTAGCCTAATTTTTTCACTTTAATCCAATTAATTCAATCTCAATTAATCTCAATTATTTAAAGATTAACTCTTTAAATCCAAAATATTCTACTTGGAAGATATACAATTTAAACGGAGGAACGCAAATCTCACAGATTCGTGTCGAACATTTAATGAAAAAAATATATTTATTTTACTTTAAGGAAAATTTGCCTTATTTCAAAGACATACAACTTAAACGGTGGGACGTAAATTTCAAAGATTCATGTCCTACATTTTTGAAAGAAAAAAAAATAATTCAAAGACTATAAATATTTTTTAATTAAAATTTCTTTAAAATAGATTAATCCCTGCAAGCATTTGGGTTATTGTTTTATCATCTTTCGCTAACATGTCACTACTTCGGATCGCCAGGAAGTTTTCTGGTAGTAAAATCTCAAGCACAACAACAATAACAAGTATGTACAGCAGTAAGTTCGGCCAGGCCGAAGCTTATGTACCCTCCATCATCGATTGCGTAGAAACTTCTTCTAAACACTGCCATCCACAATCGAATTACTTAAGCTGCGGTAACGCTTGCCGATGGCAAGGTATCTTAAGACCTCCTAACACCATCTTCTAAATTGTATGTAATGTGGTATATATTAAATCAAAAAAAGATCTATCCAATACGTATATAATTCAGTTTGACAAAGTAGACATAAAATTTTGACTAAATTTTCTACAGAAATAAAATTTTAACAAAATTTTCTATAGAAATAAAATTTTCACAAAATTTTCTATAGAAATAAAAATTTTGACAAAATTTTCTATAGAAAGAAAATTTTGACAAAAATTTCTACAGAAATAAAATTTTAACAAAATTTTCTATAGAAATAAACTTTTGACAAAATTTTCTATAGAAATAAAATCTTGGTAGATTATTCTTGGCTCGAGTGGCAACCATGATTATGAACCGAATAAAATTTGAACAAAATTTTCTATAGAACTAAAATTTTGACAAAATTATCTATAGAAATAAAATTTTGACTATGATGAAAATTTTATTATGAACCGAATAAAATTTTAACAAAGTTTTCTCTAGAAATAAAATTTTGACAAAATTTTCTATAGAAATAAAATTTTGGTAGATTATTTTTGGCTCTAGTGGCAACCATGATTATGAACCAATATGGACCAATTTTTGTGTGATTGGACCAATTTTAGTATGGTTGTTAGCGACCATATACTAACACCACGTTCCTAATTTGAACCGGATCGGATGAATTTTGCTCCTCCAAGAGGCTCCGGAGGTCAAATCTGGAGAACGTTTTATATGGGGGCTATATATAATTAAGGACCGATATGGACCAATACTGGCACGGTTGTTAAAGATCATATACTAACACCATGTTCCAAATTGCAACCGGATTGGATGAAATTTGTTTCTCTTGGAGACTTCGCAAGCCAAATCTGGGGATCTATTTATATGGGGGCTATATCTAATTATGAACCGATGTGGACCAATTTTTGCATGGTTGTTAGAGACCATATACCAACATCATGTACCAAATTTCAGGCGGATCGGATGAAATTTGTTTCTCTTTGAGGCTCCGCAACCCAAATCTGGGGATCGGTTTATATGGGCGCTATATATAATTATGAACCGATGTGGACCAATTTTTGCACGGTTGTTAGAGACCATATACCAATACCATGTACCAAATTTCAGCCAGATCGGATGAAATTTTCTTCTCTTTGAGGCTTCGCAAGCCAAACCTGGAGATCGGTTTATATGGGGTCTATATATAACTATGGACCGATGTGGACCAATTTTTGCATGGTTGTTAGAGACCACATACCAACATCATGTACCAAATTTCAGACGGATCGGATGAAATTTGCTTCTCTTTGAGGCTCCGCAAGCCAAATCTGGGGATCGGTTTATATGGGGGCTATATATAATTATGGACCGATGTGGACCAATTTTTGCATGGTTGTGAGAGACCATATACCAACACCATGTACCAAATTTCAGGCGGATCGGATGAAATTTGTTTCTCTTTGAGGCTCCGCAACCCAAATCTGGGGATCGGTTTATATGGGCGCTATATATAATTATGAACCGATGTGGACCAATTTTTGCACGGTTGTTAGAGACCATATACCAATACCATGTACCAAATTTCAGCCAGATCGGATGAAATTTTCTTCTCTTTGAGGCTTCGCAAGCCAAACCTGGAGATCGGTTTATATGGGGTCTATATATAACTATGGACCGATGTGGACCAATTTTTGCATGGTTGTTAGAGACCACATACCAACATCATGTACCAGATTTCAGACGGATCGGATGAAATTTGCTTCTCTTTGAGGCTCCGCAAGCCAAATCTGGGGATCGGTTTATATGGGGGCTATATATAATTATGGACCGATGTGGACCAATTTTTGCATGGTTGTGAGAGACCATATACCAACACCATGTACCAAATTTCAGGCGGATCGGATGAAATTTGTTTCTCTTTTAGGCTCCGCAAGCCAAATCTGGGGATCGGTTTATATGGGGGCTATATATAATTATGGACCGATGTGGACAAATTTTTGCATGGTTGTTAGAGACCATATACCAACACCATGTACCAAATTTCAAGCGGATCGGATGAAATTTGTTTCTCTTTTAGGCTCCGCAAGCCAAATTTGGGGATCGGTTTATATGGGGGCTATATATAATTATGGACCGATGTGGACCAATTTTTGCATGGTTATTAGAGACCATATACAAACACCATATACCAAATTTCAGCCGGATCGGATGAAATATGCTTCTGTTAGAGGCTCCACAAGCCAAATCTGAGGGTCCCTTTATATGGGGGCTATACGGGAGAAATTCTAAGACGATATAACGATGTCCGTCTGTCTGTCTGTCTGTCTGTTGTAATCACGCTACAGTCTTCAATAATGAAGCAATCGTGCTGAAATTTTGCACAAACTCGTCTTTTGTCTGCAGGCAGGTCAAGTTCGAAGATGGGCTATATCGGTCCATATTTTGCTATAGCCCCCATATAGACCGATCTCCCGATTTTACATCTTGGGCTTATAGAAACCGCAGTTTTTATTCAATTTACCTGAAATTGGAAATCTAGAGCTATTGTAGGACCACAAATACGTGTGCCAAAAATTGTAAGTATCGGCCCATATTTTGGTATAGCCCCCATATAGACCGATCTCCCGATTTTACTTCTTGGGCTTATGGAAACCGCAGTTTTTATTCAATTTACCTGAAATTGGAAATCTAGAGGTATTGTAGGACCACAAATATGTGTGTCAAAAATTGTGAGTATCGGTTCATGTTTTGGTATGGTCCCCATATAAAACGACCTCCCGATTTGGGGACTTGGGCTTATAGAAACCGTAGTTTTTATCCAATTTGTCTGAAATTGGAAATCTAGAGGTATTTTAGGACCATAAAAAGGTGTGCCGAAAATGGTGAGTATCGGTCCATATTTTGGTATAGGCCCCATATACACCGATTTCCCGATTTTACTTCTTGGGCTTCTAGAATCCGAAGTTTTTATCCTATTTGCCTGAAATTGGAAATCTAGAGGTATTTTCGGGTCATAAAGAGGTGTGCCGAAAGCGGTGAGTATCGGTCCATATTTTAGTATAGCCCCCATAAGAACGATCTCCCGATTTAACTCCCAGGGTTTCTAGAAACCGTAGTTTTTATCTGATTTGCCTGAAATTGTAAATATTCTGGTATTTTAGGCTTACAAAAACGTGTATCGGATTAAGTTTTTATCGGTTCATTTGGTAAAGCCTCCATATAGACCGACTTCACTTCTTGAGGGTGTAGAAGGCGCACTGATCATGAAAATTGCTTGAAACTCAATGTAAAATTTCCAGATTTTACTTCTACAGATTTAAGATTTCAAATCAAGACGTTATTTTATAAGTTTCTTGCACACTTACAAGAGATTTTAATGATTCCTCTAAAACTCGAACAAAAATGGTTCTTATAAATCCAGAATCTGATATAGTCCTCATAGGTGAAATCTTTAAATTTATCTTCGGGAAGTGTCCTCAAGTCCTCAAGCCCTCCTGAAATTGCAAAAAAAAACCCTAATATTTGGTTCATGGTGGTGGGTATTTAAGATTCGGCCCGGCCGAACTTAGTGCTGTATATACTTGTTTGACTTCTTTTAGTCACTGGTTCGATTCACCGATAATACTATAGCGTAGTGGGACATTTGTTCCCGAACGGGTACACTAATTCGATAAGAAGATGATATCGCCTATGAAAGTTTTGTCTTCCATGGCGAAACTACTTCGATACACTTTCGATAGAAATTGTTTGCAGTGATTATACCAACAATTTAGGTTGCATTCTCATTGCATATTAGAACAATATTTTTGTCAGTGTAATCTATTGAATAACAAACAATTATAAAAATCGTAAAACATGTACACAAACATTCTCCACTTTGAAATTAAATCCATGTCTTATTCATAAGATAAATTACTCCTTCTTCCCCATTTGGTTTTGATCTCATATTAAAGATATGATGGCAAATTTTAAATGAATTGACATTGTTGATAACTCTCATAGCCCATTGATGATATATGTATGTACAGAGCTGTTCAACATTATCCAACCCAGCATCAATGCTTATCACTCGTTCGCTAATATTTTGATGGAGAAGACTGAAAAATAAAATTTGCTGACTAAAATTACTGCTGCTCATGGCTGTTATTACTAAAGCTAATGCTCAATGAGATGCTGGTCACCACAGTATTAATACTAAGCGAAAAAGGACATAAAAAACCACCATCAATGTGAATGGGATAGAATGGCCCACAGCCAAGAGGATGATGATGATGATTATAAACGAATCCACAAACTGACTCATCGTCATTATCAATGAGGGGTAGTAGTTGGTAATAGGCAATGCTTAGCTTTAACATCCTCATCATCATCATCATCTTGGTGATAATGATTATTAGCATCTGTATAGGCGAAATCAAAAATTGCAGCTGCAGCTAAATCATTGACTGAGGTAGTTAAACATTGCAGCTTCATCTCTGCTAATGATGAATCTCTTGATGATGATAATTCTAGATTGGTCTATATGGAACCGGCAGCCGTTGATGATGGTGAAAATGATGATGATGATGCTGCTGCGTCTACAGGCTTCCAATATAATTTTTTTCCGTTGTTGCTTTGCCTCTACTTTTTTAAAACATTTTTGTCGTTTTTGTGTTTTTTGCATTTCATATTGCTCTTGTTGTTGTTGTTGTTATTCTATACCTTTTTTTGTTAGTGTTTTGGGTTGATGATGATGCTGCTGCTGTTGCTGCTACTGCTGCTCTTGTCCTTGTCTGTGTGTGCAATTGTATGCGTGGAGGTTTGGAGCATTTTTTGGCATCCTCCTTCATATCCCCTTTGATTTGCTTTGGTAGCCAAAATACAACGAAAAAACCAAACTCGCATATAAACACACACACACACACACTGGCATGCTTATACACCGTTTGATATCACATGAAAAAGGACCAGAGTGGAAGAACTGGTGGAGCATCAGGACCAACAAACACTAACCCACACACACACAAACACACTCACATTCTAGTACACAGACACATTCCATGTATATTGTTTCAGCTTTTTTTCCTCGACATTCGGGATTTTAGTTGAGTTTTTACATTGGTGACGGATCGTGCTGTTTGCCAAGTGTTGCTCGCGTAAACGTTGCGCTCTTTTGTTGTGTGAAATACTATAAATTACAAATAATACAAAAGTAAAAAAAAATATATCTACTATACAAAAAGAAACCCTTTAGAATATTTTTGTTTTTTTTTTTTTGCAGACAATTCAAGTGTTTTTTCCCTTAGGAATTTTATTGTGATGTAAACAAAAGAAATCAGTGAAAATTTGTGAACTTGAAAGATTTTTCGAAAGAAATATGTTTTCTAAGTGAATACTGCAGTTTATTGCATTTACAAGCACCAATAGAAAATGCATTTCCGTTTCCGTTTCTCCATGCAGGAAATGCAAGTACTGTTGTTACTACTATCACTACTCACGTGATGATTGTTGTGTGGTTGTTGTTTTTGTGTCAAACTCTCTCACCCTCGCGAGACATTGTTTATTGTGCAATAAAATCAAAACAACAAAACAATAACATGGCCCACCAACGAGTGTATTGGCTGGCTATCGCGTACATACAAACGAACACATTTCTCAGCACTCTTGCACTCATCACACACATACACGCACTCGTAGTCATAGAGCCTAGCATACTCATGTGTACATTCAGTGGCTCGTATAAGTGCGGGAAAAACACGCGCGCTTGTTTCATTAATGCAACGATACACAACGAAGAAGACTTTCTTTAAGAAATCTCACACACATTCTCCAAGACAAGAAGAAGAAAACCGAAACCAAAGAAACTAACTAAGAAACAAAACAATGGACCAAAACAAAAACACAATCAAATCAAAATGAAATGAAATGAAATGAAATCTTATGTGTGTGTTGGCATGTGCTTCTTTGAGTAAAATCTCAAATAAATGAATATCATCATCATCATCGTCATCGACCATATGTGTTTCCCTATCCGTTTCGATGACGAAAAAATAGTGAATTATCCATTTGTGTGCAGTGAAAAGGGCAAACGTTATTGGTGGAAAAAATATTTTTAAATAAAAATTTTTGGAATATTTTCAACCGTTCCATACATTTGGTTTTATGAGATTTTTACTTTGACATTTTACATACAATTATTTGAATATTTTATTATTGATTGATATTGGCAAAGGGATATGACATTTGTGTTACAAATTAGCAGAGTTTCTACGCTGAAAAAACAGTGAACCCACCAGGAAGAAAACTTTTGATTAATTTTAGAAAATTTTGAATAGTTTTAGAAATTTTTAACTAAACAGTATTACAAGCGCTGGCATCACGCCGATATCACAAAAATAAGTAAATATTTTTCGACAAATTCAAGAAAATTTATTAGACATAAATAATTTTTTTTTCACTTTTTAAAGAAAATTTTGTAGTTTGAAGGAAAAAATTGGAGTTCAAAATTGCAAGAATGTCTTTAGTGACATACGAAGTTCATGATGGACGCTGTTGTAGTAAAATTTACAAATTTAAAGAAATAATGAACTATTTGTGAGAAGTACGAATTTAGTAAAACTTTTTACTTCATTTGTGTATAATTTTTTCCCGTCTTTTAGTTCATTTAACTAACGTACACAAAAAATTATTAGAATAAACGAAACTTTCTCCAAATATAATAATTTCATGAACTAAAATATAGTTACATTGGCTTTAGTGAAATAATGAGTTAATTTTTTTAGTGTATTGAAAAATTAAAAATCCAATATAATTTAATAAAATGAAAAACTTAAACAAGAATTAAATCGAAGAAAAATGTAGATTAATTAAAAAAAAAATATTCTAAACTGTATTACACACGCTCATATAGCAAATATAATAAAATTTAATAGACACACTCAAAAAAAAGTGAACCCTCTATTTCACTAAAGCCAATTTAACTTTATTTTAGTTCATGGAATTATTCTGTTTGGAGAAATTTTCCTTTACTGTAAAAATTTTTTGTGTACGTTAGTTAAATTAACTAAAACAGAGGAAAAAAATATACTCAAATGAAGCATAAAGATTAACTAAATTCGTGTCTTCCACAAAATAGTTCAGAATTTCTTTAAATTTGTAAATTTTACCAGAAATGCGTCTATCATGAACTTCGTATGTCACTAAAGACATTCTTGCAATTTTGAACTTCAACTTTTTCCTTCAAACTACAAAATTTTCTTTAACAATTGAAAAAGCTTAGTAATGTCTAATAAATTTTCTTGAATTTGTCGAAAAATATTTACTTATTTTTATGACATCGGCGTGATGCCAACGTTTGTAATACTGTTTAGTTAAAATTTTCTACAAATATGCAAAATTTTCTAAAATTAACCGAAAGTTTTCTTCCTGATGGGTTCACTGTTTTTTCAGTGCATAATTAATTTTTATCAAATGTTCAAGAAAATTGGAGTTCGAAAATAGGAAAATAGAAAAAATGTCTTTAGCCCCATCCGAAAATCAAGGTGGGCGCTCTTATAGTAAAAATCACAAATTTTAAAAACTAACTATTCGAACTATGTTGCGAGAGATAAGAATTTATTAAATGTTTATACTTCATTCCTTTTTTCCATTTAACTAACATACACAAAAAATATTAAAGTCAAGGAAACTGCCTTATTTAATGCATAAATTCAGAAAAGAACAGTGCAGTTTAAAATAAAAAATTAATATTTTTTATTATTGCAAAAATAAAAATTTTGTAACAAATACATTTTTTGATGATAAAGATTTGAACATTTCGAAGAAATTCAAACACAAAACAAACAAACAAACAAACGAACAACGTTTGCGATACCCTCTAGAGATCAAGAAAACTATATTAAATATATTAAATTAAAAATTTTCCAATATACTTTTTTTTCTAATTTTTTTTGTGTTAACAAAAAGTAAAAATCTAAAACAATTGAGGTTTTTAAAAAACGTATATGATATTTTTCATAAACTAGTAGATGCAATTCTACGACTAAGTTTTTCTTTTACCTTATAAGAACTACTTCAAAAATTTTTTTTTGAAACAAAATACAGAAAATAAGGAAATTCTAAAGCTGGACGGGTTCTGTCAATTTTAGCGATTTATCGATATCTTGCCGATTTTTTTTACTCACAAAATTGAAAATGCCAATGCTGTTATATACTTTTAAAGAAATTCTCACATATATTTTAGAAAATGAAAGGTTATATTTCGATTCAGAACAAAAAGTTTTTAGAAATAAATCGTGTGGGCCAGTTTGGCTTTTTATACCCTGCGCCAAACTGTGGAACAGTGTATTATAAGTAAGTGCATATGTTTGCAACGCCCAGAAGGAGACGAGATAGACACATGGTGTCTTTGGTAATAATGCTCAGGGTGGGTCCCTGAGTCGATCTAGAAATGTCCGTCCGTCCGTCTGTCTGTGAACACATTTTTATGATCAAAGTCTAGGTCGCAGTTTAAGTCCAATTGCCTTCAAATTTGGCACAAGTTCATGTTTTAGGTCAGAATAGAATCCTATTGGTTTTGGAAGAAATCGGTTCAGATTTAGATATAGCTCCCATATATATCTTTCGCCCCATATGGACTTATATGGCCCCAGAAGCCAGAGTTTTAGCCCAATTTGGTTTAAATTTTGCACCTAGAGAACAATAAGTACTATAGTCAGGTGTGCCAAATTAGGTTGAAATCGGTTCAGATTGAGATATAGCTCTCATATATATCTTTCGCCCGATATGGACTTAACCCTTGTGTATGTGATAACACCGGATGCGATACCAGCGTGATAAGGTCCCGTGGGACCTATAATAAACAAGTAAGAAAGTCTAAAGTCGGGCGGTGCCGACTATATTATACCCTGCACCACTTTGTAGATCTAAATTTTCGATACCATATCACATCCGTCAAATGTGTTGGGTGCTATATAAAGGTTCGCCCCAAATACATACATTTAAATATCACTTGATTTGGCCAGAATTTGATAGACTTTTACAAAATCTATAGACTCAAAATTTAAGTTGGCTAATGCACTAGGGTGGAACACAATTTTAGTAAAAAAAAATATGGGAAACGTTTAAATCTGAAGCAATTTTAAGAAAACTTCAAAAAAGTTTATTTATGATTTATCGATCGATATATATGTATTAGAAGTTTAAGAAAATTAGA
Organism: Haematobia irritans; assembly: GCF_050003625.1. Lineage (NCBI taxonomy): Eukaryota > Metazoa > Arthropoda > Insecta > Diptera > Muscidae > Haematobia > Haematobia irritans. The sequence goes on along the minus strand of NC_134397.1, from coordinate 38,286,521 downwards.
GTCATTTTTACAACTTTTCGGCTAAGCAGCGGCGATTTTACAAGGAAAATGTTGGTATTTTGACCATTTTTGTCGAAATCAGAAAAACATATATATGGGAGCTATATCTAAATCTTAACCGATCTTAATCTTAACGCATAGCTAGAATGCTAAATCTACTCCCTGTGCAAAATTTCAACCAAATTGGGCCAAAACTCAGGCTTCTGGGCCATATAAGTCCATATCGGGCGAAAAATATATATGGAAGCTATATCTAACTCTGAACCGTTTTAAATCAAATTTGGCACACATGACTATACTACCAATTGTGCTCCTTGTGCAAAATTTCAAGCTAATCGGGATAAAACTCTGTCTTCTGGGTCCATATAAGTGCATATCGGGCGAAAGATATATATGGGAGCTATATCTAAATCTGAACCGATTTCAACCAAATTTGGCATACATAGCTACAATGCTAAATCTACTCCTTGTGCAAAATTTCAACTAAATCGGAGCAAAAAATTGGCCTCTGTGGTCATATGAGTGTAAATCGGGCGAAAGCTATATATGGGAGCTATATATAAATCTGAACCGATTTCAATGAAATTTGGCACGCATAGCTAGAATGCTAAATCTACTCCCTGTGCAAAATTTCAACCAAATTGGGTCAAAACTTTAGCTTTTAGGACCATATTAGTCCATATCGGGCGAAAGATATATATGGGAGCTATATCTAAATCTGAACCGATTTCAATAAAATTTGGCACACTTGACTATAGTACTAATGGTTCTTCTTGTGCAAAATTTTAAGCAAATTAGGGTAAAACTGTGGCTTCTGGGGCCATATAAGTCTATATCGGGCGAAATATATATATGGGAGCTATATCTAAATCTGAACCGATTTCTTCCAAAATCAATAGGGATCTATTCTGAGCCAAAACACATACTTGTGCCAAATTTGAAGTCGATTGGACTAAAACTGCGACCTAGACTTTGATTACAAAAATGTGTTCACGGACAGACGGACAGACGGACAGACGGACAGACGGACAGACGGACAGACGGACAGACGGACATCGCTATATCGACTCAGGAGCCCACCCTGAGCATTTTTGCCAAAGACACCATGTGTCTATCTCGTCTCCTTCTGGGTGTTGCAAACATATGCACTAACTTATAATACCCTGTTCCACAGTGTGGAGCAGGGTATAAAAACGAATGGTAGAGAGGTTATCCCTACGATATTTTTCGATTATTTACTATGGGTGGAGTCTTCTATGACTCACAAATTGCATATATAGATATTTGTTAGTAAATATATAGTTTTTTTTTTTTTTTTAAATTTTTAATAGAATAGAATACTAGAGGCCCTGATGTTTGTCAAAGGCGTGATACCTATAAGTATCCTTATACGTACCAAGCAACAATATATTGTTTTAGAAGTTGAATGTTCTGAACAAACTGGATTTTTAAAGGAAAAACAAAACGATTTTTTGTAATGACGTTCGTTTTGTTCGCAGTATTATGTGCAGTGGTTGCTTCAAACTTGGTCAAAATTGAGGAACATTTTGCCAAATTCCAGGATCCTATGGGTCTGGAATATGTATAGAAATATAAAAACTTTGATCGACCATGATTTCTATGAAGTTCAAATAATTTTTTTTCCACTTGTAGTTTCGCTATAGTGGATATATCCTCGGAACACATAAAATTATGTAAAGGGTGATTCTTTTGAGGTTAGGATTTTCATGCATTAGTATTTGACAGATCACGTGGGATTTCAGACATGGTGTCAAAGAGAAAGATGCTCAGTATGCTTTGACATTTCATCATGAATAGACTTACTAACGAGCCACAACGTCGAATTTTCAGTGAATGGGCCCTAGAAAAGTTGGCAGAAAATCCGCTTTTTTATCGACAAATTTTGTTCAGCGATGAGGCTCATTTCTGGTTGAATGGCTACGTAAATAAGCAAAATTGCCGCATTTGGAGTGAAGAGCAACCAGAAGCCGTTCAAGAACTGCCCATGCATCCCGAAAAATGCACTGTTTGGTGTGGTTTGTACGCTGGTGGAATCATTGGACCGTATTTTTTCAAAGATGCTGTTGGACGCAACGTTACGGTGAATGGCGATCGCTATCGTTCGATGCTAACAAACTTTTTGTTGCCAAAAATGGAAGAACTGAACTTGGTTGACATGTGGTTTCAACAAGATGGCGCTACATGCCACACAGCTCGCGATTCTATGGCCATTTTGAGGGAAAACTTCGGAGAACGATTCATCTCAAGAAATGGACCGGTAAGTTGGCCACCAAGATCATGCGATTTGACGCCTTTAGACTATTTTTTGTGGGGCTACGTCAAGTCTAAAGTCTACAGAAATAAGCCAGCAACTATTCCAGCTTTGGAAGACAACATTTCCGAAGAAATTCGGGCTATTCCGGCCGAAATGCTCGAAAAAGTTGCCCAAAATTGGACTTTCCGAATGGACCACCTAAGACGCAGCCGCGGTCAACATTTAAATGAAATTATCTTCAAAAAGTAAATGTCATGGACCAATCTAACGTTTCAAATAAAGAACCGATGAGATTTTGCAAATTTTATGCGTTTTTTTTTTTTTTAAATTATCAAGCTCTTAACAAATCACCCTTTACTATGAAGCAATGAAACCAATGGAAACTTCAAAAATGACAAGTTCTTCTAAATAACGGTATTTTCTGAAAGGATGCTATTGTTATTAATTGTTCCAAATACAAAAATCGCATTATCTTTATGCAACTTTTTAAACTGCGCTAAAACCACTGATGCAATTAGTGGTAGGTCCCAATGGACCTCATCACGCAGAAACGCACTAAACTTTTTAAAATACCTATAAAAACCGATTTAGTGGTTCAATCACATAAAAATTTACAGTTTTCAACTTAAAACACTTTTATACAAGAAGTCATAAACCATCACGCTGCAAATCATGCAAAAGATAAAGTTATGTTGGAATAAAAATTAAAAAATGTCCAGCGGGACCACATCACGCACAGAAGGGTTAAATGGCCCTAGAAGCCAGAGTTTTAGCTAAATTTGGTTGAAATTTTGCACTAGGAGTACAATTAGTTGTGTAGTCAAGTGTGCAAAAAATGATTGAAATTGGTTCAGATTTAGATATAACTCCCATATTTTTTACGTCATATGACCACAGAGGTCAAAGTTGTAGTCCGATTTATGTGAAATTTTGCACAGGGAGTAGAATTAAAATACTAAATATGCATATCAAATTTGGTTGAAATCGATTCAGATTTCTATATAGCTTCCGATTTGGGAAAAAATGGCCAAAACACCCACATTTTTCATATAAAATTGCACTGCTAAGTCGAAAACTTGTAAAAGTGACTCAAATTTTCTTTTATTTCTAATACATATCTATCGACCGATAAATCATAAATACACTTTTGCGAAGTTGCCTCAAAATTGGTTCAGATTAAAATGTTTCCCATTCCAGGGCATTAGCCGACTTAAATTTTAAGTCTATAGATTATAAATTTTGTTCAAATGGAGTCAGATTTAAGTGTATGTAAATATTTGGGACAAAAAAACCTTTTATAAAGCACCCAACACATTTGACGGATTTGATATAGTATCGAAAATGTGGATTTACAAACCCAGCAAAAAAATTTGGAAGTACTTCCGAAGGCACAACTGCTTTTAAACACTTCCAGAAGGTCCACTCCCAATGATGTTCTTTATTTTAACTACCTAGGAAGTTCACTTAATTCAATTTTTTATACCCACCACCATAGAATGGTGACGGGGTATAATAAGTTTGTCATTCCGTTTGTAACGCATCGAAATATCGATTTCCGACTATATAAAGTATATATATTCTTGATCAGGGAGAAATTCTAAGACGATATAAGCATGTCCGTCTGTCCGTCTGTCTGTCTGGCTGTCTGTTGTAATCACGCTACAGCATTCAATAATGGAGCTATCGTCCTGAAATTTGGCACAGAATCGTCTTTTGTCTGCGCGCAGGTCAAGTTCGAAGATGGGCTATATCGGGCCATGTTTTGGTATAGCCCCCATATAAACCGACCTCCCGATTTGGGGTCTTTCGCTTATAGAAACCGTAGTTTTCATCCAATTTGCGCGAAATTGAAAATCTAGAGATATTTTGGGATCTTGAAGAGGTGTGCCAAAAAGGGTGAGTGTCGGTCCATGTTTTGGTATAGCCCCCACATAAACCGACCTCCCGATTTTACTTCTTGGGCTTATAGAAACCGTAGTTTTTATCCAATTTGCCTGAAATTGGAAATCTAGAGGTATTTTTGGGCCATAAAGAGGTGTGCCGAAAACGGTTAGTATCGGTCGGTATTTTAGTATAGCCCCCATAAGAACGATTTCCTGATTTAACTCCTTAGGTTTCTAGAAACCGTAGTTTTTATCCGATTTGCCTGAAATTGTAAATATTCTCGTATTTAAGGCTCACAAAAACGTGTATCGGATTAAGTTTTTATTGGTCCATTTGGTAATGCCTCCATATAGACCGACTTCACTTCTTGTGAGTATAGAAGGCGCACTGATCATGAAAATTGCTTGAAACTCAATGTAAAATTTCCAGATTTTATTTTTCGGGTGAAAATCTACAGATTTAAAATTTCAAATCAAGACGTTATTTTATAATTTTCTTGCACACTTACAAGAGATGTTAATGATTCCTCTAAAACTCAAACAAAAATGGTTCTTATAAATCCAGAATCTGATATAGTCCTCATAGGTGAAATCTTCAAATTTATCTTCGGGAAGTGTCCTCAAGTCCTCAAGCCCTCCTGAAATTTCAAAGGAAATCCTAATATTTGGTTCATGGTGGTGGGTATTTAAGATTCGGCCCGGCTGAACTTACTGCTGTATATACTTGTTATAACTTGTTTTTTATACCCTTCACCACTACTGTGGTACAGGGTATAATAAGTTTGTGCATTTGTATGTAACGCCAAGAAGGAAAAGTCTGAGACCCATCGTTTAGTATACCGATCGTCTTAGAATTAAATTCTGAGTCGATTTAGCGATGTCCGTCTGTCTGTCTGTCTGTCTGTCTGTCTGTCTGTCTGTCTGTTGATGTATTTTTGTGTGCAAAGTACAGCTCGCAGTTTTAGTCCGATTGTCCTAAAATTTGGTATAGGGTCCTGTTTCGGCTCAAAGACGATCCCTATTGATTTTGGAAAAAATCGGTTCAGATTTAAATATAGCTGCCATATATATTTTTCACCGATCTGGTCATAATTGGCGTGTATATCAACCGATCTTCCTCAAATTTAGGACATCCGAATATTTTATGAGTCTCGAAAAACTTGCAAAATATCAGCCAAATCGGTTCAGATTTAGATATAGCTCCCATATATAGCTTTCGCCCGATTTACACTCATATGACCACAGAGGCCAATTTTTTGCTCCGATTTAGTTGAAATTTTGCACAGGGAGTAGAATTAGCATTGTAGCTATGCGTGCCAAATTTGGTTGAAATCGGTTCAGATTTAGATATAGCTCCCATATATATGTTTTTCGTTTTCGTGATTTCGACAAAAATGGTCAAAATACCAACATTTTCCTTGTTAAATCGCCACTGCTTAGTCGAAAAGCTGTAAAAATGACTCTAATTTTCCTAAAATTTTTAATACATATGTATCGAGCGATAAATCATAAATAAACTTTTGCGAAGTTTCCTTAAGATTGCTTCAGATTTAAATGTTTCCCATATTTATTTTTTACTAACATTGTGTTCCACCCTAGTGCATTAGCCGACTTAAATTTTGAGTCTATAGATTTTGTAGAAGTCTATCAAATTCTGTCCAAATCGAGTGATATTTAAATGTATGTATTTGGGACAAACCTTTATATATAGCCCCAACACATTTGACGGATGTGATATGGTATCGAAAATTTAGATCTACAAAGTGGTGCAGGGTATAATATAGTCGGCCCCGCCAGACTTTAGACTTTCCTTACTTGTTTTTATACTTTTAATGGGTAATTTTGACTTTTCTTGTTTCAAATACCTTAAAAAAGGAGTAAGAATTCATAAAATGGTACAAATCATTTAAATTTTGTGGAAAAAAATGCTAAATCCAATCTGAGAAAAATTGTGAATTTTTGAAAATATTTATGGTCAAACGTTTCCGAGAAGCGTTAGAATCCATTAAAAATTATAAAAAATTATAAAAATTATTTATTTGACAAAATATCACAGCATTTTTTAATTTACATCCAAAATATTGAATTCGGATCACACCTAAAGAAGTGATGCAAATTTAGTGCAACGGCTGCTGAAATGGATGACTTCCGTCCTATGACAAGCATATGTTAAATTCATCTCTTCTGCGTCAATTTTGCACCACTTCCGGATACAAAAAGAACATTTTCATTACTTTTTGGCGACGCTTTTTTTGCTGGGATGTATCTTAATTTTAAAAGTATAGATCCTAGTTTTAAGGCCAGATAGCCCCGTAGACAGCTCGGAATTAGTAATAAAATCCTTAAGGGAAGGTCAAAATCTTTGAATTGAAGTAAACATGCAGTGTCGTCCTTAAAATCTGGCAAATTATTTTTAGAATGCGGTACCTCCGCCAATGTTTCCACCAAGTGAAACAGGACCATACCATAAAGATTCCACTCATCGGCATTTGATTGAGAATGCGTCATTTTGATTTCATCCGGCCATAAACATATCTCGTTTTAAGAGAAAAAATTAACTGTGGACCATTAGATATCGCAAAAAGGATAGAAAATCTGTAAAAACTTAAAAAATTAAAATGAAATTAAAAAGTTCACTCTAGTGGGGATTTGAAATGGAACGTTTAGCTTTTTCACTTCCATTGCCGTTCGTTTCAGAAGGTTTTGCAAAGTAAGATAGTTATCAAAAATTCAAAGAGAAAAGCTGTATTTATACAATGTATAACATTAAAAGAGAACAATATTTAAAAACAAAATATTTGATAACAAATAAGACGCTGGTGAGATTTGAACCTGCGGTTGTAAGTTATTTTATTTATGGTGCCTTCATTCCCACGTCCAGCCCTCGGTCGAAGCGAAAAAGTTTTTTAATTTGTAAAAATTAGGTTTTATAAAAAATAATAAAAAAACGATTAAGATTTATGTAAACATATTATACGATGTGAACAAATTACCGTCACAATTTCCACAATTAAATATGTTTTGATCCGTCTAAAATTGTGTGTATGTTTTAAGGCAATTCATTCGATTCATTTTTCGATCGAAATAGTCTGTTGCTCTACAGAAAGAAGATTTCATGTCCTTAAAATACGAATGCCATTTCTACGTAGTTCTTTCATTGAAGGAGTTTTGTCCTCAAAGTTAATTGATTCGACTTTAAAATGGGTATCTTTACACAAATTAAAATTTCATTGAACTGACAAAATCTTGGTTTGATAAATTTCAAAAATTCGTTGTCTTCATAATAAAGGGTGATTCTTTTGAGGTTAGGATTTTCATGCATTAGTATTTGACAGATCACGTGGGATTTCAGACATGGTGTCAAAGAGAAAGATGCTCAGTATGCTTTGACATTTCATCATGAATAGACTTACTAACGAGCAACGCTTGCAAATCATTGAATTTTATTACCAAAATCAGTGTTCGGTTCGAAATGTGTTTCGCGCTTTACGTCCGATTTATGGTCTACATAATCGACCAAGTGAGCAAACAATTAATGCGATTGTGACCAAGTTTCGCACTCAGTTTACTTTATTGGACATTAAACCAACCACACGAATGCGTACAGTGCGTACAGAAGAGAATATTGCGTCTGTTTCTGAGAGTGTTGCTGAAGACCGTGAAATGTCGATTCGTCGCCGTTCGCAGCAATTGGGTTTGTGTTATTCGACCACATGGAAGATTTTACGCAAAGATCTTGGTGTAAAACCGTATAAAATACAGCTCGTGCAAGAACTGAAGCCGAACGATCTGCCACAACGTCGAATTTTCAGTGAATGGGCCCTAGAAAAGTTGGCAGAAAATCCGCTTTTTTATCGACAAATTTTGTTCAGCGATGAGGCTCATTTCTGGTTGAATGGCTACGTAAATAAGCAAAATTGCCGCATTTGGAGTGAAGAGCAACCAGAAGCCGTTCAAGAACTGCCCATGCATCCCGAAAAATGCACTGTTTGGTGTGGTTTGTACGCTGGTGGAATCATTGGACCGTATTTTTTCAAAGATGCTGTTGGACGCAACGTTACGGTGAATGGCGATCGCTATCGTTCGATGCTAACAAACTTTTTGTTGCCAAAAATGGAAGAACTGAACTTGGTTGACATGTGGTTTCAACAAGATGGCGCTACATGCCACACAGCTCGCGATTCTATGGCCATTTTGAGGGAAAACTTCGGAGAACAATTCATCTCAAGAAATGGACCGGTAAGTTGGCCACCAAGATCATGCGATTTGACGCCTTTAGACTATTTTTTGTGGGGCTACGTCAAGTCTAAAGTCTACAGAAATAAGCCAGCAACTATTCCAGCTTTGGAAGACAACATTTCCGAAGAAATTCGGGCTATTCCGGCCGAAATGCTCGAAAAAGTTGCCCAAAATTGGACTTTCCGAATGGACCACCTAAGACGCAGCCGCGGTCAACATTTAAATGAAATTATCTTCAAAAAGTAAATGTCATGGACCAATCTAACGTTTCAAATAAAGAACCGATGAGATTTTGCAAATTTTATGCGTTTTTTTTAAAAAAAAAGTTATCAAGCTCTTAACAAATCACCCTTTAGCTTTAAATGTTTATTTCTCTTTCGTTCTGTCTGAAAACATAATGTAAAACCCTATGCAAATCCCTTCAAATTGCAGTCAAGAAACAAAAGGTCAAAGACAATTTCATTAATTAATTATAAAAATTTTCTCAAAATTTTATTCTCATAGAAGAGTTTTTCACAAAATTATATTTCTATAGAAAATTTTGTCATAATGTTATTTCTATAGCAAATTTTCTAAAAATTTTATTCGTATAGAACATTTTTTTCAAAATTTTATTCGTATAGTACATTTTTTCAAAATTTTATTCCTTCTTATTTCTATAGAATCTTTTCTCAAAATTTAATTTCTATAGAAAAGTTTCTCAAAATTTTATGTCTATAGAAAGTTTTGTCAAAATGTTATTCGCACAGAACATTTTTTTCAAAATTTTATTCGTATAGAACATTTTTTCAAAATTTTATTCCTTCTTATGTCTATGGAAACTTTTCTCAAAATTTTATGTCTATAGAAAATTTTGTCAAAATGTTATTCGTACAGAACATTTTTTTTTTTCAAAATTTTATAGAACATTTTTTCAAAATTTTATTCCTTCTTATGCCTATGGAAACTTTTCTTAAAATTTTATTTCTACAGAAAATTTCCTCAAAATTTTATGTCAATAGAAAATGTTGTCAAAATGTTATTTCTACTGCAAATTTTCTCAAAATTTTATTCGTATAGAAAATTTTTTCAAAATTTTATTCCTTCCAAATTTTCTCAAAATTTTATTTCTATAGATTTTTTTTCAAAATTTGATTTCTATAGAAAATTTTGTCAAAATTTTATTTCTAGAGAAAATTTTGTCAAAATTATATTTGTATAGAAAATTTTGTCAAAATTATATTTGTATAGAAAATTTTGTCAAAATTTTATTTCTATAGAACATTTTGTCACAATTTTATTTCTATAGAAAGATTTGTCAAAATTTTTAATAATTTTCCAGAATTATTAACGCCAAGTTGACCTTGGACCAACAAAATTTTCTTTCATGTAAAGACAACCGATAATTATGGCGAGGCACTTAACTACCCAGTAAAAAAGCGTAGCCAAAAAAGTAGTGAAAATGTTCTTTTTGTATTCGGAAGTATTGCAAAATTGGGCTTGTCATAGGACGGATGTGCACCATTTCAACGGCCGTGGCACTGAATTTGCATCCCTTCTTACTTTGTAATTCGCATTCAGTGTTTTGGATGTGAATTAACAAAATGCTGCCATATTTTGACAAATAACTATTTCTTATAATTTTTTGTGATTTTTAATGCATTCTAACACTTGTCTGAAATGTTTGAATTAAAATATTTTTATACGCAATACGCAATATTTTTTGTAAGGATTTAGAATTTTTTTCGACAAAATTTCAATAATTGGTACAATTTTTTTAATGCTTGCTCTGTTTTTAACCTTTTTGAAACAAAAAAATTTAATTTGCCCGTTAAAAATAGCGAGTTATAACCCTACCGGAAATTGGTGCAAATTGCTACTGACGGACCCATCACAGAACTGATACCGATGCTCCAGTTAGTTGCAATTTTTAAATAGTCGTAATTTATTGATTTTCGTACTCGCTCGATATTAAAATCTTTTTGGATCTATACATTTGGTGAAATAAAATTATCAGAATAACCTATTGTTCGACATATTTCAAATGTTCGAATGCGATTCGGATGCCCAAACTGAAACAGTTTTCTAAGAGTTTGCCCGAGTGTGGGTCCTGAGGATCTGTCCTTTGGAATGAGTCCAAGACGTGTCCTAAAGTGTAAATTTACCCCGACAATGACAAATCCATGTTAAAGTGACCGATCCCTTCCTTACATTTTGACCAGAACTGGGACTGGTCCATACACACCAGGTACTAGGCCTGTGGTTGTTCCATTTCCCGTAGGGAAATAATTGAATTAAAAGAACTTTCTGTGTAGTTAAAATAAAGAACATCTTTGGGAGTACATCTTTTAAAGCTGTGCCTTTGGAAGAACTTACAAATTTTTTTCGTGGGTATAAAGACAAAACGACTTCATTGAAAAGTTTACCGATTGTTGGACAAGGAAAATAAATTTATGTCGGAGAAATGCTTTTTCGCATTCGAATTTTAATGATACGAAATCTTCACGACCCTATTTTTTCAGTGTGCGACATAAAAATATAAGTTGCTCATGTGATTAAAGTCTATTAATATATGTACCTACAACCTCAAAAAAAAATCGCCTCTGTAACATATACTCCCTAACATATTTTGCTTCAAGCATATATATATATTGAGAATTTGTTCAAACAAAAAAACGCATACACACATGTCTTTTGTTATCTATCTCCGTCGCCATCTTTATCTGTTTTTCTACTCGCTCTCTCTGACGTTTCTTTACATATATATGTTTATACGCAATTTGCAAACTATATATATGTTTGCATGCAGAGATATTATATTTAAGAAAATGTAATGTCCCAAACATAAAATGTTCTAACATATTAACAAATATATCCCAAACATATTATATTAGTTTATGAACATTATATGCTTGCACATAAAAATAATGTGCTAACAATTTGAGTTCCAAACATATAACTTTTACATCCAAACATATGAATAACAGTATTTTTCGTCCATGTAGTTCTCGATCACTCTTATCACAACACAGAAAACGCGATGATGAGCTTTAAAATCTAAGATATTTTGTTTAGATACGATTCCGCTCAGTCGTAGCTAATTATCCCATCCATACTAATTGATTTGGGTTCATACAGGGTATCAAACATTTCAATCCTCCGACTAAAGCTTTATATTTTGAAATATAACTGTCTCTTATATCTATTCTAAAAATATAACCCTTCTTTGATAAGTGTCATGGCAAAAATAGTTTCTACCATGTGTAACCAAGAATGTGATATCTTTAAGAAATCTTAACACACATATTCGATATAAATCCTGCATCCGCAGACATAAAATATTTAGCAGTATTTGTGTGTGTGTGTGTGTGTGTGTTCGCTTGCTTCCTTCTAATGTCTAGTAGTATACTTGAGCTTCCTTTTCATGGTTTTTTCCCTATTTGGTTCGTTTTCGCGTTCCTTTTTAACATTCGCTTTCTTTTATCCTGAAACAACGTCAGAGTCAGCAGCATATGTTTTTTTTGCGTTGTCTTAAAGTCAATGTTTTTTTCTTCATTATTCTTCATAGATTTTCTTGCTGTTTTTTTTTCTCTAAACATATGGTATTGAACGTTTGGGGAGAGAAGAACGCTATTGTTATTGTCTAAGGCTATGGTTGTGTCCGTGATTTGTATATGGTGGTAGTGTTAAATGTAATTTTCTTTGAAAACAGCTGATAAGAATTTACTCCATATTCTTGAGTATGAGAGAAACCATATGTTTGTTGTTTTTTTTTTCAACATAATAATTACTGCATACTTTTAGGGGCTTGGAAAAAATTTAGATATAGTAGATATTTAGGTGGCGATATCAAATATCTGTTGCATGTCCATCGAAATAAGTTGGAATTGATCTTTAGGCCACATAACAAACCTATTTAAAATGTTTAAAAAGATCAAGTGAAATATCTAAATTCAAACTAATACGAGAACAAAGAGATTGAAGGAAATTTCCTTTTAATAAGAGCTGCCGTTTTGTGCCCAAGTAGTACTGAGCTCATACAGGTCAAAGTTCAAACTATGGTTTTGAATCATTGGGCCCTATTGAAGACACATGTAAATGATAAAAAATTTTGTGTGAAATGCAGGTAATCAAATCGTTTGGCTTGGTTTATATTAATAAGATTCACAATTTTCTTGTAAATTTGTATTTTTGTTGCTCAAAAGCTAAAGGCTAAATTATGATAAAATTTTAAATGTCTCAAATCGATTATCTCAGTTTCGAATTATGCAATGAGCAATGACCGTCTATCTAGGGAAATCCATTCGCAGGAATGATGGGCCGAATACACTTGATTTGTGAACGACTATAATAAACAACCACACACTAATAGAAAAAATTACGTTCCATAGTCGTGAACGGACGGTGATAAACTGAAACGGAAACGTTCACAAAAAATCAAAACGGAATGTTCACAATTTCGTCCACGGGCGTTCACGATTTCATGAACGGCATTCGTTTTTCTTTGACCATGAAAAGTCTTAAAATAATCGTTAGACGAAAACCCCTCGGTGGTGCAATGTGCTAAGGCGACTGTTAACGCCTATGGTGCAGAAAACACAGGTTCGAGTCACGCCAACGGAAATCTTTTTTTTTTTTAATTTTGTTTATAAAGTCGTAACCATAACGTTTTCAGTTCATGAACGCTGGTTGTTGTTTTGATAACGCATGGTGTCATTTTATCGCTGCCAAATTGACACCGCCTGTTCTCAGTTTGACACCACATGTCTGTTGATTCACTTTCATGAACGAATCGTTTTGAAATGAGCACGCCGTGCATGATTTTTTCTATGAGTGCAACCACAATATTCACCTGATTTATCTTCTTGTGACTTCGACATACTCTTCAAACTCAAACAACTGCCCCTGAGAAATCGTTTTGAGCTAAATAAATTTTTGAACACATTTTTACCATGTATAAATTCTTACCATTACCATTCTGGCTCACGGCAGTATGTAGCAACTGCATAATTCAGAGTTTTTCTCCTCACGGACACACCCAGAGAAGGAATATGATCACCTCAAACATGTTTTAAGAGCAAAATGTTATTTTTGGGTGGTGACCATGTAACATGGTTTTCGCAACCATGTTATTTTCTCGGAAATCATGTATCTGATTTCGGCAAGCAAGTTATATTTGACGAAAAAATAACATTTTAGTTACAAACATGTTACATGGTCACCATACAAAAATAACATTTTGCTCTTGAAACATGTTTGAGGTGATCATATTCCTTCTCTGCGTGCAGACATCAATATCACATCTGCAACATTTTTCCCTTCAAGGTGGTAACCAAATCGTGATTAGAATTTGACCGAACACCAAAAAGTTTTTCAGCGGTGAATTATCCCACCGCAGTAATGCTGGTGACATTTCTGAGGGTTTGAAAGCGTCTCTAAGTGGTTTAACTGCAATGTGGAACGCCGTTTGGACTCGGCTATAAAAAGGTGGTTCCTTGTCATTGAGCTTAACATGGAATCGGGCAGCACTCAGTGATAAGAGAGAAGTTCACCAATGTGATATCACACAGGACTGAATAGTCTAAGTGAGCCTTATACATCGGGCTGCCACCTAACCTAACCTACCATTTATAAACCGCTCGTTTAAACACTCATAGATTTATTCCAGTGTTAGTTAATTTTATTGTTTACCAGCTAACAAAAGCATTTTGATGTATTGCATTCAGAAGATGAAGATGTTCGTGATGGAATTCAAGCACTAAAGTGAGATTACTTTATATTTGCATGGCCAGAAATGACCCGAAGAGGGAAAGCCTGATTTGATGGCAATTCACGACGCAGTGGTGGAAAAATTTGCCCATGAGCTGAGCATACTATCAAAGGTTGCTTCGCTTGCACGAAAGTGGCCAGTTACTGAATTTGAATCTTTGTGATTAGAATGAAAAGTATATTTTTTCTTCGAATAATTGAATGATTCCTTCAAGTAGCGACAATCACAATGGTCTTCGATAGTATGAATTAACACGAAACTTAACATATTTAAAGGTATTGAATTATAAAGATTTTCTCAAAATTTTACTCCCTTAGAAGAGTTTTTCCCAAAATTTTATTTCTATAGAAAACTTTGTAAAATTTTTATTTCTATAGATAATTTTTTCAAAATTTTATTTCTATAGAAAAATTTTTCAAAATTTTATTTCTCTTGAAATTATTTTCAAAATGTTATTTCTATAGAAAATTTTGTCAAAATTGTATTTCTATAGAAAATTTTGTCAATATTTTATTTCTATAGAAAATTTTGTCAACATTTTATTTTTGTGAAAAACCTTTCTATAGAAATAAAATTTTAAAAAATTTCAACAGAACAAAAATTTGAGAAAATTTTCTATAGAAATAACATTTTGACGAAAATTTTCGATAGAAATAACATTTTGATAAAATTTTCTAGAGAAATAAGATTTTGACAAAATATTTCTATAGAAATAAAATTTAGAGAAAATTTTCTACAGAAATAAAATATTGACAAAATTGTCTATGGAAATAAAATATTGACAAAATTTTCTATAGAAATAAAATTTGTACAAAATTTTCTATAGAAATAAAACATTGAAAAAATGTTCTAAAGAAATAAAAGCTTTGAGAAAGTTTTCTACAGAAATAAAATAAATTTTTTCTATAGAAGTAAAATTTTGGAAAAATGTTCTATACGAATAAAAGGTTTGAGAAATTTTTCTACAGAAATAAAATTTTGAAAAATTTTTCTATAGAAATAAAATTTTTAGAAAATTTGCTAGAGGAATAAAATGTACAAAATTTATAGAAATAATATTTTGACACAATATCCTATACGAATAAAATTTTGAGAAAATTTTTTATAAAATTAAAATTTTGAAAAAAGTTTCTATAGAAATAAAGTGTTGACAAGATTTTCGGTAGAAATGAAATTTTGAGAGAATTTTCTATAGATATAAAATTTTGCGAAAAACCTTTCTATAGAAACAAAATTTTGACAAAATTTTCTATAAATGTAACCTTTTGACAAAATTTTCTACAAAAATAATATGTGGACGAAATTTTCTATTGAAATAAAATTTTAACAAAGTTTTTATAGATATAAAACTTTGTGAAAAACCTTTTTATAGAAATAAAATTTTGAAAAAAACGGAAAAAAATTTGAAATTTTTTTCAAAATTTTATTTCTATAGAAAGATTTTTCACAAAGTTTTATTTCTATAGAAAATTTTATCAAAATTTTATTTCTATAGAAAATTTTGTCAATATTTTATTTCTATAGAAGATTTTGTCAAAATTTTATTTCCATAGAAAATTGTGTCAATATTTTACTTCTATAGAAAATTTTGTCAAAATGTTATTTCTATAGAAAATTTTGTCAAAATTTTATTTCTGTTGAAATTTTTTTCAAAAGTTTACTTCTATAGCAAATTTTTTCAAAATTTTATTTTTATAGAAAATTTTTTCAAAATTTTGTTCATATAGAATATTTTCTTTTTAATTTTATTTCTGTAGAAAATTTCCCAAAATTTTATTTTTATGGAAATTTTTTTATTTTCAAAATGTTATTTCTTTAGAAAATTTTTTCAAAATTTTTATTCCTCCAACAAATTTTCTCAAAAGTTTATTTCCACAGAATATTTTGTCAAAATTCCATTTATATTGAAAATTGTAGTACCTCCTAGTTCTAAAGAAATGTTTCGCAAAGTAAACCAAAACATCAATAATACTACCATTCTACCAAACATTAAAAAAAATACCACTTTTGGTAGAATTCTACCAACTGTGGCATCCGTGCTGTGGAGACAAATATTCCCGCCGTAGACCACTAAAATTCCAACAGTACACCATCACATTCAGTACCCGGTTTGAGGTTCCGCTCTTCATTTCTATCTCATAATGGCCCTCCATTAACCCTACTTACGTTAGACCTTGTTAGGCATAGTAGCAGCTAAATAATTTTTAGGCTCACTTAGACTATTCAGTCCATTGTGATACCACGGTGAACATATGGATAATAAAGGACCACCTCCGAATGTTGTTTTACATTTCCTTGAAATAACTTAGACAAATTTCAAAACCCTCAGAAATCTCACCAGCATTACTGAGAGGACATAATCCACCAATGAAAAACGTGAACCCATTACCACCACCACAGTTAAGTTCTTAACTGCTATATGGAATATATAGGGAAGATAACAGATATGTCCATTGTACGGCTTAAAAGTTGTGTAGCACTAACAGAGCTTGGAGGTTAGAAAATTTAAAAGTCCACATTGCATTTTTGAAAATTCGAGTTTTGATGTCGCCATTTTCGATTTTTTTCTTAAAATTTCAACATTGATAAGAGAGAAGTTCACCACGTGTAACACAATACTAACCTAACCTGACATAAAAACATCACTTTCAATTCAAATTCGACTTTTTCTTTAAAGTTCGAGTGGTGGCTATAAAAAGTCGACTTGTCTCGATTTTTCAAAAAATTAAAGAATAGTAATTTTTTGAAGACTATAAAAAATCAACTTCAACTTTTATTAAAAATTACAATTTTCAAATTTTGTATCGCTTAAATATAATACACGATAGTAATGTTGTTCTTGTATCAGGCCATGATATGAAATGCTGACCACCCACTTATATTCAAATTTTTGAATGAAATATAACTTCAAAAACAAAACGCCTACATAATATCCAAGTCACGTATGCTCAACTTTCCCACAACATTCTATACAAAACCAAAAAATCATCTCTATTTAATAAACATGACCAACTGGTCAAGAAATTCTTAAAATTCACCAACCACCGAAGCGAAGCGTGTAATTTTTGAAAATCTTGCAACAAAGTGATTAAATCTCTCAAGGATTATCACCTAAGCGAATCGAGTCATCGACCACCCAATGGTCAGTAAACAAGTGGAGATCATAAGATGAAATCGATTCTAGCAAATGCTCTTCTTCATATCACTCAGGCCCTAGTCCAGTCCGGTGTAATATGATATGCTGTGAACCCTCTGCGCCAGAAAAAAAGAAATTCTGTTGACCAAACGCTAAAAGAACACCTCCATCCATCCAACCCGTGGATGGATGAGATTATAAATTTATGAATTATAAATCGAGGCATTTCAACACTTTTGTCCATTGAAATAAGGCAAATTCATGCAGGTGGTGGCGTTTGAGAAGTGATGACCATGATAGGGGTTGAAGAAAATATGCACATATTTAATATCGCTGAGGTTGATGGAGTGGAGATGACGACATTCATGTTTTGAGATTGAGTTTAAGAAAAATGTCTTATTTTTATGGAGCGGGAGTAATAAACTAAATGCAGATTATTATGATGCAAAAAACTGTATATGGTCTCTTGGGATTTTATATACATTCATATATGCCTAATACACTTGTATTGATGGATGAGATATAAAGGGTGTTTTATGGTGAAATGATGGAAATTCATTGAAAACAGATCAATGCTAATAGTTTTAGATTATAGTGGCACATTATTATGTTAGATTATAGTGGCACACTATAGCTTCGAGATCTCTGAGACATTCTGTCCAGTGTGATACCATAGATGCAGGACTTATCTTTTACCAATAAGCGGAGCCCGATTCCATTTTAAGCCCAATAACTGTCAAGGCCTGACGTCAGAAAGAGCTTGGGAGCGCAGTACTGATGCCTGGGAGCAACTGGGCTGGGTATATTCGTATTAATGTTATGAAATGATACTCGAACTACCTTCAACATTTTTCAAGCAGAGGAAGACAACTTAGAATCGGAAGTATTGCAATCAAGTGGGTGCCAAAACATCCTGTGCTAAGGGAAAATGCTGCTGTACTAAGAGAAAATGTTGAATGAATTCCAAGCGGACATGCAGGCTGAAAACAAGACTTTAGAAGACTTACATTCACGAGATATAGACCTCATAATAAGAGGAAGCTATAATACGGCCACACGGCTGCCACAGTCAGTAGACTTCTACCAAAATTGGTAGATTTTCTGTTTGGAAGATTGGCAGAAAACATGATGTTTTGGTAGATTTTGCAAAACATTCCCCTCCAAGAGGTATTTCAGATCTATATAAAAATAAACATTTGGGAAAAGTTTCTTTAAAAATAAAATCTTGAAGAAATTGTATATAGAAAAAAAAAAGAGAAAATTTTCTATAGAAATAAAAGTTTAACAAAATTTTCTATAGAAATAAAATCTTAACAAAATTTTCTATAGAAATAAAATTTTGACGAAATTTCTATACAAATAAAATTTTGACAAAATTTTCTACCCGTGTAAAAATTGAGGGATCTAATTAGATATGATTAGATCTCAAAAATGGCCACTTTAGATCTTAGCAGATTTACCGAGACATGATGAGATAGAATTAGATATAATTGTATATAATCCCACATATGACGAGATCTAACTTCAGATCCAACTATATATAGGGATAGATATAATCATATCTAAGACATTAGAGCTAGGCCAATATTGAGATCTGATCAGATCTAATTCCATAGTAAATAGATATGATTAGATCTTACCATTTTTCGGATCTACTCATATCCAAATGTATCAAATTAGATCTCTCAATTTTTACTCGGGTATACAACTAAAATTTTGACAAAATTTTCTTTAGAAATAAATTTTTGACAAAATTTTCTATAGAAATAAAATTTTGACAACATTTTCTATAAAAATAATATGTTGACAAAGTATTTCTATAGAAACAAAGTTTTTACAAAATTTTTTATAAAAATAAAATTTTGACAAAATTTTCTAAAGTAATAAAATTTTGACAAAATTTTCTATAGGAATAAAATTTTGAGAAAATTTTCTATAGAAATAAAATTTTTATAAAAATTAAATTTCGATAAAATTTTCTATAGAAATAAAATTTTGACAAAATTTACCATAGAAATAAAATTTTGACAAAGTTTTCTATAGAAATAAAATTTTCTATAAAAATTAAATTTTGATAAAATTTTCTATAGAAATAATATTTTGACAAAATTTTCTATAAAAATAATATTTTGACAAAGTTTTCTATAAAAAATTTACGATAGAAATAAAGTTTTGACAAAATTTTCTATAGGAATAAATTTTTGAGAAAATTTTCTATAGAAATAAAATTTTCTATAAAAATTAAATTTTGATAAAATTTTCTAAAGAAATAAAATTTTCTATAGAAATAAAATTTTGACAAAATTTTCTATAAAAATAAAATGTTGACAAAATTTTCTATAGAAATAAAATTTTGACAATATTTTCTGTAGAAATAAAACTTTGAAATAAAATTTTGACAAAATTTTCCATAGAAATAAAATTTTCACAAAATTTTCTATAGGAATAAAATTTTTGAGAAAATTTTCTATAGAAATAAAATTTTCTATAAAAATTAAATTTTGAGAAAATTTTCTATAGAAATAATATTTTGACAAAATTTTCTATAGAAAATTTTCGATAGAAATAAAATTTTGACAAAATTTCTATAGGAATAAAATTTTGAGAAAATTTTCTATAGAAATAAAATTTTCTATAAAAATTAAATTTTGATAAAATTTTCTATAGAAATAAAATTTTATATAGAAATAAAATTTTATAAAGAAATAAAATTTTCTATAGAAATAAAACTTTGACAAAATTTTCTATAAAAAAAAATTTAGAAATAAAATTTTAAAAACATTTTTTATAGAAATAAAATTTTGACAAAATTTTCTGTAGAAATAAAACTTTGACAAAATTTTCTATCGGAATAAAATTTTGAGAAAATTTTCTATAGAAATAAAATGTTGACAAAATTTTCTATAGAAATAATATTTTGAAAACATTTTCTATAGAAATAAAATTTTGACAAAATTTTCTATAAAAATAAAATTTTGACAAAATTTTCTATAGAAATAAAATTTTGACAAAATTTTCTATAGAAATAAAATTTTGACAAAATTTTCTATAGAAATAAAATTTTAACAAAATTTTCTATAGAAATAAAATTTTGACAAAATTTTCTATATTAATAAAATTTTGAGAAAATATTCTATAGAAATAATATTTTGAGAAAATTGTGTATAGGCATAAAATTTTGTGAAACTTTTCTATAGAAATACAATTTTCCATAGAATTAAAATTTTGACAAAATTTTCTGCATATGTCCGTAGTGGGCATGCAGACTAAAAAAGGACTTTAGAAGATTATCTGCCTTGCTTTCACGAACTATAGACCCCATAGCAAGAGGAAGGGATGATAAGCAACCAAACCAATTTAGAAATATCGGTTGCCCAAGACCAAGATAATGCGAATATGTTCGTCCTAGTAAGCTTTGCATTCTCAAACACAACAGAACAGTCGACGCGACAGTCGGCGCGTTTTCCAGCATCAGTACAATAAGGTATTCATATATGTCTAGAATTTCGGAGTCTTTTCTAACCTCTCCTTGTTTATTTCATCTTGTCAGATACAGGGAATATCGGTTTGATATGGGTAACAATCTTCAGTTTTAAATGGACATACTATGATATTTTCTGGATTTACATGTATGTCCCTATGTCTCCTGCCATGGATAAACTCAAGTCGTGAATATAACGATGCTCATGGTAATCAGCCTCCCTTTCAAATAGTACCGTGAATATTCCCCTGATTCTCGGTGATATAAATAATGTGAAATTTCCTATGGATTTCCGAGAGGAAAGTTTGTTCACTGTTATTCATCTACTAGTCCTTATCCCAGGAATTGGGGTAAGCCAGCTAATTCTATTGTGTTCCTTAAGTCCAGTATAAATATGTTATCACAACTGCCCTTCTTTCGCAGTTGCAAGGCTTTCCTCAATCCTTCTTACCAAAGTATTAGATTTGAAAAAACATTGAGAACATTTATTATTGGGTTCTTACTCGTATATCAGTTAGTACAGTTTTTTTCCAGAAAGACGCATCCATGAATGTGGCGAAAAGTTGTCATTATTCTGATTTTCAGTTTTTATGCCCTCCACCGTAGGATGTGGGGGGGGGGGGGGCTATATTAACTTTGACCTTCCTGTAACACGTCGAAATATGAGTCGAAGACCCTATAATGCATATATATTCTGGGTCGTGGTGAAATCCTGAATCGATCTAGCGATGTCCGTCCGTCTGTGGGAATCACGCTACCATCCGAACGAAACAAGCTAACATATCGACTGGAAACTTGGCACAAGTAGTTGCTATTGATGTATGTAAGATGGTATTGCAAATGGGCCATATTGGACCACTTTTACGGAAGCCAAATTTGGGGGTCCCTTTATATGGGGGCTATAAACGGACCCCCAAATTTGGCTTCCAATTGCTCTAAGAGAAGCAAATTTCATCCGATCCGCCTGAAAGTTGGCACATGGTGTTAGTATATGGTCTCTAACAACCATGCAAAAATTGGTCCACATCGGTCCATAATTATATATAGCCCCCATATAAACCGATCCCCAGATTTGGCTTGCGGAGCCTCAAAGAGAAGCAAATTTCATCCGATCCGGCTGAAATTTGGTATATGGTCCCTAATGACCATGCCAAAATTGGTCCATATCGGTCCATAATTATATATAGCCCCCATATAAACCGATCCCCCGATTTGAACTCCGGAGCCTCTTAGAGGAGCAAAATTCATCCGATCCGGTTGAAATTTGGCACGTGGTGTTAGTATATGGTCCCTAACGACCATGCAAAAATTGGTCCATATCGGTCCATAATTATATATAGCCCCCATATAAACCGATTCCCAGATTTGGTTTGCGGATCCTCTAAGGGAAGCAAATTTCATCAGATACGGCTGAAATCTGGTACATGCTATAAGTATATGGTCTCTAAAAACCATGCAAAAATTGGTCCACATTGGTCCATAATTATATATAGCCCCCATATAAACCGATCCCCAGATTTGAACTCCGGAGCCTCTACGAGGAGCAAAATTCATCCGATCCGGTTTAAATTTGGTACTTGGTGTTAGTATATGGTCTCTAACAACAATGCAAAAATTGGTCCACATCGGTCCATAATTATATATAGCCCCCATATAAACCGATCAACAGATTTGACCTCCGGAGGCTCTTGGAAGACCAAAATTCACCTGATTGAGTTTAAATTTGGTACGTGGTGTTAATATATGGTCTCAAACACCCATGCAAAAATTGCTCGACATCGGTCAATAATTACATATAGGCCCCATATAAACCGATCCCCAGATTTGACCTCCGGAGCCCCTTGGAAGAGCAAAATTCATCCGATTCGGTTGAAATTTGGTACGTGATGTTAGTATATGGTAACCAACAACCATGCAGGAATTTGTTCATATCAGTCCATAATTATATATAGCCCCCATATAAACCGATCCCCAGATTTGGCTTGCGGAGCCTCAAAGAGAAGCAAATTTCATCCAACCCGGCTAAAATTTGGTACATGGTGTTGGTATATGGTCTCTGATAATCACGCAAAAATTGGTCCACATCGGTTCATAGTTATATATAGCCCCCATATAAACCGATCCCCAGATTTGATCTCCGGAGCCCCTTGGAAGAGCAAAATTCACCAGATCCAATTGATATTTGGTACGTGGTGTTAGTATATGGTCTCTAACAACCATGCAAAAATTGGTCCATACCGGTCTTAATTATATATAACCCCAATTTAAACCGATCCCCAGATTTGACCTCCGGAGCCCCTTGGAAGAGCAAAATTCATCCGATCCGCTTGAAATTTGGTACGTGATGGTAGTATATGATATTTAACAACCATGCCAAAAGTGGTCCAGATCAGTCCATTATCATATATAGCCCCCATATAAACCGATCCCGAGATTTGGTTTTGGAGCTTCTTGGAGGAGCAAATTTCATCCGATTCGGTTGAAATTTGGTACATTGTGCTAGTATATAGCCGTTAGCAACCATGCCTAAATAGGTCCATATCGGACTATAGTTATATATAGCCCTCAGATAAATCGATCCCCAATCACACAAAAATTGGTCCATATCAAGTTCATAATTCTATAAAGCCCCCATATAAGCGACCCCCATATTTCAATTCTGACTATCTACGTACCATGCAAAAGTTCATGCCGATTCGTAATTATTTGTAGACTTACCATACATAACATAACTAATATATACCACGTATGGACTAACTCACAATTTATAACTCACGATGTTAAGAAGTTTTAAGATACCACAACCCAAGTAATTCGATTGTGGATGACAGTCTTTCGTAGAAGTTTCTACGCAATCCATGGTGGAGGGTACATAAGATTCGGCCTGGCCGAACTTACGGCCGTATATACTTGTTTTTTTGCTGGGAAGTCCTAATACCATACACCACGGTTTGTGGTATAAAAAAATCCATCACCTAGATTAGCGAAGACCCTTTTGCGTAACTCTATATCTAAATGGTGCATTGATACGTAAAACAATATGCATATGAATTAAAATAACGTTTTAATTGTTGTTGTTGTTGATGATGATGATGATGTGATTGTTGTTGTTGTTATCGTTGTTAGTGTAATTGTAACATGAACTTAACTAATATGAGGTTAAAGTCAAGTATGAGTGTCATTATACAAGAGTATGAGTGGTTTACCGCAATCCATGAGTGTTTGTGTGATAATATGCTCTCACTCTTACTCACTCACTCTCTCCCATACACCAGAGTGTAGGTGTTAAACTATACAAGTTGGAGTTAATAAGGATGCATACTAAACTGAATAAGGAGGCAGTGTGTAAGTGTGTGTATGCGTACATTTACAGCTAATGCATGTGTATGTAGGATTATGTTAGGTTATGCGTGTATTATCATTATTGTGCCAGATGATATCCTCTCCTACGTTTAATAAAATGTGAGATAATATTTTGGTCATGGTATGCCGACAATGAATGCCACAACAAAAACAACAACACCAACAACACTGAAAAAGCCAACAATCACACCAGCAACAGGATTGAAACTCAAACTTTAAAATGCAAAAAAAACGCTTTCAGCAGGTCAGCAACTGCAACGGCAGCAGCAGCCTGCAGTCCATAGTAGTAGAAGAATAGCCTGTGACATACTCAATGGAAAAGTTTATGCAAAGCAAAAGATCAGTAAATCAATGACAAGCGGTCGATTAACACCAGAGAGCGCGTAGATGATTAAAAACAAAAAACACATAACAAAAAGGATGACATTCCACATACCAGACTAAAAAAAATCCTGAGTAAAAAAAAACAAACAACAACAGACCTTAATGTTAATTAGTTAATATCTATGAAAATTTTAATATATTTGCAAAACAAAAAAAAAACAACAAATTCAAAGTTTTTCCTAGACACAAAAAAGAGGGTGAAAATTAATTAAAATCTCATTAAAAATTTAATGCATTGCTTTAAATATTTACAATAATTTCTGCTGATGATGGTGTCAAACTAAATTACAAAAAACGAAAACTAGAGATTTGATGAGCCTAAATACTTGTTTTTTTTTTTGAAGCGTAAAAATTAAATTTTATGTATAACAAAAAAAGCGCCAGAAAAAAATTACAATAAATTATATATTAATAAATGAAACTAATTAATGTGCAGTGTTAAAGACAACAATAATATTATTAGCATAAACATAACAACAACGAGTACAACAAAACAAAAAACAAAGGATCCTAGAAGTGAAAAAAAACGCCAAGTCTCTGTAGGAAAAACAAAAAACAACAAAAATTGTGTAATTTTTTAATTAATTAAAAACAATCTAAAAAACCATACAAATAGCAAATCCTTTGCCCTGCCCTCAATGCTGCATAGCTTCAATAGCCCATCAAGCTACTAAATGTTAATTAGTTAAAATCCTTTTTTCGCATTTATTCCTTTTTCCCTTGTCTCTATCTCTCTCATTCCCTGTCCCTAACATTTGCTAACCATAGAACTCCTATGTTAACCGCCGTTTAATTCAAATCGCCCAGTTTGGCATTTCCGTTTCCGCAACGTTTTGCCCACAAGCGCATAGAGAGCAATTAATCATTTTCTATGTAAAAAAAAAAGAAAGCAACAACAACAACAACTATAACTAAACCATTATTTTTTTAAAAATATACAAATAAAAAACCTAACGTCCAGCAACAACACCACTAACAAAAAATCCTATTAATATTAATACTTTTTTTTTGTTTGCTGATATCGCAAACAAAAAATTATGCAGTATTGCATTATAGTATATAATGTACTCTATACCATCTATATATATATAGATATATTTATATACATATGTCTATATGTAATTCTATTTAGTAAATGCCATCGTCAATACATCCTATTCCTTTGCCCTTGTCTATGGTTTATGTAGAACTATTAAAAAAGGAGATAAAACAAAATGTGGCATTTGCAAAAAATTAACAATATAATAGATAGACAAATATATTAGAGGTAGAGTATGTGTAAGTATATTAGGGTGGCTCTTATAGCCCGTGAACATTCCATAAGAGACTAGAAGGAATTTTTATGATATCAATAAGAGTAGCCAGGTTATATTTCTGCCTGTATGATAGGTGATCTTCTTATACTCTAGTTCAAATGATGAGACGCACAGTGTAGGGCAAAATTTATAGAGAAATTTTAATAGGCTACACGTGCAGACATAACAAGGATAGCTGCTATTTATACCCTTCACCACTACTGTGGTACAGGGTATAATAAGTTTGTGCATTTGTATGTAACGCCAAGAAATAGTGGTCATAGACCCATCTTTTAGTATACCGATCAGCTCAGAAATGAATTCTGAGTCGATTTAGCGATGTCCGTCTGTCTGTCCGTCCGTCTGTCTGTATATGTAATTTTGTGCACAAAGTACAGCTCGCAATTTAAGTCCGATCGTCCTCAAATTTTGCATAGGGCCGTTTCTTGGGACAGAGACAATCGCTATTGGTTTTGGAAAAAATCGGTTCAGATTTAGATATAGCTACCATATATATTTATCCCCGATGTGGTCATAGTTAGCGTGTTTATCAACCGATGTTCTTCAAATTCAGTATATCCAAATATTTTATGAGTCTCGAAAAACTTGCAAAATATCAGCCAAATCGGTTCAGATTTAGTTATAGCTCCCATATATATCTTTCGTCCGATCTTCGTGAAATTTTGCACAGAGGGTAGTATTGACATTCTACCAATGCTTGGTAAATTTGATTGAAATCGGTTCAAATTTAGATATAGCTCCCATATATATCTTTCGTCCGATTTGGACTTATATGGCCACAAAAGCCAGAGTTTCGCCGTGATTTGCTTCATATTTTGCACAAGGGGTACGTTTAGTAGTATCTTTAAGTGTGTCAAATTTTGTTAAAATCGGTTCAGATTTAGATATAGCTCACATATACATCTTTCGCCCGATTTGAACTTATATGGCCTCAAAATCCAAGGTTTTGCCGTGATTTGGTTCAAATTTCGCACAAGGAGTACGTTTAGTAGTATAGATAATTGTGGCAAATTTGGTTGAAATCGGTTCAGATTTAGATATGGCTCCCATATAAATCTCCCGTCCGATTTGCACTCATATGACCAGGGGGGCCAAAGTTATACTCCCATTTACGTGAAATTTCGCATAGATAGCAGAATTATTATTCTAACTATGCATGTCAAATTTAATCAAAATTGGTTCTGATTGTATATTGCTCCCATATATACGTACACCAGAGTTGGGGAAATATGGTAGACTGTTTCATATTTTAGACCCATTTTCAATGGGATTTTCCTAAAATTGACTGGATAGTTTCCCCAGAGAATACAAATATGGCCAAAATTCTCACACTTTACACAAAATTCTGTGATTATTTCCCCATATCTTAGCCATATCCTACACACTGCAATGCCAAAATTTCCACAGAACGGATGAGTTTTAAATAAGGCTCCAAGTCGCCCGACTAGACCAAATAATATATCACAACCCACACTTGACCAATATCTTGGCGAGATCTAACCAATATCCTTGTAAAATCGTCACTTCTGAGTAGCAAAAGTTGTAAATATTACTCTAATTGTCCTATATCTCGAATACATACAGTATGTCAAGAAAGTCTTTTGACATTACCAAATATTTCAAATTCCAGAAATAATTGAAGTAAAAATCGAGTTGTTAATTCGTTTTGAGAAAAATAAAATATGTATACTTTGCAAAATACATAATAAAATATTTTTTAAAATTAAATTATATTTAATTTTGGAATAAAACATAATTTTTATCCTATTGTCAAAACACTTTCTTGACATACTGTATGTATCGCCTGCACTGAAAAAAAAGCATACTCGGTTCCAAAGATTTTGTCTTTACTTTAACAAATTTGGTATTGATTCCGAGCCAAAGAAGCGGAGAATACAAGTAAGGATACTTTTAAGACACAATTCTCTTTTAAATTTAGGTTTTGTGTACTTGCTTCTTGGAAGCAAATTTTAATTTTTCGCTTTCTCAGCTTTTTTTCTTCATATGCTATCAAAGTCCTTTAAAAACGAGTTAACGGCTTACTTTATTTTCCAAATTAAGACTCGACTTCCAGTAGAAATTATGCTATGTTTGAAGTAAAAAACTTCTTTAAAATAAAGTTTTGAAAAACATGTCCTATATTTGAACGATTTTTTGCTTTGTAGTCAAGATGCAAAAAGACAACAAATTTAAAGACAATTTCATTAAATTTAAAGAAGTTTTCTGAATTATTAAAGTCAAGTTGACCTTAGCCTATAAATGTTTTCTTTCATGTTAAGATACCCATTTTTAAGTCGAATCACTTAATTATAAGGACAATACGACTTCATTGAAAAGTTTATCGACTTTTGGACAAGGAAAATAACTTTATTTAAGAGAAATGCGTCTTCTATGCTAAGCAAAATTTGTATTCGTATTTTAAAGACATGAAATCTTTGACCTCACGACAATATTTTTTTCAGTGTGGAAAATCATAAATCTCTTTTGTACAATTACATGAAAATTTCTCTCGCTTCATATTTCCCATATTTTTTACTAACATTGTGTTTCATCCCAGGGCGTTAGCCGATTTAAATTTTAATTCTAGAGTTTTTGTAGAAGTACAAAAAATTGTTTCCATTAAAAGTATTTGTATGTGGAAATAAAAACTTTTATATAGCTCCCAGCAAATTTGAAGTAGTTGAAATGGTAACACAAATGTTTGTCTACGTAGTGGTGAAGGGTATAATATAGTCGGCTCCGCCCGACTTTAGACTTTACTTACTTGATTTTATTAAGGAAGTTTTGAATCGTTTAAATTGATTTTGATGCTGCATTACGGCCACGGTAGCTTTCCACACAAAACAAAATCACCAACATTTATATACCCTACATCATAAGATGCGGGATATAATTTGCCATTCCATTTGTAACATCAAAATATCGGTCTGTAAACCCCACAAAGTACGAGGACGGTTCGGAAACTTCTTAACCTATCAATGAAAGAGAACAGTTTTTTCAAAAATATTTTCAAAACTATAATCTCCTGAAATTTCAATACACTTAGTCCAACGCTTTTCTAGCAATTCTATCCCTTGATTAAAATAGTTTTCCTCAAGGTCTTCAAAATAGTGGTTTACAACTGTAATTGCATCTTCATTTGAGGTAAAACGCTTGCCAGCAAGGATTTGTTTTAGATTTGGGAACAAGTAAAAGTCACTGGGAGCTAAATCAGGAGAATATGGTGGGTGGTCAAGCAACTCGTACTTTAATTCGTTGATTTTAGCCATTGTTAAAACACTCTTGGGCGCTGGTGCGTTGTCTTGATGAAAAATTATTTTTTTTTTGTTGTGTTGTAAGCCAGGACGTTTTTCTCGAATTTGTACATTTAATTGATCCAAAAGGTTGCAATACTACTCTGAATTTATTGTTTTACCCTTTTGCAGATAGTCAATCAAAAAACCGTTGCCATAACCTTACCAGCCGATTGAATTGTTTTTGCCTTCTTTGGACCAATTCCTCAAGCTTCAGTCCATTTTGTGGATTGTTCTTTTGTCTCTGGAGTATAGTGGTGGATCCATGTCTCATCAACAGTTATGAAACGACGCTTAAAATCCATTTTATTTCGCTTAAAACGATCCAAACAAGCTTGAGAAATGTTCATTCTTATGCGTTTTTGATCGACTGTTACCAAATGCGGCACCCATCTTGCAGAAAGCTTTTTCATCTGTAGTTCTTCATGCAAAATTAAATGGACTCGATCATTTGAGATGCCCATGATATTAGCAATATCACGCACTTTTATTCGTCGATCATTTAATACCATATCATGCACTTTGGCTACAATTTCTTTTGTTGTTGCTGTTTTTGGAAGTCCACTACGTGGTTCATCTTCAATGCTTGTACGACCACGTTTAAATTCAGCAACCCAATTTTTTACTGTTGCATATGAAGGAGCACTTTCACCTAACACATTCACCATATCATTATGAATTGCTTGTCCCGATAAACATTTTTTATGTAAATATTACATGACAGCACGCATTTCTAATTTTTCCATTGTGAAAAATGCGTCTTTTTTGAACACCTGTTTCTATATGAAGGA
Organism: Haematobia irritans; assembly: GCF_050003625.1. Lineage (NCBI taxonomy): Eukaryota > Metazoa > Arthropoda > Insecta > Diptera > Muscidae > Haematobia > Haematobia irritans. The sequence goes on along the minus strand of NC_134397.1, from coordinate 38,256,611 downwards.
GTTGCCAGATCGAAACAAAATTTAAAATGTGTTCATAACAGAGATGGAAGTTTCCAAAACACTTAACTTTTTCTGTTTATACCGCGCTTTTTGTGCTAGGCTAAGAAGTTTCCGAACTGCCCTCGTATATATACTCTTGGTCGTGGTAAAATTCTGTATTCATTTTGAGATGTCTGTCAGTCCATCCGATCGTCTGTTGACGCCAACTTACAAACGGAAAAAACTATCGGCTTGAGACCTATTTCAAATAATTTTTATTGAGTAGGCCATATGTTATTGCAACTTAGCCATATCGGATAGTCCCAACCAGATTTGACTTTTTGAGCTTCTTCTAAAAGCAAATTTGATCGCAATTTGGTTTGGTCAGTATATTGTCTTCAAAAATCGTACACAAATTTGTCCAAAAATTTTTTATAATTGCACAGAAAAAAATATTACCAAAATTTTTCCAATACAACTACATTAGGTCTAGTCCTCATATAAAAATTTCAAAAAAAAGTGTAAATTTCATAGCCATTTAGTCCCCAGCAAAAAAGAATATAACAAAAATATTTCCAAATAAACAGTTAAATGAATCTGAAAACTTTTTCAATTAAAAAATTAATTAATACAAGTAAAGATTTAACCAAACTAGAAAAATTAGATCAATTAGGTCAATAACTTAAAATTTTGTAATTTTTCGCTAAAAAAAATAATTGATAAAATTAACTTTTTAATCAAACTCGAAGGTTGACTTTTTTAAATTTAAATAAAACAAGTATATACGGCCGTAAGTTCGGCCAGGCCGAATCTTAATCATGGATTGCATAAAAACTTGTACTAAAGACTGTTATCCACAATCGAATTACTTGGGTTGCGGTAACACTTGCCGATGGCAATTTTAAAATTTCTTAACACCGTCTTCTCAATTGTAAGTTATTACATACGGGGAATATATTAAACAAAAAAGGCCGATTAAAGGCGTATATAATTTAGTGTGACAAAATTATCCATAGAAATAAAATTTTGACAAAATTTTCTATAGAAATAAAATTTTGAGAAATTTTTCTATAGAAATAAAATTTTGACAAAATTTTCTATGAAATAAAATTTTGACAAAATTTTCTATAGAAATAAAAACTTGACAAAATTTTCTATAGAAATAAAAACTTCACAAAATTTTGTATAGTAATAAAATTTGAACAAAATTTTCTATAAAAATAAAATTTTGACAAAATTTTCTATAGAAATAAAATCTTGACAAAATTTTGTATAGTAATAAAATTTGAACAAAATTTCCTATAGAAATAAAATTTTGACAAAATTTTCTATAGAAATAAAATGTTGACAAAATTTTGTATTGTAATAAAATTTTGACAAAATGTTCTATAGTAATAACATTTTGGTAGATTATTTTTGGGGATCCGCTATATATAACTATAGACCGATATGGACCAATTTTGGCATGGTTGATAGAGGCGTACCAAATTTCAACTGGATCGGATGAATTTTGCTCCTCCAAGAGCTCCGGATGTCAAATCTGGGAATCGGTTTAAATGGATTAAATTCTAAGTCCATCTAGCCATTGAAATTCTAAGTGCATCTAGCCACGTCCGTCCGTATGTTGAAGTTACGATAACTTCCGAACGGTAAAAGCTATCGACTTGAAGCTTTATACAAATAATTGTTATTGATGAAGGTGGGATGGTATTGCAAATGGACCATATTGGAAAGTTTTTAGGTAAAGCCCTTATAAAGGGTGATTTGTTAAGAGCTTGATAACTTTTTTTTTAAAAAAAACGCATAAAATTTGCAAAATCTCATCGGTTCTTTATTTGAAACGTTAGATTGGTCCATGACATTTACTTTTTGAAGATAATTTCATTTAAATGTTGACCGCGGCTGCGTCTTAGGTGGTCCATTCGGAAAGTCCAATTTTGGGCAACTTTTTCGAGCATTTCGGCCGGAATAGCCCGAATTTCTTCGGAAATGTTGTCTTCCAAAGCTGGAATAGTTGCTGGCTTATTTCTGTAGACTTTAGACTTGACGTAGCCCCACAAAAAATAGTCTAAAGGCGTCAAATCGCATGATCTTGGTGGCCAACTTACCGGTCCATTTCTTGAGATGAATTGTTCTCCGAAGTTTTCCCTCAAAATGGCCATAGAATCGCGAGCTGTGTGGCATGTAGCGCCATCTTGTTGAAACCACATGTCAACCAAGTTCAGTTCTTCCATTTTTGGCAACAAAAAGTTTGTTAGCATCGAACGATAGCGATCGCCATTCACCGCAACGTTGCGTCCAACAGCATCTTTGAAAAAATACGGTCCAATGATTCCACCAGCGTACAAACCACACCAAACAGTGCATTTTTCGGGATGCATGGGCAGTTCTTGAACGGCTTCTGGTTGCTCTTCACTCCAAATGCGGCAATTTTGCTTATTTACGTAGCCATTCAACCAGAAATGAGCCTCATCGCTGAACAAAATTTGTCGATAAAAAAGCGGATTTTCTGCCACTGATTTTGGTAATAAAATTCAATGATTTGCAAGCGTTGCTCGTTAGTAAGTCTATTCATGATGAAATGTCAAAGCATACTGAGCATCTTTCTCTTTGACACCATGTCTGAAATCCCACGTGATCTGTCAAATACTAATGCATGAAAATCCTAACCTCAAAAGAATCACCCTTTATAATTAAGACCGGTATGGACCAATTTTTGCATGGTTGTTAGAGACCATATATTAACACCACGTACCAAATTTCAACCGGACCAGGTGAACTTTGCTCTTCCAAGGGGCTCCGGAGGTTAAATCTGGGGATCGGTTTATATGGGGGCTACATATAATTATGGATCGATATGGACCAATTCCTGCAGGCTTGTTAGAGACCATATGCTAACACCACGTACAAAATTTCAACCGAATCGGATGAATTTTGCTCATCCATGAGGATCCGGAGTTCAAATCTGGTTTATATGGGGGCTATATATAATTATGGACCGATGTGTTGTTAGAGACCATATACTTACACCATGTACCAAATTTCAGCCGGATCGGATGAAAGTTGCTTCTTTTGGATGCTCCGCAAGCCAAATCTGGGGATCGGTGTATATGGTGGCTATATATAATTATGGACCGATATGGATCAATGTTTGCATGGTTGTTAGAAACTATATACTAACACCACGTACTAAGGAGCAAAATTCATCCGATCCGGAGGCTCCGCAAGCCAAATCTAGGGGTCCCTTTATATACGGTCTATACGTAAAAGTGAACCGATATGGCCCATTTACAATACCATCCGACCTACATCAATAACAACTACTTATGCCAAGTTTCAAGTCGATAGCTTGTTTCGTTCGGAAGTTGGCGTGATTTCAACAGACGGACGGACGGACGTGCTTACATCGACTCAGAATTTAACCACAGCCCAAAATATAAATATACTTTATGGGGTCTTAGAGCAATATTTCGATGTGTTACAAACGGAATGACAAAGTTAATATACCCCCACCCATCCTATAGTGGAGTGTATAAAAATGATCTACTAGAGATGGCCTTCATTTCTACTTGCTAGATATAACACCTAAGTTAGGTTAGGTAAGGGAGCCACCGTGGTGAAATGGTTAGCATGCCCGCCTTGCATACACAAGGTCGTGGGTTCGATTCCTGCTACGACCGAACACCAAAAAGTTTTTCAGCGGTGGATTATCCCACCTCAGTAATGCTGGTGACATTTCTGAGGGTTTCAAAGCTTCTCTAAGTGGTGTCACTGGAATGTGGAACGCCGTTCGGACTCGGCTATAAAAAGGAGATCCCTTGTCATTGAGCTTAACATGGAATCGGGCAGCACTCAGTGATAAAAGAGAAGTTCACCACTGTGGTATCACAATGGACTGAATAGTCCAAGTGAGCCTGATACATCGGGCGCCCATATAACCTAACCTAACCTAACCTAGGCTAGGTAAAGCGGCGGCCTATTATTTCAGACTCACTTGCACTATTCAGTCCGTTTTGGTATCAATTAAATCTTTAATTGGCAAAGTCACCATAGACTGAACGAAAGTGATTCGGTGCATTCCCGGCGAAGCGCCGTCGTGAGAACGTCAACACATAGGTATTTTTAGTGCAAACCTTACCCTCCAAAATACACCAGGCGCACCCGACATAAAGAGAGAAACTTAGTTTTGAAGCCATTCTTAGTTGACGCTTGCTGAATGTGATTGTGCTGAGCCATGTTAGAATGGTCATGGTCTGCGGACCAAATGTTTGTCGGCCCAGGGCTTCAAACTGTCGTTAGAATATTTTCCCGATAATATGCCGCATTTGTTTTGACTCCACGGTCGATGAATAGGAGCGGGAAGCGACCATTGACCGTTGGAGAGACCCACGGCTGCACTTGAGTTTGGTAGTCAATCGCAGGTGTAAATTTTCCGCTGATCTCCTTGGCAAGCAAACCCGATTATTTTGTTTGTTCACAAACTGGAATACATTCTCATCGGAGAAAACCTGAACATTTCAGTAACTGAACATTCCGGACTAACATTTTTGTACATCGGTGAGCAAAGCTGAAAAACAAATAAATTAATATTTATTTTCTAGAATCAAGTACGTAAAACTTAAATTTAATGGAAAATTGTATCTTAATGGTATCCTTATCGCATATTTAAATCGGTATCAATACTAAAATCATTAGTGAAAAGACAAAATTCTTTGGCATCGGGCATGCATTTTTTCAGTCTAGTTAAGTTTCTAATATCAAGTTCGCAAAAGAGGTCTTTTATTATAACTTTTCAAAATTTTATTATCAGCTAGTATAAAATTTTGAATTGGCATCGAAAAATTGACTTTTTGTAATCGAAAGTGTTGAATGTTATATTGACCACTTATATCCAATTTATATGTGGTTTAATTTTATCCACAAACTGCAAATACATTCTTCCCCATTAAATTCACATACATATATACATATCTGATTAATTTAATCTATTTTATGCATAGAGTGTGTCATTAATTATTGTTTTGTAGTCAAATGCATTTAATTGTATATGTATGTGTATATGTACGGCAGCGTATGTAACTCAAACCCTATTTTGAACCCATCAAAATCATTATATTTTCTATAATTTAATTCAATTTAACCCTTGCCATTGAAATGATTCACATCTACATATATGTTTAACTGAATTTTAATGGTAATTAATCTGAAGTGTTCCTTTCTAAGGACTCAAAGGAATAAATTTTGAAAGATTTAAATTCGATAGCTCTCTAACAAATGGCTTCATTTTAAAGTCTCACTCTCGTAGGCTCGGAAACTACACGAAAGCTAAATATACAAAATTCAGTTTTAACTGTGTCTTAAATGCATACTTAGTGCAAATCTCAGATTTTTTTAGCTTGGAATTTGTAGCACTCAAAAAAATGTACTTGGATCCAACGAATTTAACCTTCTTTTAAGGATTCTGGTACGGACTCCCAAACAAAGATGCGGGTTCTTTAAAATAAAGACATTTTTAGGAAGACCTACACCGAAAGAATTCTCTTCGTTAATTTTACGAAGAATTCTTCATTAACTATTCTTCCTGAATTTTTCATTAAAATAACGAAATTTTCATTCATTTTCGTAAATTTTACGAAGAACACTTTACGAATATACGAAACTTCTACGAAACATTCTACATTAACTTTTCTTCGTACAAAGTTCGTACTTTTAACGAAACTTTTTTCATATTTCATGAATTTTGTGAAGAAGTTTTTACGAATATTTTACGAAACATTCTGCGTTAAAATTTCTTCATAAAAAGTACGAAACATTTTCTTTGAAACAACGAAGAAGTTTCATTGAAGTTGTAAAATTTCCGTTCGCGGCATTAAATTGTCTTTTATAATGTGCTTGAGTGTATTACTTTATCCTATTTTTTATGCAAGTCTATGCTACTTCTCATTTGGGTGATAGCGCACTATGAATAAAAGTGAAGCAATAAAACTAAAAATTATTCAAAAACTTAAGATGTAAAGTAGTGATGTCATTTTTCACACTTGCAACTACAACCAAATGCACTTTCGACTATAATTTTTTTTTTCTAAAAGTTCGAACATTTTTCGGAAAAAGGTACGAAAGTTTTTCATAAAAAATACGAACATTTTTCATAAAAACTACCAAAATTTTTCATATAAAGTACGAAACATTTTCATAAAAAGAACGAAATTGTTTCATAAAAAGTACGAAGATTTTTCGTAAAAAGTACGAAGCTTCTTCATAAAAAGTACGAATTGTTTTCTTACAAACTACGAAAATTTTGGAAGAACTTTTCTTCGTAAAAAGTACGAAATATTTCGTACTTTTAATGAAAAGTTTCTTTGGTTGTAAAACAATGACAAATTTCGTACTTTTAACGAAATTTTTCGTTCTTTTTACGAAGAAAATTCTTTCGGTGTAGACACTATAAAATTCCAGTTCGGATCTATTACGAAAACTATTCCCTATCAAATCAAATTCTGTTTAAATTCCCAACTAAAACAGATACTTCAAAGTAAAACAAATCTTAATTTAAAAAATATAAATATAATTCAAACTTTAAACCAAGGATGCAAAATTCTCGCATGAGGTCTTAGTCCATATTTGCAGCTTTTGTTTTTAATCCAAAGATTGAAAAACTCAATTCATTTAAAAAATACTACTTTATATTAAAAACTAACTAACTCAAAAAAAAATTTTCTGGCTAATTGCATTTTCCCTCACATCTTTTTCACTTCCACGAAGATTTTTAGTTCTTAACAACTTTTTCTGTAATACAAACAATGTAGAAGAAATTATACGATTTTATAAATTTTTAAAATTTTTTTACCTTTCGCCTGGACGGAGAATCGAACCGCGGACCATGCACTTTGTAAGCCAACACACTAACCACTGAGCTTGTACCTGTTATGGTCATCAATAGATAAATATCCATATAAGTTATATTTATATAGCATAGCTTGCGGCGCCCACGAACCGAATAAACAAAGTTTATTTAACAGAAACAAACATTTAGTTTGGCACCGTGGAGCAGTGGTTGCTACGTCTGACTCTCATGCCAAGGGTCGTGGGTTCGATCCCTGCTTCGACCAAAATTTTTTTTTTTTTTTACATACATTCTACATATGTTCGGAAGATTCCGAAAAAAATGTTCAACATAACATTGTACTATATTAAATTTTGAACTGTAAAATGTGTTTTATTAAAGACCAAAAGTCAGAAAAGAACAGTGTTTGATATAAACGAAATGGACTCTGTTGTTGTTTCAAAAATAACTTTTTTTATTGAAAAAATAAAAACTTTGTAACAAACGATTTTTTTTGGTGATAAAAGTTTAAAATTTTCGAAGCAATTCAAAAAACTCTAACAAAAGAAAAACACTTTCGGTACACGTTTTCCAAACGTTTTTTTTCTTTGCGTGTATCTAGCTTTAAATCTAGGTTTTATATAATTAAAATTGGGATATATTAGACAAGTTATTTACTTTCAAATAAAATTCAATTGAAAAATCTAAACTAAAAAACGACACTTGAAAATAAAAAAAAATATATTTTTATTTTAATTTATACAAAAATAAGTAAGGAAAGTCTAAAGTCGGGCGGGGCCGACTATATTATACCCTGCAGCACTTTGTGGATCTAAATTTACGATACCATATCGCATCCGTCAAATGTGTTGGGGGCTATATATAAAGGTTTGTCCCAAATACATACATTTAAATATCACTCGATCTGGAAGAATTTGATAGACTTCTACAAAATCTATAGACTCAAAATTTAAGTCGGCTAATGCACTAGGGTGGAACACAAGTTAGTAAAAAAAATATGGGAAACGTTTAAATCTGAAGCAATTTTAAGGAAACTTCGCAAAAGTTTATTTATGATTTATCGCTCGATATATATGTATTAGAAGTTTAGGAAAATTAGAGTCATTTTTACAAACTTTTCGACTAAGCAGTGGCGATTATTGTTGGTATTTTGACTATTTTTTGTCGAAATCAGAAAAACATATATATGGGAGCTATATCTAAATCTGAACCGATTTCAACCAAATTTGGCACGCATAGCAACAATGCTTATTCTACTCCCTGTGCAAAATTTCAACTAAATCGGAGTTAAAAATTGGCCTCTGTGGTCATATGAGTGTAAATCGGGCGATAGCTATATATAGCTTGGTTGAAATCTGAACCGATTTCAACCAAGTTTGGTTGAAATTCTACTCCCTGTGCAAAATTTCAACCAAATTGGGGTAAAACTCTGGCTTCTGGGACCGTATTAGTCCATATAGGGCGAAAGATATATATGGAAGCTATATCTAAATCTGAACCGATTTCAATAAAATTTGGCACACTTGACTATAGTACTAATTGTTTTTCTTGTGCAAAATTTTAAGTAAATTAGGGTAAAACTCTGGCTTCTGGGGCCATATAAGTCCATATGGGGGAAATATATATATGGGAGCTATATCTAAATCTGAACCGATTTGTTCCAAAATCAATAGGAATCTATTCTGAGCCAAAACACATACTTGTGCCAAATTTGAAGTCGATTGGACTAAAACTGCGACCTAGACTTTGATTACAAAAATGTGTTCACGGACAGACGGACAGACGGACATGGCATTGCCAAAGACACCATGTGTCTATCTCGTCTCCTTCTGGGTGTTGCAAACATATGCACTAACTTATAATACCCTGTTCCACAGTGTGGAGCATGGTATAAAAATTAACCAAATATCCAAAATCCTCAAAAAAAATCAAAGTTGCAGCTTTTGATCCTTTAATCCAAAGATTCAATATCTCAGTTAATTGAAAGAATATTCCTTTAAATCCAAAATAGTTTCTTTATTGCAGGATGTTTACTTGGATCCAACGGTTTTATTCTTCCCTTAAGGATTCTGGTACGGTGTCCGATCCATACCAGTCTTTAAAATAAACAAAAATTTTGGGACCTAACTAGCTTTAAATCTAGGCTCTATAAAATAAAAATGGGGATATATATGAAAACCTATTCTAAAACTAAAACCTAATCTAAAAAATGGCACTTGAAAATAAAAAAACCAAATTTAAGAAAATTAAAAAAAAAAAACACTTTTAACCAAAGTTGCAAAATTCTCAAAATAGATCCTACCCAATAGTTAAAGTTTTTACTTCTTTAATCCAAAAATTCAATATCTCAGTTAATTTAAAGAATATTCCTCTAAATTCAAAATGTTTTCATTATTGCAAGGAAGTTTACTTAGTACCAACGATTTGATACTTCCCCTTAGGATTCTGTTATTGATTCCTATCCAAAGATGCGGCTTTTTGAGAATAACATAGAGACATTTTAACGGAGCTGTCTAGTTTTAAATCTAGGCTCTATAAAATTAAAATTGGGATATATTTGAAAAGCTATTTAATTTTTTGAAATTCAGTTTAGTAAACCAACTAAAACAGACACTTGAAAAACTGTTTTCTGAATTTCAAAAAAAGCAAATAATAATAAACAAAATAAACAAAACAACATTAAATAAATAATGGAAAATTTCTAGTCTATATTTGCATATTTAATCCAAAAGTTCAATATCTCAATTAGTTTAGGAATCTTCCTTTAAATCAAAAATATGTTTCTTTAAGGAAAATTTGACTAAAAGACATAGAACTTCAACGGAACTTTTAAAGATTTGAGAAAATTTAAAAGATTCGTGTTAATGAAACAAACTTTCATAGCAAAGATGATAAGATACAAATTCCTTCAAATAAAATTTCTTAACTTCTTTATTTGAAGAAATATGTCGTTCAAATTTGTGTCCCAAACTTAGCTTTAATATTTTTCAATACGAAGTTTACTTCGATCCAAAGACTCTTGGTCTTTTATGGATTTTGGTATTGATTCCGAGCCAAAGATGCGGCTTCTTTAACATAAAGACATTTTTAGCGTCCTATCTGGCTTTAAATCAAGGATCATTTCATATTTTTTAATGGGTTAAAAAGAGAGCAAGAATTTATACAATGGTATAAATGGTACAAATTATTAAAATTTTGTTCACAAAAAATGCTAGATCCATTTTAGAAAAAATCCGAATTTTTGAAAATATTTCAGGTCAAACGTTTCAGCAAAGCGTTAGAATTTATTAAAAATCATAAAAAAATTTAAAAATTATTTATTTGGCAAAATATTACAAAACTTTATCATACACATCCAAAATACTGAATTCGGATCACACCTTAAAAAGGGATGTAAATTCAGTACAACGGCTATTGAAATGGTGGGCATCCGCCCTATGACAAGCCCGTATTAAATTCATCGCTTCTGCGCCAGTTTTGCAATTTTTGCTGGCAAGCTATTAACGTACAATCAAATGCCAGTTTAAAAATAACCTATTTTTTAAAGTAAATATTTTTTTCTTAATTCCAAAAAAAAATAAACCACACTCAAAAAAGTCTACTTGGATCCAAAAATTTTGACCTTCCCTTAAGGATTTTGGTATTGATTCCGAGCCAAAGATGCGAGTTCTTAAAATAAAGAAATTTTTTAGCGACTTATCTGGCTTTAAATCTAGAACCAATAAAATTAAAATTAGGATGAATACATATCTCGTTTATCAAATTGTCAGTTTTTTCGCGGTTTATTAATAAAGATAGTCACGTACAAATAAATGCCAGTTGAAAAATCCAAATTATAAGGGCTACTTCAAAGTAAAAAATTTTTTCTTAATTTCAAAAAACCAGCTTTAAACAAAAGACGCTAAATCCTCAAAATAAGTCTTAGCCTAGGTTAGGTTAGGTTAGGTGGCAAACCGATGTATCAGGCTCACTTAGACTATTCAGTCCATTGTGATACCTCATTGGTGAACTTCTCTCTTATCACTGAGTGCTGCCCGATTCCATATTAAGCTCAATGACAACATGAAGGTCTTAGCCTAAATTTCAAGCGTTTTTATCCTAAACCTAAAGTTTCAATATTTCAGATAATTTAAGGACAATTTCTTTAAATCAAAAATGTGTTTCTTTACTTTAAGGAAAATTAGCCTTAATTCAAAGACATACGACTTTAACGGAGGGACGCAAATTTACAAAATGTATGTCCTAAATTTAATGAAGAAAATTCTTGAAGAAAGATTATAAACTTTATTTTAATTAAAATTTCGTTATTTTAAAGAAATTTGTCCTTAATATTTTATAAATTGCGCATCCTAAAATTTAAGTTGCATAATCTGTAATATCACGTAAATATTTTATTCAGTACAAAGATTTTTTTTGTCTTAAATCTAAAGATTCAACATTTCAGATAATTTCAAAAATGTGCTTCTTTACTTCAAGGAAAATTTGCCTGAGATCAAAGACATACGACTTTAACGGAGGGACGCAAATTTCCAAAATTTGTATCCTAAATTTAATAAAAAAAGGACGCGTAACCTCTAATGTCAAGTGAATATTTCAATCATTTCTGTGATTGAAGAAATTTCAATTAAAAATTAATTGGATAAATTAATTTCGTGATTGAAGTCAAAAATATTTTTTTTGTGTATGGAAAAAGCCGATTTTCATCTCAGACATTTTCAACCTCTTTTTGCTATTAAATAATATATAAATCAAGAAAGCTTCCAACATCAATAATTCGCTTCGTAAGGACTTTTAAGGGTTAATTTTTTTTGTAACTCTTACCTTCTTTATAATTTACAACAATTGAGAAAAATCAACATTGTATTCATTGACTCCATATGCAAATCATTTCAAAGTACCCATAACCCAATATGGAATACTCGTAGATACATAGGCATCGACACATTCCAAATAGCATTACTTCCTGTTGTAATTGTTTAATACGATTACAATGTACAATTTACTCCACAACTAGTGCACACACACTAATACTCACACTTCTCTGCTAGCATGCGTTTCCGGGTGGCAGTAAACATACGTGATGTATGTTCAAACTTTGTGTGGCTGTGTGTGTGTGTGTGCGTATGAGTGAGGGTCATGGAACAATCAAACCAACACATAACATACTTCTCATTCTCATTTACTCATTATTGTTATCCCATAAGTGGCGTTTCTCTTGATAAGGTCGGTGTTAGCCTTTTCTGTTTCCGGTTAATGTTGACTAAGGGGCCAATCCCTTAGCGTTAGCATAGGAGTGCTTATGAAATAGGCATTTTATGATAAATATTGCCGGGTTTTTTTTTAATCATTGTGATGCAATTTTTTTATTGTTTTTTTTTCTGCTGTGGATAATGAAATAATTAGTTGAAAATGAATAGTGAAATCTGTTATATGCCATTGTAATTGGACAAGTTAATGTTGAAGGACCCTTATGTGTAGTGGTAATAAGACGATGCTATTAAATTGAGATTTATTAATTAGAGCAAACTGTGGCACTAAAGCCTACCTGTTATATGGATTATGGACAAGGTCGGCTAGGGCCAGGAAATTGCAAGGGATCCTAGATCAAGGGGTTTTAAATACACTGACATAAAAGACTGATATAAAAGACTCGGCAACCTAAATTGAAGGATGTACAATTAACAAAATATAATGAGGACAAATTTCTTTAAAATAATAAAATTTTAATTAAAATGAAGTTTATAATCTTTACTTCAAATTTTCTTTCTTATTAAATGCAGGGAGCCACCGTGGTGCAATGGTTAGCATGCCCGCCTTGCATACACAAGGTCGTGGGTTCGATTCCTGCTTCGACCGAACACCAAAAATTTTTAATGCTGCTGACATTTCTGAGGGTTTCAAAGCTTCTCTAAGTGGTTTCAATGCAATGTAGAACGCCGTTCGGACTCGGCTATAAAAAGGAGGTCCCTTGTCATTGAGCTTAACATGAAATCGAGCAGCACTCAGTGATAAGAGAGAAGTTCGCCAATGTGGTATCACAATGGACTGAATAGACTAAGTGAGCCTGATACATCGGGCTGCCACCTAACCTAACCTAGGACACAAATTTTGGAAATTTGCATTCCTCTGTTAAAGCCGTATGTCTTTGAACTAAGGCAAATTTTCCTTAAAGTAAAGAAACATTTTTTTGATTTAAAGAATTTAAATTAACTGAAATATTGAATCTTTAGATTTAAGATAAAAACGCTTCAAATAAAGGCTAAGTTTTATGTTGGGGATTTAGCATCTTTGGTTTAAAGTTTTTATACCCTCCACCATAGGATGGGGGTATATTAACTTTGTCATTCCGTTTGTAACACATCGAAATATTGGTCTAAGACCTCTGGCTCGTGGTGAAATTCTGAGTCGATCTGAGCATGTCTGTCCGTCCGTCTGTTGAAATCACGTTAACTTCCGAACGAAACAAGCTATCGACTTGCAACTTGGCACAAGTAGTTGTTATTGATGTAGGTCGGATGCTATTGCAAATGGGCCATATCGGTCCACTTTTACGTATAGCCCCCATATAAACGGACCCCCAAATTTGGCTTGCAATTGCTCTCAGAAAAGCAAATTTCATCCGATCCGGTTGAAATTTGGTACGTGGTGTTAGTATATGGTCTCTAACAACCATGCAAAAATTGGTCCATATCGGTGCATAATTATATATAGCCCGTATATAAACCGATCCCCAGATTTGACCACCGGAGCCTCTTGGAGGAGCAAAATTCATCCGATCCGGTTGAAATTTGGTACATGGTGTTAGTATATGGTCTCTAACAACCATGCAATAATTGGTTCACATCGGTCCATAATTATATATAGCCCCCATATAAATCTATCCCCAGATTGGAACTCCGGTACCTCTTGGAGGAGCAAAATTCATCCGATCCGGTTGATATTTGGAACGTGGTGTTAGTATATGATCTCTAACAACCATGCAAAAATTGACCTCCGGAACCTCTTGGAGGAGCAAAATTCATCCGATTCGGTGAAGTTTGGTACATTGCGCTACACTCAAAAAAAGTGAACTCTCTATTTCACTAAAGCCAATTTAACATTCGTTTAGTTCATGGAATTATTATGTTTGGAGAAAGTTTCCTCTACTCTAATAAGTTTTTGTGTACGTTAGTTAAATTAACTAAAACCGAGGAAAAAATATACACAAATGAAGGATAAAGATTAACTAAATTCGTGTCTTCCACAAAATAGTACAATATTTCTTTAAATTTGTAAATTTTACTACAAATGCGTTCATCATAAACTTCGTATGTAACTAAAGACATTCTTGCACTTTTGAACTCCAATTTTTTCCTTCAAACTACAAAATTTTCTTTAACAAGTGAAAAAACTACATTATGTCTAATAAATTTTCTTGAATTTGTCGAAAAATATTTACTTATTTTTATGACATCGGCGTGATGCCAGCGTTTGTTATACTGTTTAGTTAAAATTTTCTAAAAATATTCAAAATTTTCTAGAATTAACCGAAATTTTTCTTCCTGGTGGGTTCACTGTTTTTTTTCAGTGTAGTATATGGCCGCTAATAGCCATGCAAAAATTGGTCCATATCGGTCTATAGTTATATATAGCCGATCGCGAATCACAAAAAAAAAATGGTCCATATCGCCAAAAAGTAATCTACCAAAATTTTATTTCTATAGAAAATTTTGTCAAAATTTTATTTCTATAGAAAATTTTGTTTCTATAGCAAATTTTGTCAAAATTTTATTTCTATAGAAAAATTTGTCAACATTTTATTTCCATAAAAATTTATGTCAAAATTTTATTTGTATAGAAAATTTTGTCAAAATTTTATTTCTATAGAAAATTTTGTCAAAATTTTATTTCTATACAAAATTTTGTCAAAAAAAAAGTTCTATAGAGAATTTTGTCAAAATTGTATTTCTATAGAAAATTTTTTCAAAATTTTATTTCTGTAGAAAATTTTGTCAAAATTTTATTTATATAGAAAATTTTGTCAAAATTTTATTTCTATAGAAAATTTTGTCAAAATTTAATTTTTATAGAAAATTTTGTCAAAATTTTATTTCTATAGAAAACTTTGTCAAACTGAATTATAAACGTATTTAATCGACCTTTTTTTGTTTAATATATACAATTTAGAAGACGGTATTAAGAAGTTTTAAGATACCTTACCATCGGTAAGTGTTACCGCAACCCAAGCAATTCAATAGTGGATGACAGAATTTAGAAGAAGTTTCTACGCAATCCATTGTGGAGGGTACATATGATTCGGTCTGGCGAACTTACGGCCGTATATACTTGTTTTTATACTCTGCGCCACACTGTGGAACAGGGTATTATAAGTTAGTGCATATGTTTGCAACACCCAGAAGGAGACGAGATAGACACATGGTGTCTTTGGCAAAAATGCTCAGGGAGGGCTCCTGAGTCGATATAGCTATGTTCGTCTGTCCGTCTATCCGTCTGTCCGTGAACACATTTTGTAATCAAAGTCTAGGTCGCAGTTTTAGTGCAATCGACTTCAAATTTGGCACAAGTATGTGTTTTGGCTCAGAATAGAACCCTATTGGTTTTGGAAGAAATCGGTCCAGATTTAGTTATAGCTCCCATATATATCTTTCGCCCGATATGGACTAATACGGTCCCAGAAGCCAGAGTTTTTCCGCAATTTGATTGACATTTTGCACTAGGAGTACAATTAGTAGTGTAGTCAAGTGTGCCAAAATTTATTGAAATCGATTCAGATTTAGATACAGCTCCCATATATATCTTTCGCCCGATATGGACTAATACGGTCCCAGAAGCCAGAGTTTTACCGCAATTTGATTGAAATTTTGCACTAGGAGTACAATTAGTAGTGTAGTCAAGTGTGCCAAATTTTTTTGAAACCGGTTCTGATTTAGATATAGCTCCCATATATATCGTTCGCCCGATTTACACTTATATGACCACCGTGGCCAATCTTTTACTCCGATTTAATTGAAATTTTGCACAGGGAGTAGAATTGGCATTGTAGCTATGCGTGCCAAATTTGGTTGAAATCGGTTCAGATTTAGATATAGCTCCCATATATAGCTTTCGCCCGATTTACACTCATATGACCACTGAGACCACTTTTTTGCTCCGATTTAGTTGAAATTTTGTACAGGGAGTAGAATTGGCATTGTAGCTATGCGTGCCAAATTTGGTTGAAATCAGTTCAGATTTAGATATATCACCCATATATAGCTTTCGCCCGATTTACACTCATATGACCACAGAGGCCAATTTTTAACTCCGATTTAGTTGAAATATTGCACAGGAAGTAGAATTAGCATTGTAGCTATGCGTGCCGAATTTGGTTGAACTCGGTTCAGATTTAGATATAGCTCCCATATATATGTTTTTCTGATTTCGACAAAAATGCTCAAAATACCAACATTTTCCTTGTAAAATCGCCATTGCTTAATCGAAAAGTTATAAAAATGACTTTAATTTTCCTAAACTTCTAATACATATATATCTAGCGATAAATCATAAATAAACTTTTGCGAAGTTTCCTTAAAATTGCTTCAGATCTAAATGTTTCCCATATTTTTTACTAACATTGTATTCCACCCTAGTACACTAGCCGACTTAAATTTTGAGTCTATATATTTTGTAGAAGTCTATCAAATTCTGTCCAGATCGTGTGATATTTAAATGTATGTATTTGGGACAAACCTTTATATGTAGCCCCCAACACGGATGTGATATCGAAAATTTAGATCTACGAAGTGGTGCAGGGTATAATATAGTCGGCCCCGCCCGACTTTGGACTTTTCTTACTTGTTTTTTTTCTAAATTCTACCATTATTATAAAATATATCTATGTCCTTTTTTATTTAATCGTCATGATTGCTAATCAGAATAAATATCTAATTTCCCATTGCATATTTCAAATACATATCATTATCTCTCACCTAAATCTGTAATGTATGATGTACATATTTAACCTTTCATTTAACACTCATGAATGTATGCATCTCACTTTCAACTGCCCTCTCAATTAACTTAGTGACCTCAAAACCTCTAGTTTGCTTTTTCTATAAAATGTAAATAAATAAGACTTGTTGATGGTGGCTATATCCAGAAAGTCCCCCGGCCAAAAAACTGCAGTGATGAATGCATTTAGTCAAACCTTTTGGAAAAGCCAATGGCATGAAAGCCATCATCGTCACAACTAAACATCATCATCATCATGGGTATTAGTAGAACCAACATCAGCGACATAGTCAAGGTCGACATATACACATATATATAAAAATGGTTTATAAACCAAAATAGAACACACCGACACACACATGCTCTTACTTGCAAATATCTATTGCAACGTCTGCTTAGAGATTTAAAAAAAAAAAACACATAATAATAAAATTGCTAAAATATTCTAAATTCTCCCACTAACACACAATCAAATTCTATTTAATCGCCAGAAAAAAATAGCCATCGTTAAAAAACATACACACACACATATGCATAAATTTTACATATATATGTATAACATCAAATACACATGAATAAATTTGTTGTATATGTGATATTCTATAGATCCATAACCACCCATTCATTCATATGTGTGAGGAATATCCGCTTTGCATTCAAACCCCCATATGTGTGTATATGAGTTTGTTAGATTCCTGTGTTTGTGTTTTTTTTTTCTATAAAATCTAAATGCATTTAGCCAAAATAGAAAATAATGCAATTTGAAAAAAAAACACAGGGAATTCCACAGTCATTGAATCAAAATGAATGAATGAACTTTCACCTGCCAGACGGTGCAAAATAAAAACAAAAAAGGATAATGGAAAGCTACAGAAAAAGGACATTAAAAGAAAGCACAGTGGTCCCTAATGAATATTGCTCCCAATAAAATTAAATATCACAGAACATAATGCCCCTTCGGCTCGACTAAATAAGGCCCTCAATGAAATTTAGCACCAAAACTATACAAAAGCTATACAAAAGCCCAAGAAGTAAAATCGGGAGATCAGTATTTATGGGGGCTATACAAAAACAGGGAGCGATACGGACCATTTTCATCTTCCCTAAAATACTTCCAGATTTCTAATTTCTGGCAAATTGGATAAAAACTAAAGATTCTAGAAGCCCACATCGGGAGATCGGTCTATATGGGGGCTACACCAAAACATGGACCAATACACCCCATTTTCAACACACCAATTTGTGATCCTTAAATACCTCTTGATTTTCAATTTCAGGCAAATCGGATAGAAAATACACTTTCTAGGCGCCCAAAAAGCAAAATCGGGAAATCGGTCAATATTGGGGCTATACCAAAACATGGTACATGGATACTGACCATTTTCGATACACCTCTTTATGGTCCCTCTAGATCTCTAATTTAAGCCAAATCGGTTTGTAAATACAGTTTCTAGACGCCCAAGGAGTAAAATCGGGAGATCGGTCTATATGGGGCCTATACCAAAACATGCACCGACACGTCCCATTTTCGACACACCAATGTGTGGTCTTAAAATACCTATAGATTTCCAATTTAAGGCAAATAGGATTGTAAATACAGTTTCTAGACGCCCAAGAAGCAAAATCGGGAAATCGGTCCATAAGGGGGCTATACCAAAACATGGACCGATACCCCCCATTTTCGACACACCAATTTGTGGTCTTAAAATACCTCTACATTTTAAATTTCAGGCAAATCGGATAGAAATACATTTTCTACACGTACAAGAAGCAAAATCGGGAAATCGGTACATATGGGGCCTATACCAAAACATGGACCTATAGGCACCATTTTCGGTACACTTTTTGATGGTCCTAAAATACCCCTAGATTTCCAATTTCAGGTAAATTGGATAAAAACTACAGTTTTTATAAGCCTACGACCCTAAATCGGGAGGTCGGTTTATATGGGGACTATATCACAACTTGGACCGATATATCCCATCTTCGAACTTGATCTGCCTGCAAACAAAAAACGAATCTGTGCCAAATTTCAGGACGATAGCGTCATTATTGAAGGCTGTAGCGTGATTACAACAGACAGACGGACAGACGGACATGCTTATATCGTCTTAGAATTTCTCCCTGATCAAGAACATATATACTTTAAATAGTCGGAAATCGATATTTCGATGTGTTACAAACGGAACGACAAACTTATTATACCCCCGTCACCATTCTAAAGGGTGATACGGTCAAAATTTGGTCAAGGGAAAACGCGTGTAAATCGGTGAAATCGTTTATTTAAAAAATCAAATTAAATTTCTTTTTCAATTAGTATAAAATTCAGGAAAAATATTCAGTTAGGCTTTCGCTTTTCCAAATCCGAATTGCCGGACCTCACGCTTGACACCTGCCATCAGATTTTGTACAGCCACCTTGTCCACCTTCTTCGCCACAGAAAGCCAGTTTGCCTTGAACTGCTGCTGGTCCTTAGCAGTTTTTTGGTCTTCTTTAGGTTCCGCTTGACAATAGCCCAGTATTTCTCAATTGGGCAGAGCTCTGGCGTGTTGGGAGGGTTCTTGTCCTTGGGAACCACCTGCACGTTGTTGGCGGCGTACCACTCCATGGCCTTTTTACCGTAATGGCAAGATGCCAAATCCGGCCAAAACAGTACGGAACAACCGTGTTTCTTCAGGAAAGGCAGCAGACGTTTATTCAAACACTCTTTCACGTAAATTTCTTGGTTGACAGTACCGGAAGCTATGAAAATGCTGCTTTTCAAGCCACAGGTACAGATGGCTTACCAAACCAGATATTTCTTTGCGAACTTTGACAGTTTTATGTGCTTGAAAATATCTGCTAGCTTTCCCCTTCCTTTTGCCGTATAAAACTCCTGTCCCGGAAGCTGCTTGTAGTCGGCTTTGACGTAGGTTTCGTCGTCCATTACCACGCAGTCAAACTTCGTCAGCATCGTCGTGTACAGCCTCCGGGATCGCGCTTTGGCCGTCGTATTTTGTTTATCATCGAGATTTGGAGTCACTACCTTCTTGTAAGTCGATAGTCCGGCTCGTTTTTTGGCTCGATACACGGTTGTAGACGATACACCCAGCTTATTTGTGGCATCTCGGAGAGAGAGGCTAGGGTTTCGCTTGAAACTACCGGCAACTTTCTTTGTCGTCTCAGCGGCTTCCGGTTTTCGATTTCCCCCCGATCCAGACTTTGTGGCTGTCGACAAACGTTCCCCAAACACTTTAATTACATTTGTAACGGTTGATTTGGCAACTTTTAGCGATTTTGCCAGCTTTGCGTGCGAGTAGCTCGGATTTTCGCGATGCGAGAGCAAAATTTTGATACGCTGCTCTTCTTGCTTGGACGGCATTTTGACAACTGAAGTGTGAATTCCAAAATCAAAATAGGAGCAACATTCTACACACACACTCCTTGAAAATGAGGGGTGTTCAGGTTTTTTAAATGCAAAATTGAAAGAAATACGTTTATATAGTTTATATTGACCAAATTTTGACCGTATCACCCTTTAAATATAGACTATCTGATATGATATGCTATTTGAAAATGCTTTATTAAAAAAATTCCTTAGTTTCATCAGAAAAATTGTTAATGGTGAAGTAAATGAAAATTCCACAAAACGATTATGGTTCGTCAGTGTAATTCATTTACTTCTGTTACTATCTCAAATTTAAGAGAACATCAATCCACATGTATTCCAATAGTTTTACTTCTTTTTTATTATTGTCGTTTTTCATTTATTATTATTCTTACATTTCTTGCTTGATTTTGTATTTCTCGCTGTATTCTAATTCCTGTCTGGATATATGTCTGTAGAAAAAAATCACAAAATAGTAGCTCTACTATAAGCATCGTCACAACAAAATCAACGTAGAATTATAAAAAAAATAAAGCGGAAAAATATTCACAAATACATGGAAATAAACACAGTCAGTACATAATAACAATTCGTCCAACTAGACATAGAGAAACAGAAGGATAGACATGTGAAACAAAGGATTTACAGATGAACGGATAAATTTCAATGTAACCAGGATTGTAAGCTATCATATATGGGTTTGGGTGTACAAATGCCGGTAAAATAGACATAAAAAAATCTCTTCCACCCTCCCAAAAAAAAAAAGAAAACAAACTCGTCTACCCACCATAATAAATAAAATAAATTTAGAAAAAAATCTAATCGAACTGTTGATATTTCCTCTCAGACTTTTGGTGTCTGCTGTCAGTTTGTACATTTTGTATGTTTTAGATTTTTTTTTTCGTACTATCTCTGTTGTTTTTTTGGGTTTTGAGTTTATACCAAAAACAAAAAGAACAACATATTTTTCTATGTCAGCGGTGAAATTTTTGACGTATTTGTTTTTTTTTTTTCAGCATTTCCATGTTGACCATTTCTTTTTATTCATTTTTATTGTGGTATGAGCATGTTAGACATTGATACAAGGGTATGAATATGTTTCTAATCAAATTCAAAGGACATATGTAAATCACCATGAAAGTATTATTAAAAATCTGCGATGTAATAGCTAAAGGGGGTTTAAGTTGAAATATATGCATAATTTTTAGAGTCAAGGTTAATATTTCTCATTTGTATAATGGAATTAGGTAATCATTAGGATAAGTAGATTTTGAGATATTTCTCCGATTCCCTATACCAAATGTTGCAAAATCCCACAGTTCTATACTACTATAATATTGAAGCTGAATGATATTAAATAATTTTCAACATATATGCTGTTTTTCAATATATTTTTTGTAATATTTGATATATTATTTGTCTACATATGTAATTCAATTCAATATAGCATTTTATTAAAGTAATAAAATATACACCCAATTTCTTTTGTTTATAGAGGCAACCAATTTCCTAAGAGTCACTTAGAAATTTAGGCTATTGAGATACCTCTACAAATATAATTACAAATTGTTATTTACTGATTTAACAGTATAACTTGCTAAATTGTATCATTCTGTAATACGGTAAATGATGCAATATTCCTACAGTGCCCTACTACTATAACAATGATGTTAATGGTTGACATTAAAAAGAGAAGCCATCCAACAAATTCTTTTATATTCTTTGGTCCATATACTATTGTAATACAGATGCATCGGTATGTAGCATGATAATAATATATACACTGGTAGAAAAAGTTTCGTTATATTAATGAAATGTGTCATTAAAATTGAGCCAATGAAACAAATTCATTAATATAACGAAATTGTTCGTTATTATAACGAATTTTAGGTTAGTCAACGAAACGTTTCATACTATTAACGAACATTTTCATTGTCTTAATGAAAATGTTTCATTGTATCAATGAAAAATTTTCGTTGGCTCAATTTTAATGAAATTTCTTTGTGTGTATAGTTTAATTAAAATTTATGAAATTGTATTTTTTATTAATTTAATTAAAATAAAATTTAAATAAATTTAATTAACATTTTTTTTTTGTAAATTTTAATTCAATTGAAATTAATGAAACATTCATTACGAAAACTTTTAATTGTATTTATTAATATTTTTTAAATAATTTTTTTTGAGTCAATTTTATTGATAAAATTCTTTAATCTTACTAAGATTTTTCTACGAAAACGAAGCCCCAGATATACGGGGTATGGGGTAGCTAAATGGTAACCCTGTTCGATCTATTTGGGCCAAACGAATTGGTCGGATTTCTGCTATTTTGTAATATGTTGGCAATTAGCTCCTGTAATTGTTTAACCCTTTTTCAAAGATAACAGCTTGCAAATCCCAGAAAACGGCAACCAAAATCTTTCCGGTCGATGGGACAGCCTTCGCAGCACATTCGTCAGCTGTAGTACAATATTTCGACTGTCCCTCAGAGATGGAAAATACAATTTTTAAGAAAGTACATAAAAGGTATTTTTTTGAGCGAAAATGTACTTTTCACTAAATTTCAACAAAAATTCCATTGGAAGATTATTGTCAAGAGCTCCTTTAGACTGAATTTTAAAGAAAATAAAATTTTGTTTGTCAACTCCTCAATTTTAAATACTTTTTCTTGTTTAGTTTCATATCCGCTTACAAATTTTCTGTAGATAAATGAAAATAAATTTTTGACAAAATTTTCTATAGATATAAAATTTTGACAAAATTGTTTATAGGTATAAAATATTGACAAAATTGTCTAAAGAAATAAAATTTTGACAAAATTTTCTGTAGAAATAAAATTTTCACAAAATTTTCTACAGAAATAAAATTTTCACAATATTTTCTACAGAAATAAAATTGTGACCCAATTTTTTACCGAAATAAAATGTTGACAAAATTTTCTATAGAAATAAAATTTTAGCAAATTTTTTTTTATAGAAATAAAAACTACAAAATTTTTTTATAGAAAACAAAAACTAAAATATAATTTTGACAAAATTTTCCAAAAGAAAACATTTTGACAAAATTTTCTGTTGAAATAAAATTTTGAGAAAACTTTCTGAAGATACAAATTTTTGTAAAATATTAAAATATTTTGTCAAAACTATTGTACCATTAATCTGATATCGGCAAAAAAATGTACACAAAAGGTACTAAATCATTCGCGAGGGTTCTACGGTACTGACCAGGGTGAAAAAGTATTGAAAAAAAGTACTATAGTACTGCATTTTCCATCCCTGCTGTCCCCTGGTCTACGGAGAGGTATCAGTATTTTTATATTTTGTGTGAGTCGGTTCATAGTAAAAGAGCAAATACTCTTCACAGAAAATCAAAATGCCATATATCGACCTTTATCAGACCAAACTTCTCGAATTTTCAACATTTTTCACATTTGGTAAATTCAAAGTTTTCATTTTTGAAATTTTGAATTTTGGAATATGGCTTCGAGATTTTTCGAATGGATTGATAAGCATGTATAAAAAACTTTTCTCATAATACTTTTGTAATACAAAGCAATGTCGAATTTTCTGTTTTTTTTTATCCCTTTTCCAGTTGTTATAGTTACGTCCTCTTCCAAGATGTGGATCAAACGCCACGAATGTCACAAGACGGACCATGTTCGCCGCGTAAATTCCAATGTTTACAATTTGCCTCCTATGTTCACTAGAGAATTAATGTTTTATCGATTTCCTTGGAATTGGACTTAAACAAAGTGAAACATTAACGGAAGCTGGTCCCAAAGTTGAGCAATATTTTCCGCAGGCTACTAGATTGTTGGTATTTGGCCATTTTCCTCTGCTATAGTCATTTTAGGGATATTTTGGCGTGGCTGTTGTAAAACAAAGTGCTACCAGGTTATGCGAAGGAAACAGAGATAGACAGAAGGACAGCTAGAGCTAAATCGGCTAAATAGGTAATATTAGCTCCAAGATGAACACTGAAATAACGGGATGTCACTAAACCTAACCTAATCTTAAATAAGCCGACTTTCATTATTACATTTTTGATTAATTTTAAAGCTACCAGAAACTCCTTTATGCCTCTATGCAATTTATTTTAAAGACACAATGGACATTTACATTGATTTTTAAAAACTTCTGTTTTGTTTGTCATCTACACTTTCACATTCAAAAAACACCAAAAAATCCCTTAATAAAATGCCCAAAAAACTCGCGAAATTTTCAACCCTTGAAGAATAATTTCCGTTGTATTTGACATTCCATTCATCACCAACCTTTTGTTGAAAATTTAAAATTCATCAAATATATTTGATTTTTTTTCGTCTGGCCAAGAGATGAATACGCGTCATCAAAAATTGTGAAAAACAAACGATTTTTGGGGTAAAATAGCAACAAAAAAACAACCAAGAAGGAAGAAAAATGAGTTTAGACAAAATAACAGACAGAAATCACCACCAATGCCAGACAACAAGAAATAACAACGTCATTATCATGGACTCCCTCGCTTAGGAAAGGGAAATGATTGTCATCATCTTCAAAGGCAAATCCCCCTCACAATTTCACCAACCTTGTAAGCAAATATTCTGCTATTGGAAAAAATATCCCAAAAAATGAGGGAAAAAATACCAAGTAAATCAAAAAAAAAATTCTTGAATTTTGCATAGAAACCTTTGCATTACATTTTCTCTCTCTCTGACTTGCTATAGTCTTCGTTTCGATGATGTATATTTTTTCGCTGTCCTCAGATTTAGCTCTCTATTCAAATTCGTTTAGTTTGCCATTTTTCATCAATGCAGAGAGTGAGAGAGAGAGGGAGTTGCTCTTCCCTCACAAAAGGCGAATAATAAAAAACACAACTAGATTTCAGTAAATATTTCCGTTTCTCCCTTGGTGGTCCAAGCCTTACTATTTAATCATTAATATATGTATGTATGGATGAGACACGTAGACCACACACACATACACTCACATATACCCATCTACCTATCACTCTCCTGCAAAAGTAATCATAGGCAATGGTACTCGCATAAGCTTCGTTTTTCCGTGGCATTATTAAGACTGAGAGAGAGAGAGGTTGGTCTATGGATTTGGGTGTATATTTTTTATGTGTTGGTGCAAATCATCAACACTACTTGCATTGAACTTAGAAAACTGTTATGCGAATGCAGACTAAATTCATTTTTTGTTGGGAGAATTTTCTTTTAATTTTTCTATCTTTTTTCCTTCTTCTTATTTGTGGCAATTTTTAGTGGCTTTTTCTTAACATAGCCACAAAATAAAGGTTACAAAATGTGTAGGATTATTGCTTTTGCATTCAAAAAGGATACAAATGCAAGCCATAAATTAAATAAAATATTTAATAAACGGTCATATAAAGAATATTACCATTTGTTCTATGTATTTCATACACTGAAAAAAGTTTGCATGGTTTCAAGATATGTGTCTATCCACTAATGATATTGGCTTTAATTCTGAATCAAAGAAGCGGAGAATTGCATTATGGATTTATTAAACAATTCATTTTTAAATGTAGATTCAGTTTTACAGTGTGCCCGATATGTATTGAAACCATTTTCACGCTGTTATCATTTCTACCCCTTTCGTGTGACAGTAGACAGATATATTCCATTGATAGTTCATTTTATTGTTTATAAGGTTGCAAAAACATTTTGATCTATTGAATTCATATAGAAAATTGTGTCAAAATTGTATTTCTATAGAAAATTTTGTAAAAATTTTATTTCTATAGAAAATTTTGTAAAAATTTTATTTCTATAGAAAATTTTGTAAAACATTTTATTTCTATAGAAAATTTTGTCAAGATTTTATTTCTATAAAAAATTTTGCCAAAATTTTATTTCTATAGAAAATTTTGTCAAAATTTTATTTCTATAGAAAATTTTGCCAAAATTTTATTTCTATAGAATTTTTTTTCAAATATTTGTTTCTATAGAAAATTTTGTCTAAATTTTATTTCTATAGAAAATTTTGTTAAAATTTTATTTCCATAGAAAATATAGTCAACATTTTATCTCTATAGAAAAATTTGCCAAAATGTTATTTTTAATAGTAAATTTTGTCAAAATTTTATTTCTATGGAAAATTTTGTCAACATTTTATTTCTAATGAAATTTTAGTCAAAATTTTATTTCGAATGAAAATTTTGTCAAATTTTTATTTCTATAGAAAATTTTACCAAAATTTTATTTCTATAGAAAATTTTACCAAAATTTTATTTCTATAGAAAATTTTGCCAAAATTTTATTTCTATAGAAAATTTTGTTCAAATTTTATTTCTATAGAAAATATTGTCGAAAATTTGTTTCAATAGAAAATTTTTTTCAAATTTTATTTCTATAGAAAATTTTGTCAGAATTTTATTTGTATAGAAACTTTTGTCAAAATTTTATTTCTATAGAAAATTTTGTCAAAAATTTATTTTTATAGGAAATTTTGTCAAATATTTATTTCTATAGAAAATTTTGTCCAAATGTATCTATAGAAATTTTTTTAAAAATTTCATTTCCACAGAAAATTTTGTCAAAATTTGATTTCTATAGAAAATTTATTCAACATTTTGTTTCTATAGAAAATTTTGTCCTAATTTTATTTCTATAGAAAATTTTGTCAAAATTTTATTTCCATAGAAAATATTGTCAACATTTTATCTATATAGAAAAATTTGCCAAAATGTTATTTTTAATAGCAAATTTTATCAAAATTTAATTTCTATGGAAAATTTTGTCAAAATTTTATTTCTAATGAAAATTTTGTCAAAATTTTGTTTCTAATGAATATTTTGTCAAAAATTTATTTCCATAGAAAATATTGTCGAAATTTTGTTTCAATAGAAAATTTTATTCAAATTTTATTTCTATAGAAAATATTGTCAAAATTTTATTTCTATAGGAAATTTTGTCAGAATTTTATTTGTATAGAAACTTCTGTCAAAATTTTATTTCTATAGAAAATATTGTCAAAATTTTATTAATATGTAGAAAATTTTATCAAAATTCTAGTTCTATAGAAAATTTTGTAAAAATTTTATTTTTATAGATAATTTTGTCAAAAATTTATTTCTATAGAAAATTTTGTCCAAATGTATCTATAAAAAATTTTGTAAAAATTTTATTTCCATAGCAAATTTTGTCAACATTTGATTTCTATTGAAAATTTTGTCAAAATTTTATTACTAATGAAAATTTTGTCAAAATTTTACTTCCATAGAAAATATTGTCAACATTTTATCTTTATAAAAAATTTGCCAAAATGTTATTTTCAATAGCAAATTTTGTCAAAATTTTATTTCTAATGAAAATCTTGTCAAAATTTTATTTCTAATGAAAATTTTGTCAAAATTTTATTTCTATGGAAAATTTTGTCAACATTTTATTTCAATAGAAAATATTGTCAACATTTTATCTCTATAGAAAAATTTGCCAAAATGTTATTTTTAATAGCAAATTTTGTCACAATTTTATTTGTATGGAAAATTTTGTCAAAATTTTACTTCTAATGAAAATTTTGTCAAAATTTTATTTCTAATGAAAATTTTGTCAAAATTTTACTTCTAATGAATATTTTGTCAAAATTTTATTTCTAAGGAAAATTTTGTCAAATTTTTATTTTCATAGAAAATATTGTCGAAATTTTGTTTCAATAGAAAATTTTGTTCAAATTTTATTTCTATAGAAAATATTGTCAAAATTTTACTTCTATAGAAAATTTTGTCAGGATTTTATTTGTATAGAAACTTTTGTCAAAATTTTTTTTCTATAGAAAATATTGTCAAAATTTTATTTATATGTAGAAAATTTTATCAAAATTCTATTTCTATAGAAAATTTTGCCAAAATTTTAATTTCTATAGACAATTTTGTAAAAAATTTTATTTCTATCGAAAATTTTGTAAAAAATTTTATTTCTATAGAAAATTTTGCAAAATTTTATTTCTATAGAAAATTTTACCAAAATTTTATTTCTATAGAAAATTTTGCCACAATTTTATTTCTATAGAAAATTTTGCCAAAATTTTATTTCTATAGAAAATTTTTTAAAAAATTTTATTTCTATCGAAAATTTTGTAAAAAATTTTATTTCTATAGAAAAGTTTGTAAAAAATTTTATTTCTATAGAAAATTTTGCCAAAATTTTATTTCCATAGAAAATATTGTCAACATTTTATCTCTATAGAAAATTTTGCTAAAATTTTATTTCTATAGAAAATTTTGTCCAAATGTATCTATAGAAAATTTGCCAAAATGTTATTTTTAATAGCAAATTTTGTCAAAATTTTATTTCTGTGGAAATTTTTTTCTAAATTTTATTTCTAATGAAAATTTTGTCAAAATTTTATTTCAATGGAAAATTATGTAAAATTTTATTTCCATAGAAAATATTGTAAAATTTTGTTTCAATAGAAATTTTTGTTCAAATTTCATTCAATTTTCAAATTTTATTTCTATAGAAAATTTTGTCAAAATTTTATATCTATACAAAATTTTTTCAACATTTCATTTCTCTAGAAAAATTTTGCCAAAATTTTATTTCTATAAAAAATTTTATTAAAATTTTATTTCCATAGAAAATTTTATCTAAGCGGTGCAGGCTATATTATGGTCGGCGTCGCCCGATTTTAGACTTTCCTTATTTGTTTGTTGCTGCGTTAGTCCTCCATCGGTTCGTGCTGTAGTTTAATTGAGAAAAAAATATTTTTTATTCAGCAAACGGAAGGTTTTATTGACTTATAGGCCAATATATATTTAATTTGAAGTGAAAATGCTTATAAATGCTTTAGGGTCTCAAACCAATATCACCATCCTATGATGGAGGGTATACAAAAAATTAAGATGTTCGACCAATAACCAGGTGTCTAAAACTTATAATACAATTCCTATAGTGTTCCTCATGCAACAGAAAAGAAAAAAACAAAATAAAGCTTCAGAAAATAAAACTGAAATATAAAATTAAAAAAATAAAAATATGTGCCCAAAAAACAATTTAAGAAAAAATAAAATTAAAAAAAGTTAATATCAAATAAGAAATTTACAACTACGAATTTAAACGCAAACAAACACAAATAAATTAAATACGACAAATAACCAAAAAAATTTCTGACACAATGGAAGGTCGTTTAATTGAATATCGACCCATTGGAGGTGGTTTGGATTATCATCATAATTCACCATTAATTGGTGAAATACCACCAGGTGGTGAATACTCGCAAGCTGTACATCGTTCCATAGATCAATTGAGAAATACTCTCAATGAACGTGTCACACTGGGACCATTAAGTGTTTTCTCCAATACCGCCGACTTGAGGACCTCCGTCCTCAATTATACCAATCAACAACCATCGGGTCACCAGCAGCAACAACAGCATCACCAGCAACAACAACACCAGAGTCACTATCAAATCCAGGGAGCTGTATCAACGACTTCTTCCACCAATGGTTCTGTAACAGATGCCACCGTTCTATTGCATAATAAATCCTCCATATGTTTGGATACAAAATTAGCCGATTCTACTACAGGGATAGTGAGTTCTACTGTGTCATCGGGTCGGGGAAGAAAATCTCGAATATATCCACCGAATCCCAATCAACATATTGTGGTGACCAGTAATAGTGTAGATAATGGAGGAACACGTCAACATAATCGTCAGCAACAACAGCAGCAGACACAGCAACAAAATGATGGTATATCATCGTCCACCTCATCGCCGCATCATCAATTGCAATTGCAGGATATTAAGGATACAAAGGTATTTTATTGCTATCGATAGAGCTATAGAGATAAGGGATAAATGCAAACATATAATTTTATGTCTCTGAAATTAAGTTTTATAGTAGCAACATAAAATTTTCATAGAGGCCATGAACATTTTCATTAATATTATGAAATGTTTCATTATTTAATCGAAAAGTCATTATATTAAAGAAATGTTTCTTTATATTTATGAAATTATTTCGTGGGATCAAGTTTAATGGAAGGACTATGAATATTTAATGAATATTCGTAAAAGTGAGTTTCTACTAACCTTCTCACTACCGAATTAAATCTAAAAATGTGTTTCTAATTTTTTCAACTTTTTTATTTGTGCAACTTGTGAGAAAAAAATACCAACAAGTATATACGGCCGTAAGTTCGGCCAGGCCGAATCTTATGTACCCTCCACCATGGATTGCGTAGGAACTTCTACTAAAGGCTGCCATCCACAATCGAATTACTTGGGTTGCGATAACACTTGCCGATGGCAAGGTATCGTAAAACTTGTTAACACTGTCTTCTAAATTGTAAGTTAGCCCATACGGGGTATATATTAAACAAAAAAAGCCGATTAAATACGTATATAATCTAGTTTGACAAAATTTTCTATAGAAATAAAATTTTGACAAAATTTTCTATAGAAATGAAACCTTGACAAAATTTTCTACAGAAATAAAATTTTGACAAAATTTTCTATAGAAATAAAAATTTGACAAAATTTTCTATAGAAATAAAAACTTGACAAAATTTTCTATAGAAATAAAATGTTGACAAAATTTTCTATGGAAGTAAAATGTTGACAAAATTTTCTATAGCAATACAATTTTGACAAAAATTTCTATAGAAATAAAATGTTGACAAAATTTTGTATAGAAATAAAATTTTGACAAAATTTTGTATAGAAATAAAATGTTGACAAAATTTTCTACAGAAATAAATTATTTACAAAATTTTCTATAGAAATAAAATTTTGACAAACATTTCTATAGAAATAAACTTTTGACAAAACTTTCTATAGAAATGAAATTTTAACAAAACTTTCTATAGTAATAAAATTTGACAAAATTTTCTATGGAAATAAAGTTTTGGTAGATTACAAAATTTTCTATAGAAATAAAATTTTGACAAAATTTTCTATGGAAATAAAATTTTGACAAACATTTGTATAGAAATAAACTTTTGACAAAACTTTCTATAGAAATGAAATTTTGACAAAACTTTCTATAGTAATAAAATTTGACAAAATTTTCTATGGAAATAAAGTTTTGGTAGATTATTTTTGGCGATATGGACCAATTTTTGTGTAATAAGTCATCGGCTATATATAACTAAAGACCGATATGGACCAATTTTTACATGGCTGTTAGAGGCCATATATTGACAAAATGTACCAAATTTCAACCGTATCGGATGACTTTTGCTCCTCCAAGAGGTTCCGGACGTCAAATCTGGGGACGGTTTATATGGGAACTATATATAATTATGGACCGATATGGACCAATTTTTGCATGGTTGTTAGAGACCATATACTAACACCATGTACCAAATTTCAACTGGATCGGATGAATTTTGCTCTTCCAAGAGGCTCCGGAGGTCAAATCTGGGGATCGGTTTATATGGGGGCTATATATAATTATGGACCGATATGGACCAATTTTTGCATGGTTATTAGAGGCCGTAAACTAACATCAGGTACCAAATTTCAACCGGATCGGATGAATTTTGCCCCTCCAAGAGGCTCCAGAGGTCAAATCTGGGGATCGGTTTATATGGGGGCTATATATAATTTTGGACCGATATGGACCAATTTTTGCATGGTTGTTAAAGACCGTATACTAAGACCACGTACTAAATTTCAACCGCATCGGATGAATTTTGCTCCTCCAAGAGGCTCCGGTGGTCAAATCTGGGGATCGGTTTATATGGGAGCTATATATAATTATGGACCGATATGGACCAATTTTTGCATGGTTGTTAGAGGCCGTATACTTACATCAGGTACCAAATTTCAACCGGATCGGATGAATTTTGCCCCTCCTAAAGTCTCCGGAGGTCAAATGTGGGGATCGGTTTATATGGGGGCTATATATAATTATGGACCGATATGGACCAATTTTTGCATGGTTGTTAGAGACCATATACTAACATCAAGTACCAAATTTCAATCGGATCGGATGAATTTTGCCCCTCCAAGAGGCTCAGGAGGTCAAATCTGGGGATCGGTTTATATGGGGGCTATATATAATTATGGACCGATATGGACCAATTTTTGCATGGTTGTTAGAGACCGTATGCTAAGACCACTTACCAAATTTCAACCGGATCGGATGAATTTTGCTGCTCCGGGAGGCTCCCCAAGCCAAATTTGGGGATCGGTTTATATGGGGGCTATACGTAAACGTGGTCCGATATGGCCCATTTTCAATACCATCCGACCTACATCAATAACAACTACTTGTGCCAAGTTTCAAGTCGATAGCTAGTTTCGTTCGGAAGTTAGCGTGATTTCCACAGACGGACGGACAGCCGGACAGACGGACAGACGGACGGACGGACAGACGGACAGACGGACGGACATGCTTAGATCGACTCAGAATTTCACCACGACCCAGAATATATATACTTTATGGGGTCTTAGAGCAATATTTCGATGTGTTACAAACGGAATGACAAAGTTAATATACCCCCATCCTATGGTGGAGGGTATAAAAATAATCTGAAAAAATATCAGACATACTTTTTTGTATGAATGCCAAATTACTACACTGAACAATATATTGTCGTGTGGCCACAGATTTCATGTCCCTAAAATACCAAAGGTAAACTTGGCTTTAATAATTCTGAATTTTTTTTTAAATTAATGGAATCTTCTTTAAATTTATTGACTTTTTGCATCTTGACTAGAAAGCAAAAAAAGTCTTCCTTAACACATTTTTAAAGGACTTTGAGAGCACACGAAGAAAAATGCTAAAAAGTGAATAAATTAAAATTTGTTTCCTAGAATCAAGTACGAAAAACTCAAATTTAAGAGAGAATTAGTGTCTGTGCATCCTTGCTTCAATTCTCCTATTCTTTGGCTCGGAATCAATACCAAGCACATTAGTGTAAGCAGATAATTTTTGGAACCGGGCATGCTTTTTTTCAGTGTAGATACGTATAATGGTCTCAAAATTCGGCATTTCGGCCACCAATATCAAAAATATTTATAGCGTATTTAGATTACAGCCTCAACTTTGAAATACATCGACAAATAAATCAAAACTAAGTGGGATGTTAGAGTTTGGTGTCGTTTTCAAATGCCCTCTATGTCGAGCATCGGTAGTCAAGGGTTAATATCACGGTTGCTACTCGAGCCAAAAATAATCTACCAAAGTTTGTCAAAATTTTATATCTATAGAAAATTTTGTCAAAATTTTATTTCTTTAGAAAATTTTTTCAAAATTTTATTTCTATAGAAAATTTTGTAAAAATTTTATTTCTTTAGAAAATTTTGTCAAAACTTTATTTCTATAGAAATTTTTGTCAAAATTTTATTTCTATAGAAAACTTTGTCAAAATTTTATTTCTAGGGAAATTTTGTCAAAATCTTATTTCTATGGAAATTTTGTCAAAATTTTACTTCTATAGAAATGTTTGTCAAAATTTTGTTTTTTATTTCTATTTTGCCAAAATGTTAATTATGTAGGAAATGTTGTAAACATTTAATTTCAATAGAAAATTTTGTCAAAATTTTATTTCCTTAGAAAATTTTGTCAAAATTTTATTTCTAAAGAAAATTTTGTCAAAATTTTGTCAAAATTTTATTTCTATGGAAATTTTGTCAATTTTTTTTTCTATAAAAAATTTTGTCCAAATTTTATTTCTATAGAAAATTTTGTCAAAATTTTATTTCTACAGAAAATTTTGTCAAAATTTTATTTCTATGGAAATTTTGTCAAAAAAAATTTTTTTTATAGAAAGTTTTCTCAAAATTTGATTTCTATAGAAAATGTAGTAAAAATTTCATTTTTTGTCAAAATTTTATTTCTATGGAAATTTTGTCAAAATTTTATTTCTATGGAAATTTTCTCAAATTTTATTTTTTATTTCTATTTTTCCAAATGTTAACTGTATAGGAAATTTTGTAAACATTTTATTTCTATAGAAAATTTTGTCAACATTTTATTTTTGTATAGAATATTTTCTACAAATATTGATTTCTATAATTTTCTCAAATTTTTATTTCTATAGAAAATTTTGTCAACATTTTATTTCTAAAGAAAATGTTGTCAAATGTTTTTTTTTCTGAAGAAAATTTTGTCAAAATGTTATTTCTAAGAAAATTTTGTCAAAATGTTATTTCTTTAGAAAATTTTGTCAAAATTTTATTTCTATAGAAATTTTTGTAAAAATTTTATTTCTAAAGAAAATTTTGTCAAAATTTTATTTCTATAGAAATTTTTGTAAAAATTTTATTTCTATAGAAAATTTTGTCAAAATTTTATTTCTATAAAAAATTTTGTAAAATCTTGTTTCTATAGAAAATTTTGTCAAAAATTTATTTCTATAGAAAATTTTGTTAAAATTTTATTTCTATGGAAATTTTGCCAACATTTTATTTTTTATTTCTATTTTGCAAAAATTTTAATTCTATAGAAAATTTTCTAAACATTTCATTACTATAGAAAATTTTGTCAAAACTTTATTTCTATATAAAATTTTTTCACATATTTATTTCTATAGAAAATTTTCTCAAAATTTTATTTCTATAGAAAATTTTCTGAAAATTTTATTTCTATAGCATATATGGCAAAATCTATCAAAATATCGATAATTCAACCAAGGATGGCACCCGTGATTAATATGGCTGGGACAATATTTTTACTGTCAGAAGAATCGAATAAATTTCCTTTTATTTGCACTTCTCTATTTTATTGGCAAAAAAATTCGTTTTGCTAAAAAAACAAAATAAATGAAACAAATGATTTTTTTCGGTGTATTTTCTCTCTCGAAGCAAAGCAATAAAAATGTTACCAAGCATCCAACTTGTCAGTTTTTCATTAAATTCTCTATTCTCATAAATTGTCTCTCTACCACTCACTTTCTCATTATCCTATGCTCTCTTATTCTCTTTACAGATCTTCACATCCAAAGCCGATTTACAGCTACACACTCAAATGCATATGCGTGAGTCGAAACCCTATAAGTGTACCCAGTGCTCCAAAGCTTTTGCCAATTCATCATATCTCTCGCAACACACACGAATACATCTGGGCATAAAACCCTATCGCTGTGAGATATGTCAACGTAAATTTACTCAATTGTCACATCTGCAACAGCATATACGAACCCATACGGGTGATAAACCGTATAAATGCCGACATCCGGGTTGTCAGAAGGCCTTCTCACAACTCTCAAATTTACAATCACACTCGCGTTGCCACCAAACCGATAAGCCGTTCAAGTGTAATTCGTGTTACAAATGTTTCTCGGATGAACCATCGCTACTGGATCATATACCCAAGCATAAGGAATCGAAACATTTGAAGACCCATATTTGTCAGTATTGTGGCAAATCCTATACCCAGGAGACATATCTCAATAAACATATGCAGAAGCATGCAGAGCGTACGGATAAGAGGCCGCCTATTTTAGTGACAAATGCTGGTAATAATCCTGCGGGTGCTGGAGTAGGTGGGGCAGCATCGGCTGCTGTAGTAGCTGCCGCTGCAGCTGTAGCAACAACAGGTAATAGTAACCCTGCAGTAGGTACAAATCACTCTACTACTAATAATGATTCGGGTACAACAGGTGTAGGACCATCTGCGGGAGGAGGCGGAGGAGGATCGGCTGCAGGCCAATCATCTGGTGTAGTTGGTGGTGGTGGTGGCCTACACAATCAACATAATCGCAATAATTTGCCCTTGCCACCGGTCACAATAGCGCCCACCGATAATTCCTACTGGCCCAAAGTTAGTCCTGACTCAGCGGCCAATATGAATGATGTTATGCATCAGCAGCAGCAGCAACAACAACAGCAGCAGCAACATCACCAACAACACCCACATCAGCAACAACAGCAACAGCATCATAATGGACAAACACCGCAACAACATCATGCACAACAGCAAGCAAATCCTCAGCAACAGCAACAACCTCCCACACAACAACAAGGCCATATGGATTATGGCAATCATCAGCAGTCGGGCAATTCTGGCCAACCGAATACTAATCCTCATAATGATTTGCAAAATCATCATCGCATGAATGACAATGGCAGAGAGGATATTGGTAAGATTGGGAATTTTGATTAGAATACAAATTCGAAAACTTTGAGTGGTCTCCCGGAAAATCGTAGAACAAAACTTAGATTAAGGTGAAGATAAATTGAAAAAGTACCGGGGAATTCTTTAGAAATTGCTAAGATTTGTTTTCAGTGTAAGAGAAGTTCTCCATTAGATGAGAGAAAATCAGTTGCCATTTTTAAAAAAGACTCATTTCGATCATGGGAGCATTGAACCACCACTGGAGAGAAATTCGCCACAAGTGGAGAAAAATTTCCCACAAGAGGAGAGAAATTCCACAACGAAGGCCCGCTTCCAGTTTTAGGTCAACGATGAAAATAATATGTTTTCGACAAAAACAATATATTTTCGACAAAAATGTGGACTTCTCCTCATCCGAAAAAATAACATTTTGATCATATTCCTTTTCTGGATGCACAATCTGATGGGTCAGGGATTCAATATCAGGTCCGACCGAACACCAAAAAATTTTTCAGCGATGACTAATCTCCCCTAAGTAATGCTGGTGACATTTCTGAGTGTTTCAAAGTTCTCTAAGTGGTCTCACGGTAATGTGAAACTCCGTTCAGGCTCGGCTATAAAAAAATCCTTTGCCATTGAGCTAACTAGAGAATCCGGTAGCACTCATTGATAAGAGAGAAATTCACTATTTGTGGTATCACCATGGACTGAATTTTTTGTCACAATTTTATTCTTTGTCAGAATTTTATTTCTATAGGAAATTTTGTCATAATTTTATTTATAGAAAAACATTTGCAACAATTTTATTTCGATAGAAAATTTTGTCAATATTTTATTTCTATAGAAATATTGTAAAAATTTTATTTCTATGAGAAATTTTGTCAAAATTTTATTTCTATGAGAAATTTTGTCAAAATTTTATTTCTATAGAATATGTTGACAAAATTTTATTTTTATAGAAAATTGTATCAGAATTTTATTTCCATAGAAAATTTTGTCAAAATTTTATTTCTATAGAAAATTTTGTCAAAACAATTTTATTTCGATAGAAAATTTTGTCAAAATTTTATTTCTATAGAAATGTTGTCAAAATGTTATTTCTATGGGAAATTTTGTCAAAATTTTATTTCTATAGAAAATTTTGTCAAAACAATTTTATTTCGATAGAAAATTTTGTCACAATTTTATTTGTTGTTGTTTTTTTATTTCAGCTTAAAACCATACATTGACTAAACTACAAGAGTAGCTTAACCAACAGAGGAAAAGAATGTTTGTCAAATTTATTTGGGCAAAGCCCTATAGACTGCAAGATGGTTGGATGGACGCACGTTTCGGAATTACCACATTCCTCATCAGCATCCTCTACTTGCAGCAAAACTATCAACCAATTATCAGAATAAATTCAGGCAGTTTATTAAACCCAACAAAAACCACACTTGAACCCTCTACTTGCTGCAAGTAGAGGATGCTGATGAGGAATGTGGTAATTCCGAAACGTGCGTCCATCCAACCATCTTGCAGTCTATAGGGCTTTGCCCAAATAAATTTGACAAACATTCTTTTCCTCTGTTGGTTAAGCTACTCTTGTAGTTTAGTCAATGTATGGTTTTAAGCTGAAATAAAAAAACGACAACAATGCTTAAAGAACAAAACCAACAATAACAAAACAAAACAAATGGAAAAAGAAGAGGAGGCACGCTCAAAATAAACCCAGCCATGTGAATTCAAATCGATGATTTGACAGTGGCATAGGAAAAGAGATATGTTTGTTTCGAATTTATTTGGCATAAGCCGGCTATCAATGTAAAACCTTTTTTCGGAGGGTTCAAGTGTGGTTTTTGTTGGGTTTAATAAACTGCCTGAATTTATTCTGATAATTGGTTGATAGTTTTGCTGCAAGTAGAGGATGCTGATGAGGAATGTGGTAATTCCGAAACGTGCGTCCATCCAACCATCTTGCAGTCTATAGGGCTTTGCCCAAATAAATTTGACAAACATTCTTTTCCTCTGTTGGTTAAGCTACTCTTGTAGTTTAGTCAATGTATGGTTTTAAGCTGAAATAAAAAAACGAAAATTTATTTCTATAGAAATTTTGTCAAAATTTTATTTCTATAAGAAATTTTGTCAAAATTTTATTTCTATAGAAAATTTTGTCAAAATTTTATTTCTATAGAATATTTTATAAAAATTTTATTTGTATAGAAAATTTTTACAAAATTTTATTTTTATAGAAAATTTTGTCACCATTTTCTTTCTAGAAAAAAAATGTCAACATTTTATTTCTAGAAAAAAATTGGCAACATTTTATTTCTATAGAAAATTTTGTAAACATTTTATTTTTATAGGAAGTTTTGTAAACATTTTACTTTTATAGGATAATTTGACAATTTTTTTTACAAATTGTTGTCAAATTTTCATTTCTATAGAAAATTTTGTCAAAATTTTATTTCTATAGAAAAATTTGTCAATATTTTATTTCTATAGAAAACTTTGTCAACATTTTATTTCTATGGAAAATTGTGTCCAAATTTTATTTCTATAGAAAAATGTGTCCAAATTTTATTCTTATAAAAAATTTTGTCAAAATTTTATCTCTATAGAAAATGTTGTCAAAATTTTGTCTCTATAGAAAATTTTATCAAAATTTTATTTTTATAGAAAATTTTGTTTTTATATAAAAATAAAAATTTTTATTTTTATATAGTTTTGTAAACATTTTATTTTTATTGGAAGTTTTGTCAAAATTGTTTTTTTTTCGAAAATGTTGTCAAATTTTATTTCTATAGAAAATTTTGTAAAAATTTTTTTCTATATGAAATTTTGCAAATTTGATTTCTGTAGAATATTTTGTCGAGATTTTATTTCTAAAGGAAATTTTGCAAAATTTTATTTCTATAGGAAATTTTGTTAAAATTTTATTTCTGTAGAATATTTTGAAAAGATTTTATTTCTATAGAAAATTTCGTCAAAATTATATTTCTCTAGAAAGTTTTGTCAAAATTTTATTTCTAGAAAAAATTTTTGAAATTTTATTTCTAGCAAAAAATTTTTCAAAAAAAAATTGACAAAATTTAATTTCTAGAAAAAGATTTGTCAAAACGTTATTTCTATAACAAATGTTGTAAAAATTTTATTTCGAAAAGAAATTTTGTCAAAATTTTATGTATATAGAAAAGCGTGTCAAAATTTTATGCCTATAGAAAATTTATTCAAAATTGTATTATAGAAATTTTTGTAAAAATTTTATTTCTATAGAAAAATTGTATTTCTATAGAAAATTATGTCAGAATTTTATTTCTATAGAAAATTTTGTCTAAATTTTATTTCTATAGAAAAATTTTTCAAAATATTATATCTATAGAAAAATTTGTCAACATTTTATTTTTGTAGAAAACTTTGTCAAACTTTTATTTCTATAGAAAATTTTGTCCAAATTTTATTTTTATAGAAAATGTTGTCCAAATTTTATTCTTATAGAAAGTTTTGTCAAAATTTTATTTCTATAGAAAATTTTGTCAAAAAATTTTCTCTATATGAAATTTTGCAAAATTTTGCTTCTATAGAGAATTTTGCAAATTTTTTTTTTTTGTATAATATTTTGTCAAGATTTTTTTTGTAGAATATTTTGGCAAAATTTTATTTCTAAAGGAAATTGTGCAAATTTTTATTTCTATAGGAAATGTTGTCTCTTTAGAAAATTTTGTCCAAATTTTATTTATATAGAAAATGTTGTCAAAATTTCATTTCTATAGAAAATTTTGTCAAAATTTTATTTCTGTAGAATATTTTGACAAGATTTTATTTCTATAGAAACTTTCGTCAAAATTATTGAGCTTAACATGGAATCGGGCAGCACTCAGTTATAAGAGAGAAGTTCACCAATGTGGTATCACAATGGACTGAATAGTCTAAGTGAGCCTGCTACATCGGGCTGCCACCTAACCTAACCTTCGTCAAAATTATATTTCTATAGAAAGTTTCGTCAAAATTTTATTTCTAGAGAAACATTTTTCAAAATTTTATTTCTAGGAAAAAATTTTACAAAATTTAATTTCTAGAAAAAGATTTGTCAAAACGTTATTTCTATAAAAAATGTTGTCAAAATTTTATTTCTAACAGAATTTTTGTCAAAAATTTATTTATATAGAAAATTTAGTCATAATTTTATTCCTATAGAAAATTTATTCAAAATTTTATTTCTATAGAAATTTTTTTCATAATTTTATTTTTAGAAAAACTTGTCAATATTTTATTTCTATAGAAAATTTAGTCAAAATTTTATTGCTAGAAAAAAAATTGGAAAATTTTATTTGTAGAAAACATTTTTTTCGAAATTTAGAAATACAATACAAATACAAATACAAAAATATTAGACAAAACTTTAACTCAAAAAAATTTTTTTTTTCAAAATTTTAAATTAAAATTTTATTTCTATAAAAATGTTTTCAAAATTTTATTTGTAAAGGAATTTTTTTTATAAATTTTCTTTCTATAGAAAATTTAATCACAATTTTATTCCTATAGAAAATTTTGACAAAATGTTCTTTCTATAGAAAATTTAATCAAAATTTTATTCCTATAGAAAATTTTGCCAAAATTTTATTTCTATATATAATTTTAAAGTACCTTTTAGTTGAAAAGGAATATTTTGTAAAATCTACCAAATCATCAAGATTTTACCAATCTACGAAACCTTAAAAAATCTTTAATTTTTGGTGGAATTCTACCAATTCTACCGTAATACTGTAATTATTTTCTATATCTATATCTATCCACAATTTATGCATTTCTTATTGTGAACCTCTCCACTTGCAGTTTCTACACCATCCACCGTTGGACCCTACGATGCATCGAGCATTACCAAAACAACCACCAATTCAGCATTTACACCCATCAACTCAATGCCTCCGCACTTGAATTCACTATCACATCATGCCATGGCTCAGCGTCCGTATTTGTATGATGCCATCAGTTTTCAAAATAAAAATGTCAATCAGAACAATGCCTCGAATGCATTCCCCAATCAATTGATATCGCTGCATCAGATACGCAACTATGCCCATCAA
Source organism: Haematobia irritans (assembly GCF_050003625.1). NCBI lineage: Eukaryota > Metazoa > Arthropoda > Insecta > Diptera > Muscidae > Haematobia > Haematobia irritans. The sequence continues at coordinate 38,215,354 of NC_134397.1, read as the reverse complement.
CCAGCTGGTCTTACGATGGCCGGTGAACATTTATTGGGTGTTAGTGTGGGACCGGGCAAAGATAAAGGATAGCTATATTTTTAAGATGTGTAAGTTAATAATGCAAAATATTATTTTATTTTTTTTTTTATAGTATAATATTTATATTATGTATAGTTTTTTTTAATATATGTTTTTTTTATATAATTTTAATGTATTATTTTTATAGTTTTTTTTTTATACATATTATATAGTTTTTACTTTGAAAAAACAAACTCTCAAATGTAAAAAATAAGATATGAAAATAGAAGTGATTTTTGTGGCAAATGTTTTAAATCAAATAGCTTTTCCTTCAAAGGGACATTGCCGTAGTGTAAAGGTTTGAATACTTGTCTTGCTTGTAGGGGGTTCAAACCCCAGACTTTGAACACTAAAATTATTATAAACGGTGGTTCAATTCTAAGGGTATGCTCACACTTGGCAAATATTTGACCAAAATGAGCGTCAAACCTTTTTCGAGGAGCATTTTGGGAATATCTGGATATCATTTTTGGATAACATTCCTTTCGTGAGCAAAAAAGTTTGGGTTGACTTTGGTTTTGATTTCTGTCAACTATTTGACCGCGCCGTAACATAGGAAGGTGGAAGGTATAAAAAGCTTTCCATCATAGTATACCATTCTGCTCGTGACGTCAAAATAGCAATTTTACAACCATATAAAGTATGGGAGTTCTTGATTTATAAAGTTAAAAAAAAAACAGGTCTCCAAAGAAAAGAAAAATCGTATTATTGAGACCAATAATGGGACATCTATTTCATAAAACATAAATGTGAGGAATAGTGCAAAGCACCACAAGCCTCGACCACGCTTGGAGGACAATATCCTTTTCTTCGCACGAAAGAGATTTCCTCCTTGCGCCACTGATCCGGCTGAAATTTGGTAAATGGTGTTAGTATATGGTCTCTAACAACCATGCAGAAATTGGTCCATATCGGTCCATAATTACATATAGTCCCCATATAAACCGATCCCCCGATTGGGCTTGCGGAGCCTCTAAGAGAACCAAATTTCATCCGATCCGGCTGAAATTTGGTACATGGTGTTAGTATATGGTCTCTAACAACCATGCAAAAATTGGTCCACATCGGTCCATAATTATATATAGCCCCCATGTAAACCGATCCCCCGATTGGGCTTGCGGAGCCTCTAAGAGAAGCAAATTTCATCCGATCCGGCTGAAATTTAATACATGGTGTTGGTATATGGTCTCTAACAACCATGCAAAAATTGGTCCACACCTGTCCATAATTATATATAGCCCCCATATAAACCGATCCCCAGATTTGACCTCCGGAGCCTCTTAGAGGAGCAAAATTCATCCGATCCGGTTGAAATTTGGAACGTGTGTTAGTATATGGTCTCTAACAACCATGCAAAAATTGGTCCACATCGATCCATAATTATATAGCCCTCATATAAATCGATTCCCAGATTTGTCCTCCGGAGCCTCTTGGAGGAGCAAAATTCATCCGATCCGGTTGAAATTTGGAACGTGGTGTTAGAATGTGGACTCCAACAAACACGCAAGAATTGGTCCATATCAGTCCATAATTATATATAGCCCCCATATAAACCGTTCCCCAGATTTGATCTCCGGAGCCTCTTATCGGAGCAAAATTTATCCGATCCGGTTGAAATTTGCAACGTGGTGTTAGAATGTGGACTCCAACAAACACGCAAGAATTGGTCCATATCAGTCCATAATTATATATAGCCCCCATATAATTATATATAGCCCCCAGATTTGATCTCCGGAGCCTCTTATCGGAGAAAAATTTATCCGATCCGGTTGAAATTTGCAACGTGGTGTTAGTATAAGGCCGCTAATAACCATGCCAAAATTGGTCCATATCGGTCTAAAGTTATATATAGGCGATCCCCAATCACACAAAAATTGGTCATTATCGGTTCATAATCATTGTCAAAATGTTATTTCTATAGAAAATGTTGCCAAAATTTTATTTCTATCGAAAATTTTGTCAAAATTTTATTTCTATAGAACATTTTGTCAAAATTTTATTTCTATAGAACATTTTGTCAAAATTTTATTTCTTTAGAAAATTTTTTCAGAATTTTATTTCTATAGAAAATTTTATCCAAAAGTTATTTCTATAGAATTTTTTTTCCAAATTTTACTTCTATAGAAAATGTTGTCAAAATTTTATTTTGTCAAAATTTTATTGCTATAGAAACTTTAAACTTAATTATATACGTATTTAATCGGTCTTTTTTAGTTTAATATATACCACGTATGGACTATGTGGTATATATTACGGTGTTAGGAAGTTTTAAGATACCTTGCCATCGGCAATTGTTACCGCAACCCAAGAAATTCGATTGTGGATGACAGTCTTCAGTAGAAGTTTCTACGCAATCCATGGTGGAGGGTACATAAGCTTCGGCCTGGCCGAACTTCCTGCCGTATATATTTGTTAATTATATCACATATTCGATAGGATTGTCTAAGAGTGTCCTATAATGAAATCCGCCCGATATGAGCTTGTCGCATTTACTTTAAATATCAATTAGTTCTAAAGAGATATTTCTATATATTTACTAAAAATTAACTTGAATTTTAAAACAAACAAAAAACCTATAAAAAATATAGAGCATTTGGAATACTCCTCCCCCAATACGGTCTCGAAATTCATTCCATCCATAACACTCAAGAGTCAGATGGTAACTGAGGCTAAGAGTATTAACCAAAAGACTGTTGTATGATGAATGACCATTGTTAATTAATCCCAAAAACAAGAAAAAGCTTTTACTCTTAATTTATATGGCACCACAAACTGGTTCCACTAAAGTTTGGCTAATTGATTGAAAATCTACCACATTTGCATTAAAGAGAATTTCATATTATTTTCTTTTGGGAGTATAAAAGCTTTCTGCATAAGCCTTTTTTTGTTAAAAACAAAAGGGGTAAAACAGGAAAGCTTTAATTAACACTTTATACCAAGAAAAGAGTGTGTGGGGAAAAGCTTATTTGAATTAAAACAAAACCTATGCCACATACCACAGAGAATAGTGTTACCAAACCATACATACACACACACGCGGACACAAATTTCAGTTCAAATTAAAATTATGTGTACAGTATTCAAACGATTCGTAACGAATTGTATTCCAGAAACATACGAATATAAAAATAAAACAAAACAAAAAAGCAACTAAATTAATTTGTATAAAACCGTCCATTAAGTTTAAAACAATTTTTATTTTGCAAATAGTAATGATTACCTATGGCTATTTAAGTTATTTTTTTTTTTTTTAATAAAAATTAAATAAAAAATATAGTTGGATATTTTCCTCTAAATATTTAAAACAAAAATTACAATAATAAAAAATATTTTGTAAATAATTTATATACATATATGTTAAGCATAATATTATTTTAATTTTTTATTTCTTTATCTTAAGCATGTAATAAAATAATATCATTAAAAAATTAATATTAAAGAAATTAATATAAAAGAAATTACTTACAAAAGAATTTTTAACGTTCAATTTTTATTTGAAATTTTTGCAAAAATTAAAAAAAAATCGATTAAATATATATAAAATAAAAAATAATTTCTTAAAGAAATTTAAAAAACAAATTACCCCCCTACACAATAAAATATTTGATTAAATTTCCTTTTTTTTTTGAATAAAAACAAAATATTTGATTATAATTTTTTTGTTATTGCAAAAATTATTTTAAAAAAACTAACAACAATAACAAATATTTATATGTATAACATTTTGGCAATTCAAGGCATAAGAACATATAGGTATATATTTTTTCTATAATTTAACTAAGACTGAACTGAATGCATATAAAAGTATAAATGAAAGAAATGGAAAAAAAAATTGAAAGACAAAAACTAAATAAAAAATTACAAATAATATTAAATTAATTTCTATTTTAGATTTACAGCAGCAAATGTAATTTGAAAATAAAGAATCTTAAAAAAAAATAAAACTTTTGAAAAATAATAAGAAATTATATATATGGGAAATATTGACTATGAACGAGGTGAAAAAGATTTAAATTTTATTTACAAATTATGTTTAGCTATGAATGAAGTCAGATAATTTTGATCACAAATCGTCATAATACAAATGGGCTACCCCTTAACGAATATTGTAAAAAAGGGCCAGACCTTCATGGTATTTTTTAATGCAGCCTATAATCATTATAACGAGTTTTTTTTGTTTTTTTTTTACATCCGGTCAAATCAAATCAATCGTCGCATTGTAAACAGATGCTCCAACCGATCCTCTTATGGTCACAAAAAAAAAATTTTTAACCAAAATCGGGCCACATAATTAATTCTCATTTATCAGCTAGGCAATTGGGTCTTCCTTCACGGAGAGAGGGAGTATGATAACCCCAAGCATGTAATTTTTCACTGGTAATATGTGTCATGTTTGTCACAATCATGTTATGTTTGACGTGAGAAGAATATTCTTCTGACTTAAATGTTACATGTTACATGAAGCGCTAGAAACTTGTTTGGGATAATCATATTCCTTGTATTTCTTGTGTATTGTCATTGAATTTATCGTGAATTCGATTCTAAGAAAAAGTGCAACATTTTGTCTGCAGAATATAATCGAATTTATCGGAGCTCTTGAATAGAGGAGTTCTCACCATACATCAATAACTTTAAAATCTTCCCATAATTTTGGCGCAAATACAATGAGGAAAAATTAGTGCCAAACTAGGGCAACATTTTTTCTTAGAAACGAAATCGCTTTTACAAATGGACCAACCAAGTTGGTTAAGCTTCGACTGAACACCAAAAAGTTTTTTTTTTTTCAGCGGTGGATTATTCCACCTCAGTAATGCTGGTGACATTTTTGAGGATTTCAATGCTTCTCTAAGTGGTTTCACTGCAATGTGGAACACCGTTCGGGCTCGGCTATAAAAAGGAGGTCCCTTGTCATTGAGGATTTCAATGCTTCTCTAAGTGGTTTCACTGCAATGTGGAACGCCGTTCGGACTCGGCTATAAAAAGGAGGTCCCTTGTCATTGAGCTTAACATGGAATCGGGCAGCACTCAGTGATAAGAGAGAAGTTCACCAATGTGGTATCACAATGGCCTGAATAGTATAAGTGAGCCTGATACATCGGGCTGCCGCCAAACCTAACCTAACTTGGTTGGACCAACATGGTTGCATATGATAATCTTTTGAGAACCCAAAAAAAAAAAATATGAAATTCGATTTTCTCCTATATTTTTGGGTGTAATAATTAAAATCGTCGTGGCTGGGTATACAAAGTGTGACTGATATGTAAAACAGCAAAGTAAAGAGCCAGGGAGCCACCGTGGTGCAATGGTTAGCATGACCGCATTGCACACAAAGCATCATGGGTTCAACCTCAGTTTCTATCAAACATCACAAAAGTCTCAGCAGTTGAAGGAAGCCTTAAAAATCGAACCTTATCTAACCTAAAGGGTTAAATTTTTGACATTTTTTTAAATTTTATTGTTAAAAATCAAAAACTTTTGCAAATAAGATCAAATTTTTGATTCAGTTTAGATTTGTACGAATTATGACTTTCGAAAGGCCGACAAAGCAAAAACACGCTACACGAAATATTATCGACACTTTCGTATTTTGTAGTATCAACCTCACTTTCCAAAATGCCTCCAACGTAAAAGTCCATCGGAAATCCGGTGATTTTGTTGCCCATTGTGCGGTAGAAGCGAGGAAACTCCTTTTTACGTCATTCATTCACGAATTTTTGCCAACGTTCTCAATGACTTGTGGCACGGTGCGTTATCTCGGTGGAACAACACTTTTTTCTTCTTCATATGGGGCCGTTTTGCCGCGATTTCGACCTTCAAACGCTCCAATAACGCCATATAATAGTCACTGTTGATGATTTTTCCCTTCTCAAGATAATCGATAAAAATTATTCCAAGCGCATCCCAAAAAACAGAGGCCATTACTTTGCCAGATTTGTACTTTTGAGTCTTTCCACGCTTAGCAGACGGTTCACCGATCGCTGTCCACTCAGCCGACTGTCGATAGGACTCAGGAGTGTAGTGATGGAGCCATGTTTCATCCATTGTCACATATCGACGGAAAAACTCGGGTGTATTACGAGCTCGCGCGGCACCCATTTTGCACAGAGCTTCCGCATATCCAAATATTGATGAATGATATGACCAACACGTTCCCTTCTTTATATCTTCAAGGCCTCTGCTATCTCGATCAACTTCATTTTATGGTCATTCAAAATCATTTTGTGGATTTTTTTGATGTTTTCGTCGGTAACCACCTCTTTCGGGCGTCCACTGCGTTCACCGTCCTCGGTGCTCATTTCACCACGCTTGAATTTTGCATACCAATCAATTATTGTTGATTTCCCTGGGGCAGAGTCCGAAAACTCATAATCAAACCAAGTTTTTGCTTTCACCGTATTTTTTTCCTTCAGAAAACAGTATTTTATCAAAACACGAAATTTTTGGATTCAATCACGAAATTAATTTATCCAATTAATTTTTAATTGAAATGTCTTCAATCACAGAAATGATCGTACCAATCACCAAAGTCAATTAAAAAATTAATTGACACTATTAATTTTTGTGATTGATTTTTGTTTTATTAAAAAAAAAAATTGAATCATTAAAATTTTTTATTGCATATTTTTGAAAATTGCATTAAAATTTTAAATGGAAAATGTTTGGTTAAAATTTTCCTGCATATGCTGAGTCCTGTTGGAATGGCCATGGTCTACGCTCGTAAATATTTTTCTGCCCAGGGCTTCAATACTGTAGTTAGGACATTTTTCCGATAATATTCGGCATTTTATATTTTGACTCTACAGTTGATGAATAAAAGTGACCATCGGCCGTTGCGGCGCCTTGAGTTTTGGTACTATAAGAAATGACCGTATCATTCACCGAAGTCAATTAAAAAATTAATTGACACTATTAATTTTTGTGATTGATTTTTGTTTTTTTTTTTTTTTTTAATGTTGAATCATTTAAATTTTTAATTGCATATTTTTGAAAATTCCATTAAAATCCTAAATGGAAAAATTTTGGTTAAAATTTTTCCTGCATATGCTGAGTCCTGTTGGAATGGCCATGGTCTACGCTCGTAAATATTTTCCTGCCCAGGGCATCAATACTGTATTTAGGACACATTTTTCCGATAATATTTGGCATTTTATATTTTGACTCTACAGTTGATGAATAAAAGTGACAATCGGCCGTTGCGGCGCCTTGAGTTTTGTTACTATAAGAAATGATCGTATCATTCACCGAAGTCAATTAAAAAACAAGTAAGGAATGTCTAAAGTCGGGCGGGGCCGACAATATTATACCCTGCACCACTTTGTAGATCTAAATTTTCGATACCATATCACATCCGTCAAATGTGTTGGGGGCTATATATAAAGGTTTGTCCCAAATACATACATTTAAATATCACTCGATCTGGAAGAATTTGATAGACTTCTACAAAATCTATAGACTCAAAATTTAAGTCGGCTAATGCACTAGGGTGGAACACAATGTTAGTAAAAAAATATGGGAAACGTTTAAATCTGAAGCAATTTTAAGGAAACTTCGCAAAAGTTTATTTATGATTTATCGCTCGATATATGTATATATATATATATATATATATATATATATATATATATATATATATATATATATATATATATATATATATATATATATATATATATATATATATATATATATATATATATATATATATATATATATATATATATATATATATATATATATATATATATATATATATATATATATATATATATATATATATATATATATATATATATATATATATATATATATATATATATATATATATATATATATATATATATATATATATATATATATATATATATATATATATATATATATATATATATATTAGAAGTTTAGGAAAATTTGAGCCATTTTTACAACTTTTCGAAAAGGAGTGGCGACTTAACAAGGAAAATGTTCGTATTTTGACCATTTTTGTCGAAATCAGAAAAACATATATATGGGAGCTATATCTAAATTTAAACCGATTTCAATCAAATTTGGCACACATAACTATATTACTAATTGTACTCCTAGTGCAAAATTTCAACTAAATTCGGCCAAAAATCTGGCTTCTGGGGCCATATAAGTCCATATCGGGCGAAAAATATATATGGAAGCTATATCTAAATCTGAACCGATTTCAATCAAATTTGGCTCACATGACTATACTACCAATTGTACTCCTAGTGCAAAATTTCAAACAAATTAGGCCAAAACTTTGGCTTCTGGGGCCATATAAGTCCATATCGGGCGAAAAATATATATGGAAGCTATATCTAAATTTGAACCGATTTCAAACAAATTTGGCACGCATAGCTACAATGCTAAATCTACTCCCTGTGCAAAATTTCAACCAAATTGGGCCAAAACTCTGGCTTTTAGGACCATATTAGTCCATATCGGGCGAAAGATATATATGGGAGCTATATCTAAATCTGAACCGATTTCAATCAAATTTTGCACACTTGACTATACTACTAATTGTACTCCTAGTGCAAAATTTCAACTAAATTCGGCCAAAAATGTGGCTTCTGGGGCCATATAAGTCCATATCGGGCGAAAGATATATATGGGAACTATATCTAAATCTGAACCGATGTCAATAAAATTTTGCACACTTGACTATACGACTAAGTGATATGTTTTTGTACAAAATTTCAAGCAAATCGGTACAAAACTCTGGCTGCTGGGTCCATATTAGTGCATATCGGGCGAAAGATATATATGGGAGCTATATCTAAATCTGAACCGATTTTTTCCAAAATCAATAGGGTTCTATTCTGACCCAAATTAGGAACATGTGCCAAATTTGAAGGCGATTGGACTTAAATTGCGACCTAGACACAAAAATGTGTTCACAGACAGACGGACGGACGGACGGACAGACGGACATGGCTATATCGACTCAGGGACCCACCCTGAGCATTATTGTCAAAGACACCATGTGTCTCCTTCTGGGTGTTACAAACATATGCACTTACTTATAATACCCTGTTCCACAGTGTGGCGCAGGGTATAAATATATTTATTCTCATTTAAATGCTGGAGGGTTCTAACGACTGCCATTTGTGGCTTACCTCTTAAATATAAAGCAATCACACATTATCACGCTTGAATTACATCACAAATAACTTTATGCCTGAATGTAATACACGAAAATGTCTTTGAAAGTTTGTTAACAATAATTGTCACCAGATTTTTTTAAGGCGAGCGATTGAGAAATGAAAGCAACTTGAATTTAGTTGTAATTCAATATTTTCAAGACCCTTTCGACAGTCTATTGATTTTTTAGACGTTCCAAGCTTCCATAATTAGCTTTCCTTTCAGTATTAATTACCTAAACGAATAACTCCGGAACAAAATTTTAGAGAAAGGTAATTCACTTTTGGACCGATTGTCCAATATTTTTTATTATCATTTAAAGAATATTTTTAGAGTAAAATAAAAACTTATATTTATCTAAAATTTCACTCCTCAGAAAAAAAGTTTTCCTTCAGTGAATGATTGTTTTATATAACTTTCGCTTACAGCAAATATAAAACTTAACTCTTTGAGCCTGTTCATAGTGAATATTTCCATATTTAATTTTAATTTATTTTTACTAATAGAAAAAAATACTGAATTTTATATGATCTGGAAGACAAAAAAAAAAACAAACATGGCAAAACTCAATGTGTCCTAACAATGTAAACTATTTGAATAAAGAAAGCAAAGCAAACCATACATACATACAAACAAAAAATATTTTCAATTATAAAAACAAAACATAGAAAGCAAGAAAAAAATACAACATTGAACCAAATCAAAAATATCGATTAAATGTAATAGAGAACCCCAAACGCATACAAACACAAACAAATAAACAAAACAAAACTACAAATAATTTTACAATAAAATTTAAGATAAATACAAAAGGAAATAGTTTCTTAGCGTGAAGGAAAATACAAAAAACAACAACAAAATAAATCTCAACTTTTAAATGAAAATAGCAAAAACAAGAAAAAAATTAATTAATTATACAAAAAATAAATAAATTAATTAATAAAATAACACTGGAGTCAATGTGATTAGATAGAGAGGTGATGGTTGATGGTTGAGATCCAAAAGTGAATGAGATTTTTTTTATTAATGCCATAGACGCTTTCGATGGCTGTGTCACAATGCATACACTGAAACAAAAGCATGCACGGTTCCATAGATTTTGTCTATACACTAATGATTTTGGCATTGATTACGAGCCAAAGAAGCGGAAAGTTGGAATAAGGACAAAATTGTAATTAAAATTGTAATTTAAATTTGAAATTTGTGTACTTGATTCTAGGAAACAAATTTGAATTTATTCGTTTTTTTTCAGCTTTTTTCATGTGCTATTAAATTCTCTTATTTAAATTTAAATTTTTCATGTGCTATTAAATTCTCAATTTAAATTTTAGGACGTTCTAAATCTGCCAATTCCAATAACACAAACTTTAACTTAATGCTTGCAATCAAATCAAGTTTCTAAATTTTCAAAAATATACAAATTTCATAATTTATATCATCATTCTCCAGTGTTATTCCGTCATCCCACTTGTATATGTAAAAAATAAAACTGAAAACAAAATCAAATTTTAAATGTACATTTTTATTAGAATTTACAATAGTAAACTTTAAAACAGAAGCGATTTTATAAAATCGCCTCTAATAAAACAATATTACTATTACTCAAAAATAAAACTCTATAGTTTGTTTATTCTTAAAATATACAATAGATATTTTTATTAACATATTATTATTATTTTCTTTATTACTATGAAATGCATAACTATAAGTTATAAAACATTTAGGATTAAATTTAACTATAAATAATAAAAAATACAAATATGAAAAAAACAAATAAAATATAGAGACAGTGAATAAAAAAAACCATAATCGTAAATACGATTAAATTAAAACACTGAAAAAAAGTTAATTAAATAAATGTCTTAAATATTAATCTAAAATATTGAAAATGTAGTTTTATTTCAAAAAAAAATACTGTGAAGGTATATTATGAAATTAAAACTATAATAGGCTATATAGGAAATGAAAATTAATTCTTATAAAAATTAATTATATAAAAAAATAGAAAATAAAGAGAAACTAACAAGTATATACGGCCCTAAGTTCGGCCAGGCCGAATCTTATATAACCTCCACCATGGATTGCGTAGAAACTTCTACGAAAGAATGTTATCCACAATCGAATTACTTGGGTTGTGGAAATACTTTCCGATGGCAAGGTATCATAAAACTACTTAACATCGTCTTCGGTTTATCTGAGGGCTATATATAACTATAGACCAATATGGATCTAATTAGGAAATGGTTGTTAGAGGCCATATTCAAGCACAATGTACCATATTTCAACTTAATCGGATGAAATTTGCTCCTCAAAAGGCTCCAAAACCAAATCGGTTTATATGGGGGCTATATATGATTATTTCCCTGGGACAGAGTCCGGAAACTCATTATCAAGCCAAGTTTTTGCTTCCACCGTATTTTTTCCCTTCAGAAAACAGTATTTTATCAAATCACGAAATTCCTTTTTTCCATTTTTTCACAATAACAAAAGTTGCTTCACAAAAGACGCTCTATCTCACAAACTAATTGACTTACAGACGTCAAATTTTGACACGAATCATTTGAAGGTTGGTACTATGTAAAAATAATATGCATTTAATACTAGCGAAGCCATCTATCAGGTTGGCTGATAAATAACACAAAAAACTAGTATATACGGCCGTAAGTACCAAATTTCAACTTAATCGGATGAAATTTGCTCCTCAAAAGGCTCCAAAACCAAATCGGTTTATATGGGGGCTATATATGATTATGGACCGCTACGGACCAATTTTGGCATGTTTGGTAAATACCATATACTAACACCACGTACCAAATTTCAACCGGATCGGATGAATTTTGCTCCTCCAAGAGGCTACAGAGTTCAAATCTGGGGGTTGGTTTATATGGGGGCTATATATAGGTTAGGTTAGTTGGAAGTCCGATGTATCAGGCTCACTTAGACTATTCAGTCCATTGTGATACCACATTGGTGAACTTCTCTCTTATCACTGAGTGCTGCCCGATTCCATGTTAAGCTCAATGACAAGGGACCTCCTTTTTATAGCCGAGTCCGAACGGCGTTCCACATTGCAGTGAAACCACTTAGAGAAACTTTGAAACCCTCAGAAATGTCACCAGCATTACTGAGGTGGGATAATCCAAAGCTGAAAAACTTATTGGTGTTCGGTCGAAGCAGGAATCGAACCCACGACCTTGTGTATGCAAGGTGGGCATGCTAACCATTGCACCACGGTGGGCTATATATAATTATGGACCGATGTGGACCAATTTTTGCGCGATTCTTAGACACCATATACCACCACCATTTACCAAATTTCAGCCGGATCGGATGAAATTTGCTTCTCTTTGAGGCTTCGCAAGCCAAATCTGGGGATCGGTTCATATGGGGGCTATATATAATTATGGACCGATGTGAACTAATTTTTGCACGATTGTTAGACACTATATACCAACACCATTTACCAAATTTCAGCCAGATCGGATGAAATAGGCTTCTCTTAGAAGCTCCGCAAGCCAAATCTGGGGGTCCGTTGATATGGGGGATATACGTAAAAGTGGACCGATATGGCCCATTTGCAATACCATCCGACCTACATTAATAACAACTACTTGTGCCAAGTTTCATGTCGGTAGCTTGTTTCGTTCGGAAGTTAGCGTGAGTTCAACAGACGGACGGACGGACGAACATGCTTAGATCGACTCAGAATTTCACCACGACCCAGAATATATATACTTTATGGGGTCTTAGAGCAATATTTCGATGTGTTATAAACGGAATGACGAAGTTATGGTGGAGGGTATAATAATTTCATACATATTACATAAAATTTATACCATAATATTTTCCCATTAAATTGAAAATTTAAATTTTATAAAAATTAATTTTATAAAAAAAAATTAAAAATAAAGAAAAACTAATAATTTCATACTTATTACATAAAATATATACCATAATATTTTCCCATTAAATTGCGTAGGAACAGAAAGATTTTCTAGTACATCGACCTATATAATTTGAAAATTCTTCCAGTTTACATTATATTTTTCCCCCATCACAATATATGATTATAATTTCGTATCTCTCTTAGTATAGATGGTATAAAATATTTAATTGGTATTAAATTAATTTTAAGTGGTTTTTCTCCATTATCCTCTGTCGATGATGAATTTACGTGCAATATCAAAAATTCCAAATATTCTTTGGAATTATCACGAGTGACACCTCTTCCTGAATTTAGGTGTCTATCATCAACTAGCGATATTTTATCGCTATTAATGCTGGGTATACAAACTGGTATAAGAAAATCGGAAAATTGAAAATAATTAACCAATACCATTATGGCAATACCTTCAGACATTGGTGATGAGTACCTATGCAAAGAGAGAGAGAGAGAACAAACAGTTTCAGTTAAAGTCAAATTTAATTAATAAATAATAACAGAGCATTTTTTAAATACAAAATTAAATTTAATTTAAAAATATTTTTTGACACAATTTTAATAGTATTTTTGAATATTAATTTTAATTTTATTTTTATATCTATCTTTAATTTTATTATAATTAAACTTTAAATTTTTATGAATTTTTTTTTCAATAAATAATTCACATGATTTACTCATTTTTTTTAATTGTATTTAATTTCATTTTATATGTTATATTTACAATAATATTTTGTAAGTTTGATTTTTATTTAATTTTAATTTCATTTTGATTTTTATTTTTATTTTTAAAAATTTTAATACATTTATTATTATAGATTTTTTTCAATTTTGGTTTTAAAATTATTCATTAAAACTAATTAATAAAATTTAAAATATATCTTTCAATTAATTTTATTTATATGATTTATAAAATTTAACTTTTACATGTAAGTTTTATTTTTATTTAATTTTAATTTCATTTTTATTTTTATTTTAAAAAATTTTAAAACATTTATTATTATAGATTTTTTTTTCAATTTTGGTTTTAAAATTAATTCATTATTAAAATTAATTAATAATTTAATTTATTTAAATTTAAAATATATTTTTCAATTAATTTCATTTATATGATTTATAAAATTTAACTTTTAATTTTATTTTAGTATTTATTGTTTATTATAATTATAACTATAATTATAAATCTTATTTTTACTGCAATTGCAATTTAATTTGTTATATTTACAATAATATTTTGTAAGTTTTATTTTTATTTAATTTTAATTTTAATTTCATTTTTATTTTTGTTTTTATTTTAAAAATTGTAATACATTTATTATTATAGATTTTTTTTTTAAATTTTGGTTTTAAAATTAACTCATTATCAAAATAATTAATAATTTAATTTATTTAAATTTAAAATATATTTTTCAATTAACTTCATTTATATGATTTATAAAATTTAACTTTTACTTTTATTTTAGTAGTTATTGTTTATTATAATTATAAATCTTATTTTTATTTCAATTGCAATTTAATTTGTATTTGTCGTTTTGAAATTAATTTTAATTAATTTCAAAATATTTTTTTTCTATTCATTCTTTTGATTTTTATTCTTATTCTTTAATTTTATTTTAGTTATTATTATATCTTTTTTTAATTTTTAAATGAAATTAAAAATTAATTTTGGTTAGATTTGAACATTATTTTCAATTCATATAAGTCTTTTATATTTATTTTTATTATAACTATAATATTATCTTTAATTTTATTTTAATAATAATTATTAATTTTATTTAAATTTCCAATAAAATTATTAAACTCATATGATTTATGTATTTTTTTTTGTAATTGTATTCTTATATTTAATTAGTATAGTATATATCAAGCTTATTTAAAATTTTTATTATTTAAAAGGAATCTGTTTTTTTTCTAATTCTATTTTTTTATAATTTATAATTTTTATTTCAACCTGGATTTTAAAATTAATTAATTATTCAATTTAGTTATTTAATAATTTATTTTAATTCAATTCAAAATAGCTTTTTTAATTAATTTAATTCGTATGATATATTCAATTTAATTTTTACTTTTATTCTTATAATTATTTTTTATTATAAATTTTGTTTTTATTTCAGTTTCAATTTTACTTGTAATTGTGATTTTAAAATTAATCTTAATTAATTCATAAAATTTATTATAATTTTTTTTATACCCTCCACCATAGGATGGGGGTATATTAACTTTGTCATTCCGTTTGTAACACATCCAAATATTGCTCTAAGACCCCATAAAGAATATATTCTGGGTCGTGGTGAAATTCTGAGTCGATCTGAGTATGTCCGTTCGTCCGTCCGTCTGTTGAAATCACGCTAACTTCCGAACGAAACAAGCTATCGACTTGAAACTTGGCACAAGTAGTTGTTATTGATGTAGGTCGGATGGTATTGCAAATGGGCCATATCGGTCCACTTTTACGTATAGCCCCCATATAAACGGACCCCAAAATTTGGCTTGCGATTGCTCTAAGAGATGCAAATTTCATCCGATCCGGCTGAAATTTGGTACATGGTGTTAGTATATGGTCTCCAAAAACATGCAAAAATTGGTCCATATCGGTCCACTTTTACGTATAGCCCCCATATAAACGGACACCCAAATTTGGCTTGCGATAGCTCTAAGAGAAGCAAATTTCATCCGATCCAGCTGAAATTTGGTACATGGTCTTAGTATAGGGTCTCTAAAAACCATGCAGAAATTGTTCCATATCGGTCCACTTTTACGTATAGCCCCCATATAAACGGGCCCCCAAATTTGGCTTGCGGAGCCTCTAAGAGAAACAAATTTCATCCGATCCGGCTGAAATTTGGTACATGGTGTTAGTGTATGGTCTCTAACAACCATGCAGAAATTGGTTCACATCGGTCCATAATTATATATAGGCCCCATATAAACCGATCCCCCGATTTGGCTTGCGGAGCCTCTAAGAAACGAAAATTTCATTCGATCCGGCTGAAATTTGGAACATGGTGTTATAATGTGGTCTCTAACAAACACGCACGAATTGGTCCATATCGGTCCATAATTATATATAGCCCCCATATAAACCGTTCCCCAGATTTGATTTCCGGAGCCTCTTGGAGGAGCAAAATTCATCCGATCCGGTTGAAATTTGCAACGTGGTGTTAGTATAAGACCGCTAATATCCATGCCGAAATTGGTCCATATCGGTCTAAAGTTATATATAGCCGATCCCCAATCACACAAAAATTGGTCCATATCGGTTCATATTCATGGTTGCCACTCGAGCCAAAAATAATCTACCAAAATTTTATTTTTATGGAAAACATTGTTAAAATGTTATTTTTATAGAAAATTTTGTCAAAATTTTATTTCTATAGAAAATTTTGTCAAAATTTTACTTCTATAGAAAATGTTGTCAAAATTTTATTTTGTCAAAATTTTATTTCTATAGAAACTTTAAACTTAATTATATACGTATTTAATAGGCCTTTTTTAGTTTAATATATACTACGTATGGACTACCTTGTAATTTAGATGACGGTGTTACGAAGTTTTAAGATACCTTGCCATCGGCAAGTGTTAACGCAACCCAAGTAATTCGATTGTGGATGACAGGTTTCAGTAGAAGTTTCTACGCAATCCATGGTGGAGGGTACATAAGCTTCGGCCTGGCCGAACTTACGGCCGTATATACTTGTTTTCAATTCATTTAATTCTTTTATATTTATTTTTATTATAACTATAATATTATCTTTAATTTTATTTTAATAATAATTATTTATTTTATTTAAATTTCCAATAAAATTATTAAACTCATATGATTTATTTAGTTTTTTTTTTTTTGTAATTGTATTCTTATATTTAATTAGTATAGTATATTTTAATTTTTATATCGAATTTATTTAAAATTTTTATTATTTAAAAGGAATCTATTTTTTTTTAATTCTATTGAATAATTTATAAATTTTATTTCAACCTGGATTTTAAAATTAATTAATTAATCAATTTAGTTATTTAATAATTTATTTTAGTTCAATTCAAAATAGCTTTTTTAATTAATTTAATTCGTATGATATATTCAATATAAATTTTGTTTTTATTTCACTTTCAATTTTACTTGTAATTGTGATTTTAAAATTAATTTTAATTAATTCATAAAATTTATTATATTTTTTTTTTCATTTAATTTCGAAATTTGTTTTTAATTTTAGTTTAATTTTAAATACATATTTTTTAAAATTTATTATTTTTTTTACTTTTAGGCTTATATTTAATTTTATTACAATTATAATATTTTACTTTTAGTTCAATTTGAAATATTTGGTTTATTCAATTCAATATTTCTTACTTTTATTCTTATATTTAATTTATTTACTATTATAATATTTTAATTTTAGTTCAATTTGAAATATATTAATTTTAATTCAATTTGAAATATTTTTTGTCAATTCATTATTTTTTAAATTTTATTCTTATATTTAATTTTATTATAATTATAATATTTAGCGTTGTTTTTTTCCAATTTTATATAAAAATTTTAATATTTCAAAAGAATATTTTACGTTTGCTCTAATTTTTAATTTTATTTTCATTATATTTATAATTTTAGTTCAAATTTGAAATTAATTTTAGTTAAATTTAAAATATTTTTCAATTAATTAAATGTGTATGATTTATTGAATTTTTTATTCTTATCTTTAATGTTATATTAATTATAATCATAACAGCCATTTAATTTTAATTTTAAAATTAATTTAAGCTCAATTTGAAATATTTTTCCCATTACTTTCATTCATATAATTCTATTCTTGTATTTAATTTCATTATAATTATAATAATTAGCATAGTATTTTTTAGTTTTATTTAAATTTTTTATTATTTAAAAATAAAATTTATTGTTATTTTTTTATTTGAATTATATTTACAACTTTTGTTTCAATGAATGAATTTTGAAATTAATTGTAGCTAAATTTAAAATATTTTTTCCAATTAATTCAATTGACATAATTTAATTAATTTTATTTTCACTTTTATTTATAATTGCAATTTTAAAATCATGTTTAATTCATTTTTTGCAATTCTAAAGTTAATTATAATTAAACTTCAAATATTTTTTGAATTGACTTATTAATGTGACACATGATTTGTTCAGTTTTTTTACTTTTATTTTTATATGTAGTTTTATTTTAATTGTAATATTTTCAAAAATATTTTTTTTTAATTTTATTTTAATCATAATTATAATTATAAGTTTTATTTCAATTAAATTCAATTTTGATTATAATATTTGCAACAGTATTTTTTCAATTTTAGTTTCCTGTTTAGTTTTAATTTTATTTTAATTACATTTATAATTATTTTAAAAGTTCTATTTTATTTATTTAGTTAAAGCACTTACTGAACATTTACTCAACTTTCGGTTTTTGAAGGTCCAAAAAATCGAATATTACTTACATTCGTATCGCCGAAATGTTATGTACTACAGCATTTATCCCTATAGCTCCTTCTGTATAGCTGGTATTGTAATAACCCTCTACCACGTTGTAGAGAACATGGTCCGTGGCGTAGCCCTTGTCTATTGATGTCAAGCATGCTGAAGCTAAAATTAAAAAAAGTTATATTAATAAAAAAAAATTCTAGAAAAATAAAAAAATATAGTCAACTACTGCTGCAAGTGAGCGTTTCTCTGTTTATACATGTGAAATTAATGATGGACGCAGTTTTGATAAAATTTACACTATTGAACTATTTTGTAGGAAATACGAATTTAATAAATTTTTATGCTTCATTTGTGTACACAATTTTCATCTCTTTTTTTTAGGTTATTTAAGTCCACAATTTTACTCACTTGTTATAACAATTTTAGGTGAAACAATAACTCCACTACATATGGGATCATAGATGGGCTGATAATTGCGTCTAAAAATGGTAACATCCCAAGGTTTTATAGTGCTGCCCTGTAGCTGCCTAGGTACTTCACCACATCGAGGAAAACATTTAGGTTTGACGGTATTCCATTCACCATTTCGATTGCAAATAATCTCATAGTGCATTTTAGCTTGTTTCTCATATCTTACATATCCGGGAGAGCATGAGATTTCAACTTTTGTACCAATTCGTAGATCACTTAAACAACTGACTGATTGATTATTGTAAGTACAATATGAAGCTTTCGAGGATATACCACGATTAAGAGTAATAGCTGGACAAGTCCTAAAATATATGGGTCTTATGGTACTTTTCGTGGTATGAACCAATGGTGGTAAGGTAGCTGCATAGGTTGTAGAGATAGACTCGTATGTAGTCGATATAGATTCCTGTGTTGTATACATAGGAATAGCTGTTGTTGTTGAAGTCGTAGTTTCCCGGGTTGTCTTTTCTGTAGGTTGTATAGCAGGCCCCTTGGTTGTATTACCTTTAGACCATTGTGGTATTTCAATGGGACCACAAAAATGTGGTGATTCATCAGAACCATCTATACAATCCACGAAACCATCACATCTAGAAAATCCTGGTACACAAGCTCCATAACCACATCGAAATGAATATGCTGGACATTCTAGAAAACTGCATAATTCCACAGTTTCATCACTACCATCTCGACAATCTCGTGTGCCATCACAAACATTTTCACTGCTAATACATTCACCAGATTTACATTCCATCTGAGAGGATAACCTAAAAATTAATAAAATTCTGTGGAATCAAAACCCAGCTTAAGTCAGGGGGAATTTCCCTTTTGTTTACTACTCACCAACAAGATCCTCTTATCTCTTTGGTATAATTCACTAATGGATTACACAGAAATCTCGTTTCATCAGAACCATCCAAACAATCTTTAACACCATTGCATTGATATGTCCCCGATATACAGGCCCCATAGGCACATTTAAATGCATAATCTGGACATTTCATCTCCAAACATATATTAGCCGTTTCATCGGACTTATCATCACAGTGCACTGTGCCATCACATAATTCCTCCATCTGAATACATTGGCCATTGTTACATTGCCAACTGTGTATGGAATTGATCGAACATTCTGTTGAGGAGTCATTTATAAAACTGTCTGCGTATTGCATAGCTGAAAAGAGCAAAAAACAAAAAATATGCCACATTAACACTTACGAGAAAAGGTGGTCGTGATATAAAGAAATTGCCACATACCGTTCTATATACAAATAATTAATAAGAAAGATGCCCTGGGCATGATGCATTCAAGACCAAAATGTCTTGGGGGAATTGTTACTATTGATAAAGAAATAGTTTCGTTTATTAATTTATTAGATCATATTTGTTTGCAGTTATTGCAGTTCCAAGAAAGAAAATGTAGACTATTATAAAGCTAAATGATTTCCAGAGAAAATTGAAGAAGACACACCGATAAAAAGCAAACTGTTTCATATGAAGAATAAACTAATAAATAAAACAAGTATGTATGGCCGTAAGTTCGGCCAGGCCGAATCTTATGTACCCTCCACCATGGATAGCGTAGAATCTTCTACGAGAGACGGTCATCCACAATCGAATTACTTGGGTTGTGATATCTTAAATCGTTTTCTAAATTGTCAGTTAGTCCATACCTGGTATATATTAGACAAAAAAGGTATGTGTAGGTAAGTCTACAAATAATTACGAATCGATATGGGCTTTTGCACGGTACGTAGGGAGCCAGAATTGAAATGTGGGGGTCGCTTATATGGGGGCTATATACAATTACGAACTTGATATGGACCCATTTTTGTGTGATTCTACCACCACGTACCAAATTTCAACCAGATCGGATGAATTTTGCTTCTCCAAAAGGCACCGGAGGTCAAATCTGGGGATCGTTTATATGGGGGTTATATATAATTATGGACTGATATGAACCAATTCCTGCATGGTTCTTGAATACCATATACAAACATCACGTACCAAATTTCAACTGAATCGGATGAATTTTGCTCTTCCAAAGGGCTCCGGAGGTCTAATCTGGGGATCGCTTTATATGGGGACTGTATATAATTATGGACCGATTTCGACCAATTTTTGCATGGGTGTTTGAGGCCATATATTAACAACCGAATCGGTTGAATTTTGATCATCCACGAGGCTCCGGAGGTCAAATCTGGAGATCGGTTTATATGGGGGCTATACATAATTATGGACAGATGTGGACCAATTTTTGCATGGTTGTTACAGCCGGATCGGATGAAATTTGCTTCTCTTAGAGGCTCTGCAAGCCAAATCGGGGGATCGGTTTATATGGGGGCTATATATAATTATTGACCGATGTGGACCAATTTTTGCATGGTTTTTAGAGACCATATACCAACACCATGTACCAAATTTCAGCTGGATCGGATGAAATTTGCTTCTCTTAGAGGCTCGGCAAGCCAAATTTGGGGGTCCGTTTATATGGGGGCTATACGTAAAAGTGGACAATACCATCTGACCTACATCAATAACAACTACTTATGCCAAGTTTCAAGTCGATAGCTTGTTTCGTTCGGAAGTTAGCGTAATTTCAACAGAGGGACGGACGGACGGACACGCTCAGATCGACTCAGAATTTCACCACGACCCAGAATATATATACTTTATGGGGTCTTAGAGAAATATTTCGATGTGTTACAAACGGAATGACAAAGTTAATATACCCCCATCCTATGGTGGAGGGTATAAAAAGCAGATTAAATACGTATATAATTGAATTCTTGGCTATATACAGGAAAGTCTAGAAATAATTACAATCCGATATGAACTTTTGCACGGTAGAGAGCCAGAATTGAAATATAGGGACGCTTTATACGGGGGCTATAACATATACACTAATGAACCTATATGGATCAATTTTTGTGTATTTGGGGATCGGCTTATCTGGGTGCTATATATAACTATAGACCGATATGGACCAAGTTAGGCATGGTTGTTAGTGGCAGAATGTACCAAATTTCAAATTAATGGGATGAAATTTGCTCCTCCAAGAGGCTCCGAAGATCAAATCTGGGGATCGGTTTATATGGGGCTGTATATAACTATGGACCGATATGCAATATTTTTTTCATAGTTGCTAGAGACTATATATTTACACCACGTACCAAATTTCCACCGGATCGGATGAAATTTGCTCCTCCGGAGGTCAAATCTGGGAATCGGTTTATACAGAGCCTATATATCCAAAAAATTATTTAAGACCAATAAATTTTCTTGAATTTTTCGAAAAATATTTACTTATTTTTGTGATGTCAATGTTTGTAATACTCTTTTTAGTTCAAATTTTCTAAAAATAATTTAAATTTTCTAAAATGAATCAACATTTTTCTTCCTGGTGGGTTCACTGTTTTTTCAGTGTAACCTCGTAATAAATGTGTATGGTACACATACTCTTATCAGTGTTTAAGAAGGCAATAATTATTTCGCGGGATTTTTATTATCAAAAGGCCATTCATTCATAAATCTATTATTGTGGGGGGTTTTCCCATGTGTAAAAGAATATATGAAATAAGATCATGTCAATGTTGTGACGAATGTTACCACTGTAACATTTTAATGACATATTCCAAGGGGGTCATATAAATATTTAGCCACAAAAAAAAACGATTATTTCTTTTCTACATGTTTAGCTGTAGGTACCCTATGGGAGATTGGTGCCAGTTTTGTTTAATTTTCCCCTCTTACAGTTTAGCTTTTAGCTATTGCTGTAGGTAAATACTTTCCTCACAGGACAAGCCCATGCATGTAATAGTAAGCAACATTTCCAGGTAATATTCAGTATTTATCAATTTTGAAATCCCATATGTGTCATGGGCATGATCTTTGCCTTATCAAAACACAGAAGAATCGAATCACTAAGAAATATTTGTATTTTTTTCTGGGATCCCCTGAAAGGAATCATATTTTACTGAAATATCGAAAATAGCTGTTTAACAGATTGTACTATACGATTGTCATTTATTTTGTGATAATCTTGCATCAGAGAAATAGAGAGAATAGTGATTGGACCAAACTAGTATACTCTTTTACTACTACACGCAGAGAAGGAATATGATCACCTCAAACATGTTTCAAGAGCAAAATGTTATTTTTGTATGGTGACCATGTAACATGTTTGTCACTAAAATGTTATTTTGTCGTCAAATATAACCTGCTTGCCGAAATCAGATACATGATTTCCAAGAAAATAACATGGTTGCGAAAACCATGTTACATGGTCACCACCCAAAAATAACATTTTGCTCTTAAAACATGTTTGAGGTGATCATATTCCTTCTCTGGGTGTAGAAGGAATTTTGATTTATTGAGGCCCAGAACTGGATATGTCTTGGACGTACCCAGCAAATTTGGAAGTTCTTCTTAAATCATTACTTCCAAACATGCCCTTCTAATAATGGACTTAACTTGTACTTCACAAGACGTTCTTTTGAGGTGATATAAAGGGTGCTTTTTTGTTGCTATTGTCTTCTCGGCATCATTGGTTTAAACATCAGAGTTTAAACAGTAAATTTGGTCTATAATTTAACCATGAATTGAAGATGAACGGCCAACCGCATCGAACTTTTTTTTATTTTTATCGAAAAGCCCATTTTGTCTTAGTGGGTATGTCAATAAGCAGAATTATCGAGATTGGAGTGAAGATCACCCAGAAGCATTGCAAAATCTACCCATGAATCCAGAAAATGTCACAGTTTGGTGCGGTTTATGAGATAGTCGCATCACTGAACCGTACTTCTTCAAAAATTATGCGAATCGTAATCTACAAACATTAAATTATATAAACCGTTCTATCGAATCAAATAAAAATGTCATGGATTTTTCCGAATTGTACACTCACAGTTTAATTGGATGCACAGATTTTGACATTCCCTTAAAGATTTTGGTATTGATTCCTAGTCAAAGATGCGGCTTCTTTAAAATAAAATCATTTTTAGTGACCTATCTGGCTTTAAATCTAGGATAAATAAAATTAAAATTAGGATACAGATCTAATTTATCAAATGTTCATTCTCTTTTCGCGGTATAACATAATAATAAAGCCATTCACGTACAAACAAATGCCAGTTTAAAAATCCAAATTATAATGGATACATCACATTAAAAAATGTTTTTTTTTTTTTTTATTCCAAAATAACTTTAAACAAAAGATGATAAATCCTCAAAATATGTCTTAAAATATATTTAAAGGTTTTTATCTGAAATCCTGGGTTGCCATTTTGGTTCGGTCGGAACAAAATTGGTCCGATGGTCAGACTAAATGGAATTTGGTTTATTTTGGACCATTTTCGTCAAATCGGTATTTTTTTAAAAATTTTCTATAGAAATAAAATTTTCACAAAATATTCTATAGAAATAAAATTTTGACAAAAATTTCTATAGAAATAAAATTTTGACAAAAATTTCTTTAGAAATAAAATTTTCACAACATTTTCTATAGAAATAAATTTTGTCAAAATTTTCTATAGAAACAAAATTTTGACAACATTTTCGTTAGAAATAAAATTTTGACAATATTTTCTATAGAAATAGAATTTTGGCAAAATTTTCTATAGAAATAAAATTTTCACAAAATTTTCTATAGAAATAAAATTTTGACAAAAATTTCATTAGAAATAAAATTTTGACAAAATTTTCTACAGAAATAAAATTTTCACAAAATTTTCTACAGAAATAAAATTTCCACAAAATTTTCTATAGAAATAAAATTTTGACAAAATTTTCTATGGAAATAAAATTTTGATAAAATTTTCTATAGAAATAAAATTTTGACGTAATTTTCTATAGAAATAAAACTTTGACAAAAATTTATTTAGAAATAAAATTTTGACAAAATTTTTTATGAAATTAAAATTTGACAATATTGTCTATAGAAATAAAATTTTGACACAATTTTCTATAGAAATAAAATTTTGACAAAATTTTTTTAGAAATAACATTTTGACAACATTATCTAAAGAAATAAAGTTTTTACAAAATTTTCCATAGAACTAAAATTTTTACAAAATTTTCTATACAAATAAAATTTTCACAAAATTTTCTATAGAAATAAAATATTGACAACATTTTCTATAGAAATAAAATTTTGACAAAATTTTCTATAGAAATAAAATTTTGACAAAATGTTCTTTAGAATTAAAATTTTGACAAAATGTTCTATAGAAATAAAATTTTGACAAAATGTTCTATAGAAATAAAATTTTGACAAAATTTTCTATGGAAATAAAATTTTGACAAAATTTGCTATAGAAATAAAATTTTGACAAAATTTGCTATAGAAATAAAATTTTTACAAAATTATCTATAGAAATAAAACTTTTACAAAATTTTCTATAGAAAAAAATGTTTGACAAAAATTATTATAGAAATACAATTTTGACAAAATGTTCTATAAAAATAATATATTTACAAAATTTTCTGTAGAAATAAAATTTTGACAAAATATTCTTTAGAATTAAAATTTTGACAAAATGTTCTATAGAAATAAAATTTTGACAAAGTGTTCTATAGAAATAAAATTTTGACAAAATTTTTTATGGAAATAAAATTTTTACTAAATTTTCTGCAGAAACAAAATTTTGATAAAATTTTCTATAGAAATAAATTTTGTCAAAATTTTCTATAGAAATAAAATTTTGACACAATTTTCTATAGAAATAAAATTTTGACAAAATTTTTTATAGAAAGAAAATGTTGACAAAATTTTCTATAGAAATAAAGTATTTACAAAATTTTCTATAGAAATAAAATTTTGACAAAATTCTCTATAGAAATAAAATATTTACAAAATTTTCTGTAGAAATAAAATTTTCACAAAATTTTCTATAGAAATAAAACTTTGACAAAAATTTATTTAGAAACAAAATTTTGACAAAATTTTTTATGAAATTAAAATTTGACAATATTGTCTATAGAAATAAAATTTTGACACAATTTTCTATAGAAATAAAATTTTGACAAAATTTTTATAGAAATAAAATTTTGACAACATTATCTAAAGAAATAAAGTTTTTACAAGATTTTCCATAGAACTAAAATTTTTTATATACATAATTTTCTATAGAAATAAAACTTTGACAAAAATTTATTTAGAAATAAAATTTTGACAAAATTTTTTTAAATTAAAATTTGACAATATTGTCTATAGAAATAAAATTTTGACACAATTTTCTATAGAAATAAAATTTTTACTAAATTTTCTGAAGAAACAAAATTTTGACAAAATTTTCTATAGACATAAAATTTTGTCAAAATTTTCTATAGAAATAAAATTTTGACAAAAATTTTTATAGAAATAAAATTTTGACAAAATTTTCTATGGAAATAAAATTTTTACAAAATTTTCTATAGAAATAAAATTTGTTTAGAAATAGAATTTTGACAAAATTTTCTATAGAAATAGAATTTTGACAAAATTTTCTATACAAATAAAATTTTGACAAAATTTTCTATACAAATAAAATTTTGACAAAATTTTCTATACAAATAAAGTTTTGACAAAATTTTCTGCAGAAATAAAGTTTTGATAAAAGTTTATATAGGAATAAAATTTTGACAAAATTTTATATAGGAATAAAATTTTCACATAATTTTCTATAGAAATAAAATTTTGACTAAAATTTATTTAGAAATGAAATTTTGACAAAATTTTCTATAGAAATAGAATTTGGACAAAATTTTCTATGGAAATAAAATTTTTGTCAAAATTTTCTATAAAAATAAAATTTTGACAAAATTTTCTATACAAATAAAATTTTGACAAAATTCTCTATAGAAGTAGAATTTTCACAAAATTTTCTATACAAATAAAATTTTGACAACATTTTCTTCAGAAATAAAATTTTGACACAATTTTCTATAGAAATAAAATTTTGACAAAAATTTCTTTAGAAATAAAATTAAATTTAAAGAGATTTAAAATTTATTTTAAAGAAATTTGTCCTTAAATTGCAAATTGATTAAATTGTAAATTGCGCATCTAAGGTTTAGTTGCGTTAACTTTAATATCACGTAAATATTTTTTCAGTGTATGTGTTTTTTTTCCTATAGCTCTTAAAAATACCAATTTTATAAAGTTTTCGTAAATGTAAACTAAATTTTAATATTCTGAATTTTATTGTCTATAAAACAAATTAAGGACAAATAAAATAATAGAAAATTTCCACAAAAAATATTTAAAAAGTGTACCGGTCAATTTCTCAGTAGACATGCAATTCGATATTGATTTTTTTGTAACTCTTAGTTTTTAGAACTAATGCGATATCAATGCGGATGATGCCTAAAAAAATACTTCCGCCCTATGACAAGCCTTTGTAATATTCGCATCAGTATATAAAAAAGAACTGTTTCATTACTTTTCTAGGTAAGATTTTTTTCTGTGTTCGTCAAATGTTTAAATTATAAAAGATAGTAGAACTTACTAGCATACTCTACTATAATTCAATAGTGGAGGTTGTAGGAAATACAGCCGGCAAAACTCAATGCAGGTTTTATTTATTCATTATTGGCATTTTTCCCTTTCGGACATGCCTACTTAAAATATTGTAATTATATTTTTTATTAAAGCCCGGTTTTTTCTATTTTATTTGTTTTTGTCATTCGTGATATAAACAAAACAAAATAAACATCTTTTTTTATACTCCATATCATGACTGGATACTTACATATTTCACTCTTCACCATTGCTATGACGTAAAGGTTCAATATCAGCACTAAACAGGGGTACATGCTTTCTTCGAAATGTATACCAAAAAAAAAATTAAAAAAAATTGTAAATAAACTTGACGCCGGGAATTCCTTATTTTATAGCGATAATAATCCAAAATTTACTGGTTAATAATCGTGAATGTGTTTTCTTATTTTGTTTTGTATTTTCGCTTTTGAAAAATTTCCGCGTATACGTATCGTCTCTGCCGGACTAAACGTTCTCAAAGACTGAATTCAAATTTCTCATGCAATCGTTTTATAAATGCTCTACAAACATATTTTTTTAATTAATTAAGAGAAGAGAAATATAAACCAAGTTGCCAGAGTTTGTGAAAAAATGTTCAGGGATTTAAGAGTTTCCTGTAGCTTAAGTTAATCAATATTTAAATTTTATCTTAGCCATTGGAGAAAGAATTTTTATTTATATTAAATATTGAAATGTTTTATTCAATTATATTTGACAAGTATATAATGGTTACCATAAAAAATATAGTCAAAGTGCTATTATCAGAATTAAATATTTATTCTTCTAATTAAACGACGAATGGTATAAACAGCCTTAAACATTTGGACGTCATTTAAGGGGCTGCCAAATATAAGGGCAAAGAAGACTAGGTTTCTTCTGAAGTTATCAAATTGGATAATGTCCCAGAGTTAGCCCCCAACGACGGGGCTAACTCTGGGTGAGATGTTGTAAATCTCGAAATTAAGTATAGGCGAGAATATTGTATTTTTTATTGCAAATTTTGTAACAAAAAATATTTTTTTGGTTATAAAAGTTTGAAATTTTCGAAGACATTCAAAAAAGTCTAACAAAAGAAAAACGTTTTTCAAACTGTTTTTTTTTTGTGTAGGCTACGATGCACCCCGACTATGTTCATATTCTTAACACGTAATAGTCCTCCTGATGAATTAATTTGTACTCCCAGAAGTGGAAAACCCCGATCGCCATCGTTTAATTTTAATGTGTTAATATAGCAAATGTCCCATGATAATTGTCCTCATTTGAGAGTTGTCCGATTTTCAGAGTGCCCCAGTTTGAGAGGTTTCACTGTATATATAAGTTTCTAATTCACGAACCATTTATGTATGAAGTGATCAGGAGCTTGTATATTGGTCCATTTGTAGTTGACCGAGAACTGAGATGTACGTGAATGGATGTAGATGCGATCTTCTGTTTTCAGTAGGCTTCCACTGACCATAGTTGGATATTGTTACTGCTTTTGGAAGGACTCGTAGGAGTGGACTAACTCAGTTGATGAGGCCGTTATTCAGAAGCGATATCAGCTTCTTCATCGACAGTCAGGCAGCTATAAAGGCATTGTGCAGTGCTGACATAAGGTCTAAGGTAGTCAGCCGCTGTCGTAGAGAACTCAAGTTTCTCACTGAACAGCATAATATAACTGTGTGCCTGGTACCTGGACATTATGGGATAATAGGAAATCAGGAAGCGAATGTGCTGGCTAAGGAGGGCTCTCGTGGAACGAATAATGTCCTATCGGACGTTTTTTCTCCACTATCTTCTTATCATTACAGAATAGAGGTCAAGTATGACGAAGTATGGCGAAGACGCTGGATTTCTCCGAATGGTTGCGAGCAAACCAAGTTGATATGGGTCGAAAAGAAACGTAGGAACTGCGAAATTTTGATGTCGATGAACAGAGAAGAATTGCGGCCACTGATTGGTATCATAACAGGACATAACTCACTTGGGAAACACATGGTAAGAATAGGACTTAAAGACGATGATACCTGTAGATGGTGCCTGAACCCGGAAGTTACGGAGAACTCATACCACTTCCTGTGCCAGTGTCCAGCTTTATCCTTTAGAAGAAACAAGATACTGGGCTCCTTTTTCTTTCAGGCTCTCAATGATCTGCGAGAGTGCAGCTTAAGGAACTTGCATTCATCAGGACCTCTGGTGGGTTGTTCTGAGATTTCTTTCAAAGAGAACGAGCAGGAGGAAGCTCTGGGACAAAGCGGACCGCATCGGAAGGAAGAAGATGGAAAGATCACATCAAGGATTCACAATGGACCTATACTGGTCTAAGTGGACATAAATTTCAATACAAAAATTGATGTCATCCTCTCCAACCTAACCTAACCTCAGCCTTATCTTCGGTCTTGGTAGTAGAGTTGTATTCATTTCGAATTCGGTAGTATTTTCGGATCGTTAATAGCTTCCGGTTCGGTGATAGGTCAGGATCTATGCAGATCGCACTGGAGAAACTGTAAATACAAAGGAAAAATAATCAAAGGAACTATAGATCCTAAGTACTTAGTTGTGGAACTTTGGATTCGAATAGCTAATTGGTGGAATTGGAGATATAACAGTAGATCCAAATATCTCAAATGGTTTCTAGAGTTTCCCTTTGAGATATCAAAGAACTATAGATACGAACAACACAGTGGTGGAATTGAATTTGTGAAGAACAAAGTGGGGAAACGATAGATTAAACAAAGCAAAGAGCTCACTAGTGGACCAATAAATCCGAATAACTCAGTGGTGGTACTGTAGATCCGAGGAACTGGGTGGACTATGCAGACCAATAACTTAGCGGGGGAAAAACAGATGAAAAACGTTCACAGGTGGGTATTATTATTGCTTTGGGAAGTGGACTGCACTCAGCCTCAGCTTCGGTCTCACTAGTAGAATTGTAATCGGCTCGAGTTTGGTAGTAGATTTGCACTCAGCTTCGGTCTCACTAGTAGAATTCTAATCGGCTCGAGTTTGGTAGTAGCTTTGGGTTGGTAATTGCTTCTGGTTCGGCGCTTACTGGAGAAACTGTCAATACCAAGAAATCTATAGTGGCATTCTAGATCCGAAATACTCAGCGGTGGAACAGTAGATTCGAAGAACTCATTGGTGGAACTGCAGGTAGAACTGTACATCTAAGTGGGTAAACTCTACATCCAAAGTCTGTGTTGGAGCTATAAATCCTACGGACCCAGTGGTGGAATTATAGATCCCAAGAAAATTGTGGGAATCGATAGATAAACAAAACAATGATCTTAGAGGTGGACCTATAGAACCAAATAATCAGTAGTGGAACTAACTCAGTAGTGAACCGAAGGGCTTAGAATATGAACAGTAGATCACAAGATGAAGATCTCAATGATTGAACTATAGATTCAAAAAATTCTGCTGTTGAACTGAGGATCTGAAGAAATCAATGTCCCAGTGTTAAATAATTTTACATTAAAGTGCAAATACAACGATGAAAACCTACATGCTGTGGTGCTTACAAATCGGAATTTGAGAGGATAACAAGTATATACGGCCGTAAGTTCGGCCAGGCCGAATCTTATGTACCTTCCACCATGGATTGCGAAGAAACTTCTACGAAAGACTGTCATCCACAAATTTCAACTCACATGGTTGTTAAATATCATATGCTACCACCACGTACCAAATTTCAACCAGATCTCCAAAAGGCACCGGAGGTCAAATCTGGGGATCGGTTTATATGGGGCCTATATATAATTATGGACCGATATCGAATTTTTGCATGGGTGTTTGAGGCCATATATTAACATCACGTACAAAATTTCAACTGATTCGGATGAAATTCGGTCTTCTAAGAGGCTCCGGAGGCCAAATCTGGTGATCGGTTTATATGGGGGCTATATATAATTATGGACCGATGTGAACCAATTTTTGCATGGTTTTTAGAGACCATATACTAACACCATGTACCAAATTTCAGCCGGATCGGATGAAATTTGTTTCTCTTAGAGGCTCTGCAAGTCAAATCGGGGGATCGGTTTATATGGGGGCTATACGTAAAAGTGGACCGATATGGCCCATTTGCAATACCATCTGACCTATATCAATAACAACTACTTGTGCCAAGTTTCAAGTCAATAGCTAGACGGACGGACATGCTCAGATCGACTCAGAATTTCACCACCACCCAGAATATATATACTTTATGGGGTCTTAGACCAATATTTCGATGTGTTACAAACCTATGGTGGAGGGTATAAAAAGAAGATATAAAGAGAGATATAATTATATATAAAAATCCCCAAATTTATGGGAACTCCCCCATCAAGTCCCCAACTCGAAAAATTGGCCCCCCTCCACGAAAAATAGTCCCAAAACACCCCAATACTTGCATGATCTAGATCTGCAACACAACCACCGTTCATACACTCAAAAAAGTTTACTTTGATCCAAAAATGTTTACCTTCCCTTAAGGATTTTGGCTTTGAATCTAAGCTAAACATGTTCTTTAAGCTAAAGATTTTTTAGGGACCTATGTGGCTTTAAATCTATTATCAATAAAATTAAAATTAGGATACAGATCTCATTTATCATTGATTTTCCAGATTGGAAAAGCTCGAGTTTAGCTTGCCTAAGTGTTTCAAGTCAATAAGAAACTACATTAAAAAAATAAAAATAAATCTTTTATAAATCACAGGTCTTTTATATACCAACCAATTAAAAAGATCACCCTCACTGAAAAAAATATTGTCGTGAGGTCAAAGATTTCATGTCTTTAAAATACGAATACAAATTTTGCTTAGCATAGAAGACGCATTTCTCTAATATAAAGTTATTTACCTTGTTCAAAAGTAGATAAACTTTTCAATGAAGTCGTATTGTCCTTATAATTAAGTGATTTGACTTAAAATGGGTATATTAACATGAAAGAAAACATTTATAGGCTAAGGTCAACTTGACTTAAATAATTCAGAAAAATTCTTTAAATTTAATGCAATTGTCTTTAAATTTGTTGTCTTTTTGCGTCTTGACTACAAAGCAAAAAATCGTTCAAATATAGGACATGTTTTTCAAACCTTTATTTTAAAGAAGTTTTTTACTTCAAATATAGCATAATTTCTACTGGAAGTCGAGTCCTAATTTGGAAAATAAAGTTGCCTTTAACTCGTTTTTAAAGGACTTTGATAGCATATGAAGAAAAAAAGCTGAGAAAGCAAAAAATTAAAATTTGCTTCCTAGAAGCACGTACACAAAACCTAAATTTAAAAGAGAATTGTGTCTTAAAAGTATCCTTACTTGTAGTCTCCGCTTCTTTGGCTCGGAATCAATACCAAATTTTTTAAAGTAAAGACAAAATCTTTGGAACCGAGTATGCGTTTTTTTCAGTGTAGGGAGCCAAAATTCAAATATGGGGGTCGCTTATATGGAGGCTATCTACAATTATGAACTTGATATGGACCAATTTTTGTGTGATTGGGGATCGATTTATCTGAGGGCTATATATAACTATAGACCGATATGGACCTCGTTAGGCATGGTTGTTAACGGCCATATACTAGCACAATGTACCAAATTTCAACTGACTCGGATGAAATTTGCTCCTCCAAGAGGCTCCAAAACCAAATCTCGGGATCGGTTTATGTGGGGGCTATATATGATTATGGACTGATATGGACCACTTGTTGTTAAATATCATATACTACCACCACGTACCAAATTTCAACCAGATCGGATGAATTTTGCTTCTCCAAACGGCACTGGAGGTCAAATCTGGGGAACGGTTTATATGGAGGTTATATATAATTCTAGACTGATATGAACCAATTCCTGCATGGTTGTTGGATACCATATACTAACATCACGTACCAAATTTCAACCGAATCGGATGAATTTTGCTCTTCCAAGGGGCTCCGGAGGTCAAATCTGGGAATCGGTTTATATGGGGGCTATATATAATTATGGACCGATTTCGACCAATTTTTGCATGGGTGTTTGAGGCCGTATATTAACACCACGTACCAATTATCAACTGAATCAGATGAATTTTGGTCTTCCAAGAGGCTCCGGAGGTCAAATCTAACCTAACCTATGGTCATTAGAGACCATATACACCATGTACCAAATTTCAGCCGGATCGGATGAAATTTGCTTCTCTTAGAGGGTCTGAAAACCAAATCGGGGGATCAGTTTATATGGGGGCTATATATAATTATGGACCGATGTGGACCAATTTTTGCATGGTTGTTAGAGACCATATACTAACACCACGTACCAAATTTCAGGCGGATCGGATGAAATTTGCTTCTCTTAGAGGCTCCGCAAGCCAAATCTGGGGATCGGTTTATATGGGGGCTATATATAATTAATTACCGATGTGGACCAATTTCTGCATGGTTGTTAGAGACCATATACTAACACCATGTACCAAATTTCAGCCGGATCGGATGAAATTTGCTTCTCTTAGAGGGTCCGAAAACCAAATCGGGGGATCAGTTTATATGGGGGCTATATATAATTATGGACCGATGTGGACCAATTTTTGCATGGTTGTTAGAGACCATATACTAACACCACGTACCAAATTTCAGCCGGATCGGATGAAATTTGCTTCTCTTAGAGGGTCTGCAAGCCAAATTTGGGGGTCCGTTTATATGTGGGCTATACGTAAAAGTGGACCGATATGGCCCATTTGAAACACCATCCGACCTACATCAAAAACAACTACTTATGCCAAGTTTCAAGTCGATAGCTTGTTTCGTTCGGAAGTTTGCGTGATTTCAACAGACGGACGGACGGACATGCTCAGATCGACTCAGAATTTCACCACGACCCAGAATATATATACTTTATGGGGTCTTAGAGCAATATTTCGATGTGTTACAAACGGAATGACAAAGTTAATATACCCCCCATCCTATGGTGGAGGGTATAAAAAGAAGATATAAAGAAGAGATATAAATACACTGAAAAAAAGCATGCCCGGTTACAAAGATTTTGTCTTTACTTTAAAAATTTTGGTATTGATTCCGAGCCAAAGAAGCGGAGAATACAAGTAAGGATACTTTTAGGACACAATTCTCTTTTAAATTTGGGTTTTGTGTACTTGCTTCTAGGAAGCAAATTTTAATTTTTCGCTTTCTCATCTTTTTTTCTTCATATGCTATCAAAGTCCTTTAAAAACGAGTTAACGACAACTTTATTTTCCAAATTAAGACTCGACTTCCAGTAGAAATTATGCTATGTTTCAAGTAAAAAACTTCTTTAAAATAAAGTTTTGAAAAACATGTCCTATATTTGAACGATTTTTTGCTTTGTAGTCAAGATGCAAAAAGACAACCAATTTGAAGACAATTTCATAAAATTTAAAGAATTTTTCTGAATTATCAAAGTCAAGTAGACCTTAGCCCAAACATTTTTTCTTTCATGTTATGATACCAATTTTTAATTCAAATCACATAATTGTAAGGACAATACGACTTCATTGAAAAGTTTATCGACTTTTGGACAAGGAAAAAGCTTTATATTATAGAAATGCGTCTTCTATGGTAAGCAAAATTTGCATTCGTATTTTAAAGACACGAAATCTTTGACCTCACGACAATATTTTTTTCAGTGTATATATAAAAATCCCCAAATTTATGGGAACTCGCCCATCAAGTCCCCAACTCGAAAAATTGGCCCCCATCCACGAAAAATAGTCCCAAAAAAAACCAATACTGGCATGAACTAGATCTGCACCACAACCACCGTTCATACACTCAAAAAAAGTTTACTTTGATCCAAAAATGTTTACCTTCCCTTAAGGATTTTGGTATTGATTCCGAGCTAAAGATGTACTTTAAACTAAAGATTTTTTTTAGCGACTTATGTAGCTTTAAATCTTTAGGATACAGATCTCATTTATCATTGATTTTCCAGACGGGAAAAGCTCGAGTTTTGCTTGTTTAAGTGTCTCAAATTAATAAGAAATTACATTCAAAAAATAAATCTTTTATAAAATCACAGGTCTTTTATATACCAACTAATTAAAAAGATCACCCTCGCACTTGCCTTGTAAATAAGCTACAAGAAATACTGAATTTTTTAATCACTTTTATCTATGGTCTTTTTTTGTGATAACTTAACATATAGCAAAATTTAGTCTACATTATAATCTCTTTACCGCTAAGTGTACTTGCTAAAACAATGCCATATCAGCATGATATGTTGCATTATATAATTCGAAAAGATCATCTTTCATATAGGCGAAATTTGTCAGGGCCACTATACCCTCACGAGTACATTGATTTTGATGGGTTGCCGTATAGCTGATAACACCCAGTAAATAATAGAGATCATCACGTCGACTTTTCCAGGCAAATCCACTTCCACTATCACCTTTGCATATTCCCGTAGACAATTCGGTTTGAACACAGAATTTATCAGTCTCTAACATTGGGAAACCTGGTTTTTCCCGGCAGTCTCTGTGATCCAAGGTAGAGCCATTGACAAAAGCCAAAATCTTTTTATCTTGATCATAGCCCGGCACAACACCCCTATAGCCAGAGGGAATATAATCATCAGCAGTGTGATGAACTTGTGGAACACATATAGCTGATATATTCTGATTGTATACCAGTGGCGATTTCAATATCACGAATGCAATATCGAAAATATTTTTTTTACCATCATAACTAGAAAGATAAAAAAAATTGGTTTTGCTTATAAAATGACTAAAATTTTTCTACATTTACTTACAAATATGAGTATGTTATAGATTCTGCTTCCCTAATTTGTTCACCGCCCGAAAATGTATATTGATTATTTTGTTTACCAGCTATAAATTGAAAACGATTAGGATGCAATTTCTTATCATTGCTTTTATCCCAAAAACAATGAGCAGCTAAAAATAAAGAAAAATAAGAAATAAAAAAAATGAAATCAAATTTTCTGTAAAAGCAAGAAAAATAATTCGATTATCAACTTAAACAAATTCGATAAAATGTTCATTTAAAAAATTGGTTTTTAACTGATTCAATTTTATAATTAAAACAAAACTCACCAAAAATGTATTAACTGAAAACATATAATATGGTTTTCATATTATATTTTTTCAGTTTATAGTTTTTTTGGAAGTTTTATTTTAATAAGGACAAGTTTTTCAAATAAAACAAAATAATAATAAAACGAAAGTTCATAATTTTTAATTTTCAAATTTTTTCATTAAATCCAAAAACCAATCTTTCGAATTTGACTCCTTCCATTAAAGTCGTATGTTTTTCAGATAAGGCAAATTTTAATTAAAGTAAAGAAATATGTTTTTAATTTAGAGAAATAATCTTTAAATTAGTTGACATCCCATTTTTGGACACTCTGCATTGCTTTAGAAGTTGTGTCTTGGAAGTTCATTTGTATGAAGAAATTAAAAAAAAATAATAAAAAAAGTTTTTTTTTTGTGTTTTAAGCTAACTGTGACAAACCATTTTTCCCAATTTTTTTTAAATTTTCCCAAAGTCTTGCTCTTACCTGTAACTACTATTCTCGGTGATATTATAGACCCACTGCAAATATATGTATAGTCATTACTAGTTAGCCCAATGGCAAATATTGCCACATGCCATGGAACTTGATTTGGTTTCGTTTCTATACCTCCCCTATTTAATTCAATTTTATGGACCAATGGTAAACCACAATCCTGTATGCACGGTTCACGAGTTTCACTGAATTTTCCATTTGGTAGGCATTGGATCCTTTGTCGTGCAGGCGAGTTTCTTGATTTTCGTCTAAAACCAGAGGCACATATAATTTCAACCCATGACTCATTAGGAATTGTCAAACCAAGTTCTTTGGCATCGTAGATCTCATTGCCTTTGACCACTTCACTGTACCTTGTCGAAAGGCCATCAAGTTCTGCCTTTATGCAACGATCTAAAAATACGGAGTAAAATATATTTGATTAATAAATTTTAGAAATTTTTTTTCGGTTAAAAGTAAAAGTTTAAGGACATATTGAATTTGTATTTTCAAAAGAAAAATTCATTCCGTTAATGAGTGCTGGGGGAGAACTTACATTGAGTTTTGAAAATGTCGAAATGAAGATCCTTATTCAGTGTTGCTAGTATTTTGCTGGATCTTATCCCAAATTAGAAAGCTTTCGTCCTCAAAAGTTCCTAATTTAAATTAAAATTCCTACCAATATTTCATGAAAAAAATTAAAGAAATGGGCTCTGATGGAGGAAATCAGTAATAAACCAGCAAAAACTCCTATTATCAGGTATGAGTACAAGTATGCCTGCGGCAAATTGGTAACAACTTCCTCGTACATATATCAGTAGTAATAATTTTAAACGGGCATGACATTGGAGTAAATTTGGAGGAACTTCGGTGCAAGCATACCAGCAGTCGAAAAATAAGTACTTCTTGGCAAGCATACCAGCTCTTCAAAAATAACATATTTACCATAAAGATACTCAAAAAGTGCGAAGTCACCCCTGTTGTTTTGTAATCCAACACACTATACCACGCTCCACGACATGGATCTATTCAATAATGTTATTTTGTAATATAAATTATGTACTATACAACTTTAGAAACAAAGGTATATTTTATTGGCAATTTTTCTGAAATGTAAGTTGGCATTACTTTTCGCTACTATTAACGGTGCCCACTGTAGAGCCGAACCCGGACCTCAAGATATGATTTTGATTACCGGTATTAATAGAAAGAATCACTTTTTACCCACAAAGGTAAGTTCTTATTTTTAAATACTGCGAGTAGTAACTTTTTGATTACAGGTATTATTGAAAGAATCACTAGTGCTTACCCAGTTTTTGCTGGGAATTTAAAAATTGAAAAATATATAACATGAAATGATACAATTTTATTCAAATTTCATTTCTTAGAAAATTTTGCATTTTATTTCTAAAAAAAATTTTGTCGAAATTTTATTTTTATAGAAATTTTTGACAACATTTTATTTGTATAGAAAATTTTGTCATAATTTTAGTTTTATAGAAAATCTTGTCAAAATTCTATTTCTATAGAAAATTTGTCAAAATCTTTTTTATTTCAATAGACAATTTATAAAAATTTTACTTTGTCAACATTTTATTTCTATAGAAATAAAATGTTGACAAAGTAACACATTTTATATTTATAGAAAATTATGCCAAATTTTTATTTCTAGAGAACATTTTGTAAACATTTGACTTGATTAGAGAAAATGTTATCAAAATTTTATTTATTTTCTTTTTATTTCTATAGAAAATTTCTCAAAATGATATTCTATAGAAAATTTTCTCAACATTTTATTTCTATAGAAAATTTTGTCAATATTTTTGTCAAAATTTTATTTCCATAGAACTTTTATCAACATTGTATTTCTATAGAACATTTTGTCAAAATTTTATTTCTATAGAAAATTTTGTCAAAATTTTATTTCTTTAGAAAATTTCTCAAAATTTTATTTCTATCGAAAATTTCTCAAAATTTTATTTCTAGAGAAAATGTTCTCACAATTTTATTCTATAGAAAATTTTGTCACAATTTTATTTCCAATGAAAATTTTCTCAAAATTTTATTTCTATCGAAATTTTGTCAAAATTTTATTTCTATAGAAAATTTCTCAAAATTTTATTTCTATAGAAAATTTCTCAAAATTTTATTTCTATAGAAAATGTTCTAAAAATTTTGTTCAATAGAAAATTTTGTAAAAATTTTATTTCTATAGAAAATTTTGTCAAAATTTTACTTCTATAGAAAATTTTGTCACAATTGTACTTCTATAGAAAATTTTGTTAAAATTTTATTTCTATAGAAAATTTTGTCAAAATTTTATTTCTATAGAAAATTTTGTCAAAAATTTATTTCTATAGAAAATTTTGTCAAAATTTTTTCTATAGAAAATTTGATCAAAATTCATTCCTATAGAAAATTTGATAAAAATTGTATATCTATAGGATATTTTGTCAAAATTTTGTCTATAGAAAAGTTGATAAAAATTTTATTTCTAAAGAAAATTTGATCAAAATTTTATTTCCATAGAAAATTTTGTCAAAATTTTATTTCTATAGACAATTTTGTCAAAATTTTTTTACATTTCATGTTAGCCTGATAATGAAACAGGCAATTGACGTCCAAATGCATTATATCTAATTATACAATTATTTTTTCGAGCTTTATGGACAGATATAGATTAAGGAACATGTTTAATAGAGCCATTGAAAAGAAAACGCCAGATACCAATCTATACACGCCTGGACTGTACATGTTTCGGTTCGGGCGAATGAACCTTTCCACAGCCTTTAGTATAGATCTGGCTGGGAGAGATAACTCAATTTTGGGCCCTTTATGCTAACTCCTTATGGAGAAAACATTTGGGAAATTTCCTCTTACAAATTGAATCATCTTTTCTCCCACTGTACATCATCTTTTCATATAACTTACAAGTCCCTTAATCTTATTTTTATTTCGTTTTGTTACATAGTAATGCAACAACACGAAATTTATTTTTAGAAAGCTAATTTTGTCAAATTCGTACTTCTATAGAAAATTTTGTCAAAATTTTATTTCTACAGAAAATGTTCTCAAAAATGTATTCTTTAGAAAATTTTGTCAAACTTTTATTCCCATAGAAAATTTTGTCACAATTTTATTTCTATAGAAAATTTTGTCAAAATATTATTTCTATATAAAATTTGATCAAAATTTGTTTATATAGAATATTTGTTCTATAGAATATTGTTTCTACAGAACATTTTATCAAAATTTTATTTCTATAGATGATTTTGTAAAACTTTCATTTCAATAGAACATTTTGTCAAAATTTTTTTCAATAGAAATTTTTGTGAAAATTGTATTTCTATAGATAATTTTGTAAAACTTTTATTTCAATAGAAAATTTTGTCAAAATTTTTTTCTATAGAAATTTTTGTGAAAATTTTATTCCTATAGAAAATTTGATCAAAATTTTATATCTATAGAAAATTTTGTCCAAATATTATTTCTATAGAAAATTTTGTCAAAATATTATTTCTATAAAAAATTTGATCAAAATTTGTTTCTATAGAATATTTGTTTTATAGAATATTGTTTCTATAGAAAATTTTATCAAAATTAAATATAAATAAAATTTTGAGAAATTTTATTTCTATAGAAAATGTTGTCAAAATTTTATTTCTATAGATAATTTTGTAAAACTTTTATTTCAATAGAAAATTTTGTCAAAATTTTTTTCTATAGAAATTTTTGTGAAAATTTTATTCCTATAGAAAATTTCATCAACATTTTATTTCTATAGAAAATTTTGTACAAATATTATTTCTATAGAAAATTTTGTCAAAATATTATTTCTATAGAAAATTTTATCAAAATTTTGTTTCTATAGAATATTTGTTCTATAGAATATTATTTCTATAGAACATTTTATCAAAATCTTATTTCTATAGAAATTTTTGTCAAAATTTTATTTCTATTGAAAATTTGATCATAATTTTATCCCTATAGAAATTTTTGTCAAAATTTTATTTCTATAGAAAATTTTGTCAAAATTTTATTTCTATAGTAAATTTTGTCAAAATATTATTTCATTATTGTTATTTTTGATTTCAGCCTAAAACCATGCATTGACTAAAGTACAAGTGTAACTTAACCAACAGAGGAAAAGAATGTTTGTCAAATTTATTTGGGCAAAGCCCTATAGACTGCAAGATGATTGGATGGACGCACGTTTCGGAATTACCACATTCCTCATCAGCATCCTCCACTTGCAGCAAAACTATCAACCAATTATCAGAATAAATTCTGGTAGTTCACTAAACCCAAATAGAACCACACTTGAACCTTCCGAAAAAAGGTTTATGATAGTCGGCTTTTGTCGAAATAAATCTTTGTACAACCATCTTGCAGTCTATAGGGCTTTGCCCAACTAAAATTGACAAACATAATTTTCCTCTTGTAGTTTAGTCAATGCATAGTTTTAAGCTGAAATCAAAAACGACATTAATCATTAAAGAATAAACCAACAATAACGAAAAAAAATATTTCTATAGAAAATTTTGTCAAAATTTTATTTCTATAGAGAATTGAAGTATCTCTGGAGAGGAATATTTCGCAAAATCTACCAAAAAATCAAGAATTCTACCAATCTAGAAAACAGAAAAAATCTACCATTTGTGTCTACCAACTGTGGCATCCATGGACGAGACAGGTGATCTTCCAAAAGCTCCAGAAATGGAAATGGGAGTGCAGTCACCATGTATTTAGGAAAGAAAATGTACTTTTAGATACCTAAGTAAAATAAAATTGGATGGTTGATGAATATGAAGGTGAACCATCTTAATTTAATTTCTATATTTTTGGAATATATTATCCAAATCAGTGA
Organism: Haematobia irritans; assembly: GCF_050003625.1. Classification (NCBI taxonomy): domain Eukaryota; kingdom Metazoa; phylum Arthropoda; class Insecta; order Diptera; family Muscidae; genus Haematobia; species Haematobia irritans. The sequence goes on along the minus strand of NC_134397.1, from coordinate 38,173,431 downwards.
TGGACGCTGATGGAGGGCAACATTTAGGCCCGAGTCCTCACGTAATGATTTTGAATTGTAAAAAAATATAAGTAATTCTGTAAATAATAATGTAGAAAAAAAGAAAATCATGTAAACCAATATTGTTATTATTGTTATTCTGAGCCGATTACAAAAAAAATCCAAAAACTCAAAATTTATGGAAATTCACTACCAAATCCCCAAGACCTCGACTCAAACATTTCATCCCCATCCATGACAAATATCCTCAATTTGGAGAAAATTTCCTAATACAGGCAACACTGTCCATATTTTCACATGACCACATCATGAAAAGCTCCAAACTGCCTTTGGGGCATAAATACTTACTGCAATTAGGAAAATTCCCATCGAACTTTCCATTCTCACAAAGAAGTGAATATACTCGTTGCTCCTTTTCGCATGAAATATGAATTGTGCCATAGCTATTGACGATTTGACCTCCTTGCAATGTGCTATTATGCGGATGGAGTTTGACTGTAAGACCTTCAATATTTTTGGGCAATTCACATGGGGACTCATCGCTATCCTCATCATCATCCTCATCTGATTTGCCAGGATCTTTGATCGGACTAATTGTTGGTTTTTCTGTTGGTTTCAATTTAGTGCCAGGTCTTTTCCTCGGTGTACCACATAATTCCCAGGCTTCATCGGAACCATCTACACACTCTTTTGTACCATTGCATGCAGCATTACCATCCACGCAACCACCATAGCCACAGTTAAAACTAGGTCCTGGACATCCAATACCAGCACATACTTCTACCGATTCGTCTGAGCCATCAGAACAATCCGGTTGGCCATCACACATATTATCTTGGGAGATGCACTCTTTGGATCGCAAACATTGTATCTGATCCACCCTAATTAACAAAATTAAAAAAATATTAATATTTGTTTATACCATAACCATAATATTCGAAATAATCAAATTCTTCTTTACTACGTACTCACATCTACCCCTGTGTCGTGTGAGATCCTTATTGAGGCATGAATATTCGTCGGATTTATCAGCACAATCTGTTACATTATTACAGGCATAGGAACCACTTATGCAAGCCCCATAACTGCATAGAAATGCAAATGAATGACAGTCTTTTGAGAGGTGAATACAATTTTCGGCAATTTCATCAGATCCATCTTTACAGTCCACTGGGCCATCACATTTTTGCTCTTCGGAAATGCATTTGCCATCATCACATTCCCATTGATCTTCCAAACAGGTTCCCAATACTATAGAATATGTCATTAAAATTATGATAAGTTAGAAAGGGGCATTATTTTAATTGGCTACGAGGTAAAGTAAAACAACATACGCTCTATAACAGCTACAGTGCGCTATTCTACCGCAGATATTAAACTGTCAGTTATATCAGGTTGCACATAATACCATTCTCGAGTTAGGTCCGTTTTTTTGAGCTGCAATCACTCACAATTCTCCTAAGAATCTTTTCGATCACCGTGCCAACTGTGGAGTCCATCGATCTGCTCTTTGGCTATGCTTCCCTCGTCATTACCCAGGGGAGAATCCCAAAGTTCATGGTGGGCATTGAAGTCTCCTAGACTATAACCTGGAGCACAGCTAACAAGCGGCGTTATGTATACATTGTATATTTCTATCTCGTTAGCCCCAGACTTGACTGTTAGCTATGGAAGCGCCGTCTTGAGATGATCGACACTTTGGCATCTTTGGAATTCTTTTTCTCCGCAAAAGTCCAATAGATTGAGATGCTGAAATTTTAGCCGCCATAGTGCTCTAGAAATGAAGCGAGGAACCACGCTTTTAAGCTATACTTGGTTGACGCGTGTTGAGTCTGTGACTATTCCAAGCACACGCAGAGAAGGAATATGATCACCTCAAACATGTTTATTTTTGTATGGTGACCATGTAGCATGTTTGTCACTAAAATGTTATTTTCTCATCAAATATAACCTGCTTGCCGAAATCAGATACAAGATTTCCGAGAAAATAACATGGTTGCGAAAACCATGTTATATGGTCACCACCCAAAAATAACATTTTGCTCTTAAAAAAGTTGCAGGTAGTCATGACTCGTTATTTACCAGACTACGTGACCCTAATGATAGATCTGGCGACATTATGTATTAACCCATAATTTTCGTAAGGGTGAATACATAAGATAAGGGTGAATCATAAGATCTGGCGACCTTATGTATTCACCCATAATTTTCGTAAGAGCTTTTTCGCTTACCGTGAAAAATGTGGTGCCACTGATCTGAACTGCCAAAGCTATGCTTCTCTGGACATTACCTAGGAGCGAATGGCAGAGTTCATGGTGGTTAGAGAAGTCCCCTGAAGTCTAACCTGGAGCATAGCTATCAATCGGCGGTAGCTACGCTCCATAATTTTCGTAAGGGCTTTATCGCTCACCATGAAAAATGTGGAGTCACCGATCTGCTCTGCAAAAGCTATGTTTCTCTGACCACTACCCAGGAGAGAATGCCAAAGTTTATCGTGGGAATTGAAGTCTCCTAGAGTCTAACCTGGAGAGTAGCTACCAATCGGCGGTATATACACGTTGTATATCTCTATCTCGATTGAGATCCAGACATTTTGGTGACCACTGTGGGGTAGAAATGATGCGAGGAACCATCTTTTTAAGTCATTCTCAACTATTCCAAACATTTTCTGGTGGTCCGATCTCAGTGAAATGAAGCGTTGTCAGGACTCGTTATTTATAAGACCAGGCGACGCTAAAGACTTGTCTTTCTAACTTTCCAGCAAATTTCATGGTGGACATTGATGTCTTCTAGACTATAACCTGGAGCATAGCTACCAATCGACATATCCCACATCTCTATCTCGGCAGCACTGACCTGACTGCAACTCGGCGAAGTGCCGTCTTGAGATGATCGACACTTTGGCATCTTTGGAATTCTTTTTCTCCGCAAAAGTCCAATAGATTGAGATGCTGAAATTTTAGCCGCCATTGTGCGCTAGAAATGAAGCGAGGAACCACTCTTTTAAGCCATACTTGGTTGACGCGTGTTGAGTCTGTGACTATTCCAAGCACACGCAGAGAAGGAATATGATCACCTCAACCATGTTTTAAGAGCAAAATGTTATTTTTGGATGGTGACCATGTAACATGTTTATGGCAAAAATGCTGTTTTCCCGCCAAAAATAATATGCTTGCTGAAATCAGACACATAATATCCGAGAAAATAACAAGGTTGCGATAAACATGTTACATGGTCACCATTCAAAAATTACATTTTGCTCTTGAAACATGGTTGAGGTGATCATATTCCTACTCTGGGTGTGGTTGACGCGTGTTGAGTCTGTGACTATTCCAAGCACACGCAGAGAAGGAATATGATCACCTCAAACATGTTTCAAGAGCAAAATGTTATTTTTCTATGGTGACCGTGTTTTTATTATGGTGACATGTTTGTCACTAAAATATTATTTTCTCATCAAATATAACCTGCTTGCCGAAATCAGATACATGATTTCCGAGAAAAAAACATGGTTGCGAAAATCATGTTATATGGTCACCACCCAAAAATAACATTTTGCTCTTAAAACATGTTTGAGGTGATCATAGTCCTTCTCAGGGTGCATTTCCACAGGACCCGTTATTTAATAAACCAGGCGACTCTTATGATATGTTTGTTGAACTGGTACCAATAATTCTCATGGGAGCGTTTTCGTTCATCGTGCCAAATGTGGAGTCATCAACCTATTATATCCAATCTATGCCTCATTGGTCATTACCGAGCAGAGAAAGTCAGTCCGTCATTAAAATGGTGCAGGATCGCCACTACTGACTATTGTTTCTCTTTCGATTCTTAAAATCCACAATGCCATAAATCTTATCTCGGAAACCGTTGCAATTAAATGCAAAAAAAGTATGCAATTTCGGAAATTGGCATGTCAATATTCAGTGTCAGATGCTGCGACAGAGAATATTGTTGTGAGGGATATGTTTTGGGGCCACATAGTCTGACGACCTGCTGTTTCTGTCGTTTGCGTAGTATTCTTCTATGTAGTTATTATCACTATACTTCCGTAGCGATGTAAGGCCGACAAAGTTTCGGAAGTAAACCCACCCAGGTATCCGACGGTAGTAAATCTCATTTCGGCATACTGAACAATACCATGATCCGGGGTTCTATGTCAGCTCGAACCAAAAGCAAGCGGGTGCGACTTCCTTGTTCATATCTGAAAAGGACTATTGCTGATAAGCTGTATAGCTACGAACACAAAAAGAATTAGAGCTCATTATGGTGTCTTGGGCTGACTAGCAAAAACTACTCAATGCAACATCAAATCATTCCAGATACAAATCATCCCAATGGCAGTATGTCGCGACGATCTACCCCAAATGGACGTCAGTACAAGAAATAAGACTGTTTCACTTTGATTATATGGCGAAAAAGAAATTTTTAAATCTACATATTCCTGACCCAAATGACTTCGCCATGGATAAGAATCAAATCAGTACAATTATCAAGAAATGCTGTGCAACTTCTGCTCTTACTAACTATCACTACTGCATTATTTATTTTGTATTCAAGCATTCATATGGGGAGTAATGTTTAAGTCGTCACTCATAATCATATAAAATTTCCCCGGGAATTCCCACTTGTGCGACAACTTTTTAGATTGTCTTTCTTTGTAGCCTTATGATTTCTCTTAAAAATATTGAATTGTAAACACACACACACACTCTCTCTTCTCTCTATTTTTTAACAAAATTCATTTTGGTGATGTTGCCAGATGATTAAAAAAATATGATTTTGGGGATTTGTAGTACGAATCCATCACAATTGGTGGGAGCTTTTCATTAATAACAGGTATATGGAATAGGGTCATGAAATGATTTGTGATAGAGACAAAAGAGTTGGGGTGCTAAATTTAGGGAACCAAAAAGAATCTTCCAGTGTCTTTAATTTATAACCTGCAACTCTCCGTATTTTGTTATCAATTCCACAGGTGGCGTTGTAGCTATAAAGCTGAGAACAGTGGAATAGACATTACGAATATTGTCTCTGGGGACAAACCAGTAGATTAATGTAAACTTTCCATAGGATGGATGGGCGAGATCTGGAATCGAATACCAGCGGCAAGAAAAGTAACCATACCGATATAAGTCCTTTGGACATTCATCTTGAATTATAGAAGAGGTACCCTTACCATTGTCTCTACGTAATTTTGTCTCATTGTCAATAATGACTTTCACCCCGACTACAATGACGCATTGGTAGTACTAGATATCCTTCTGCAGCGCCATCAATGCTGTCTGAATTTTCCAGCTCCCACTAGCGTCTCCGACCAGGTTATTTATTAATTCTGAAGTAGAACATTATGGATTTTGGTCTTTCGGAGATTACCCTTCCTAATGGTGATATATGTAGACCATCCACCAGATACTGATGGGTGAAGAGTATACAACGCACCTTCACCGAGAGCATTCGAAACTCATGATACAAGTACTGTTCCGGTGCTTTCGTGTGACAAGCCACAATTTGAACATTTCTCCATTGGAGTAGTGATGTCATTTTTGTGAAGGCGAGCGACACGAGCAGCTGGGTAGTAAAACTTTAATCAAAAGACCAAGTGAGTACCAACCTACGCCACTTGAGGACAGTTAAACATGACACAATATTGATTTCAGTTCATTCTAAACGATTGGATACAGTGAGTCGTCACCAACCACTGGTGTCCCATTCTCAACACATAACATAAATAGGAAACAGTGCATTTACATCAGTCACTGTTGTCCCCATAATCGAGCCCCGACAATAATTGGAATCAGTGACTTCGACTAAGCTAATATGGTATCCATAATACAAGCACGACACTAATTGGGACAGTGCGTCCTAGCAGCCACCGACGTGATACAGTGTATCGACACGACAATGGGGTTAGGTTAGGTTAGATGGCAGCCCGATGTATCAGGCTAACTTCGACTATTCAGTCCGGTGTGATACCACATTGGTGAACTTCTCTCTTATCAATGATTGCTGCCCGATTCCATGTTAAGCTCAATGACAAGGGACCTCCTTTTTATAGCCGAGTCCGAACGGCGTTCAACATTGCAGTGAAACCACTTAGAGAAGCTTTGAAACCCTCAGAAATGTCACCAGCATTAACAGGTTGGCTGATAAGTCCCCGGTCTGACACATAGATGGCGTCGCTAGTATTAAATGCATATTATTTTTATATAGTACCAACCTTCAAATGATACGTGTCAAAATTTGACGTCTGTAAGTCAATTAGTTTCCGATAGAGCGTCTTTTGTGTAGCAATTTTGTTATTGTTAAAAAATGGAAAAAAAAGAATTTCGTGTTTGGATAAAATACTGTTTTCTGAAGGGAAAAATACGGTGGAAGCAAAAACTTGGCTTGATAATGAGTTTTCGGACTCTGCCCCAGGGAAATCAACAATAATTGATTGGTATGCAAAATTCAAGCATGGTGAAATGAGCACGGAGGACGGTGAACGCAGTGGACGCCCGAAAGAGGTGGTTACCGATGAAAACATCAAAAAAATCCACAAAATGATTTTGAATGACCGTAAAATGAAGTTAATCGATATAGCAGAGGCCTCAAAGATATCAAAGGAACGTGTTGGTCATATCATTCATCAATATTTGGATATGCGGAAGCTCTGTGCAAAATGGGTGCCGCGCGAGCTCACATTTGACCAAAAACAACAACATGTTGATGAGCGGTGTTTGCAGCTGTTAACTCGTAATACACCCCAGTTTTTCCGTCGATATGTGACAATGGATGAAACATGGCTCCATCACTACACTCCTGAGTACAATCGACAGTCGGCTGAGTGGACAGCGACCGGTGAACCGTCTCCGAAGCGTGGAAAGACTCGAAAGTCCGCTGGCAAAGTAATGGCCTCTGTTTTTTGGAATGCGCATGGAATAATTTTTATCGATTATCTTGAGAAGGGAAAAACCATCAAGGAGAAGGGAAAAACCATCAACAGTGACTATTATATGGCGTTATTGGAGCGTTTGAAGGTCGAAATCGCGGCAAAACGGCCCCATATGAAGAAGAAAAAAGTGTTGTTCCACCAAGCCAACGCACCGTGTCACAAGTCATTGAGAACGATGGCAAAAATTCATGACTTGGGCTTTGAATTGCTTCCCCACCCACCGTATTCTCCAGATCTGGCCCCCAGCGACTTTTTCTTGTTCTCAGACTTCAAAAGGATGCTCGCATGGAAAAAATTTGGCTGCAATGAAGAGGTGATCGCCGAAACGGAGGCCTATTTTGAGGCAAAACCAAAGGAGTACTACCAAAATGTTATCAAAAAATTGGAAGGTCGTTATAATCGTTGTATCGCTCTTGAAGGGAACTATGTTGAATAATAAAAACGAATTTTGACAAAATAATGTGTTTTTCTTTGTTAGACCGGGGACTTATCAGCCAACATGTTACTGAGGTGGGATAATCCACCGCTGAAAAACTTTTTGGTGTTCGGTCGAAGTAGGAATCGAACCTACGACCTTGTATATGCAAGGCGGGCATGCTAACCATTGCACCACGGTGGCTCCCCCATAATGGGGTTACATTCAACAATGCGTCAACATTGCCTCTGTGGTTCGCTTGCGATACATCGCCCTAATCCATTAACGCTGACACGACTGCAAACAGACCGACTTCCCCGCTCCCCGTCGTCCACATCAACGTGACTAGAATTCCTGGTGGCATTGTGTGATGCCTTACCTATCCTAGCCCACATACACCGAACCTTCTGGGAAAGTGGTGAGCCGGCGTGGAATACGGGGTCTCCAACTTTGTCACTAGATAAATCTGAGAAATACTGTACTTCACCTAATCCACTTATTTGATCCTCAATAAACACGAATTGCAAAAAAAGTCTCTCTCTGTCACTGGAAGAAATACATTTTCTATGACGAATGTGGCCCCTTAAATTATAGCCTAGCCTTCGGGCTAAAATCCTGTCGTTACACTTCGCAATAGCCACTGTGGTCTCTCTTTTTCTCATTCGAGATTGTCCCAACTCGCACTCATGTGGCTGGCGTTTGTATCAGCACTTTCTTGTATCCTAATATGTACACAACTGTTTGCTTCTAAACCCGCCTGAATTTTTATACTTTTCTACGAGATTCCGTATCACACCAAACATTAAAAATGAGTTGACATATATCACATCAAACACGAAAGAAAGAGCTCAAGCCTGGAGTCAACACGACGTGTCAACGATGGTCACAACATCAACAAAGCCGAATCCTACTTCCGGTATTCTTTCTAAACGAAACCTAAACACGTTATCCTGTACTTGCATTCAAAGACAGCAGCAAAGATTTCCTCAGATCTGGCATCTCATTCATTCAGGATAAACTTGTTTAATTTCTATCTCAGTATGTTGTTTTACTTATCTTCATGGCCTGGTTTATTTTTCGAAATTTTTGAAGTTCATGCTTACCCAATTGAAGCTTCACCGCACAAACGAAAATTATCAAGAATTTAATGATTTCTCCATACAATCGGAACTTTTTCATTTCCATTGACCAACGTTGCAAACTTATAATTGAATTATCAACTCATGAATTTTGTTTAGTCCAATTCTTGTTTTGATTTCTTTTTGTTTTTATTTTGATTTTCTTCTTTCTTTTAGTAATCTGACTCACAACACACACACAGACAGACCCCCAAATAATCAGAACATTAAATAAATAAGCATCCGTTCTAACTACGACCGGTTGTTTCAAGAGCTAAGACATTACTAAGAGTGTAGTATGAGAAGACCAGTTCAAATGTGCTATTATCAGAAGCTTAAGATGAAAGAAAATAATACAATATTCTCTCGTACTCTCCCACCTTTAGATTGACTAAAGCGAGTCGCAGCAGATAACAATAACTATGGTTGCCATATCGATTGTTAAGAAGATAAGAACTTATTGAGAAGGTTTTGGGATCGAAGAAAAATATATTTATGGAATAGCAACAAAAATTATTTCAGCGACTGACAAAAATCTCACCTACACAAGAAAACCACAAAACAAAGATTGAATGACAAAACATATATTTGATCTAATGGAGAACGGCGAATATATAAAAATTCGAATTATAAATTATAGTACGAAATAAGTAAAAAAACAAGTAAGTAAAGTCTAAAGTCGGGCGGGGCCGACTATATTATACCCTTCACCATTATGTAGACCAACATTTGTGTTACCATCTCAGTTCCTTCAAATTTGTTGGGAGTAATTATAAAGGTTTATATTCCCATATACACCCAGAGAAGGAATATGATCACCTCAAACATGTTTTAAGTGCAAAATGTTATTTTTGGGTGCTGACCATGTAACATGGTTTTCGCAACCATGTTATTTCCTCGGAAATCATGTATCTGATTTCGGCAAGCAGGTTATATTTGACGAGAAAATAACATTTTAGTGACAAACATGTTACATGGTCACCATACAAAAATAACATTTTGCTCTTGAAATATGTTTGAGGTGATCATATTCCTTCTCTGCGTGTACAAATATTTATATCTGAAACGATTTGGAGAAAATTTTTTGTACTTCTAAAAAATCCCTAGAATTAAAAATTAAATCGGCTAACACCCTGGGATGAAACACAATGTTAGTAACAAACAAATATATACGGCCGTAACTTCGGCCAGGCCAAATCTTATGTACCCTCCACGATGGATTGCGTAGAAACTTTTACGTAAAACTGTCATCCACAATTACTTGGGTTGTGGTATCTTAAAACTTCTTAACATCGTTTTCTAAATTGTGAGTTAGTCCATACGTGGTATATATTAGACAAAAAAGTTGTGTATAGGTAAGTCTATAAATAATTTTTGTGTGATTTGGGATCGATTTATCCGAGGGCTATATATAACTATAGACCGATATGGACCTAGTTAGGCATGGTTGTTAACGGCTGGGGATCGGTTGATATGGGGGCTATATATAATTATGGACCGATGTGGACCAATTTTTGCGTGATTGTTAGAGACCATATACTTACACCATATACCAAAGTTCAACCGGATCGGATGAAATTTGCTTCTCTTTTAGGCTCCGCAAGCCAAATCTGGGGATCGGTTGATATGGGGGCTATGTATAATTATGGACCGATGTGGACCAATTTTTGCATGGTTGTTAGAGACCATATACCAACACCATGTACCAAATTTCAGCCGGATCGGATGAAATTTTCTTCTCTTTGAGGCTCCGCAAGCCAAATCTGGGGATCGGTTGATATGGGGGCTATATATAATTATGGACCTATTTTTGCATGGTTGTTAGAGACCATATACTAACATCATGTACCAAATTTCAGCCGGATCGGATGAAATTTTCTTCTCTTAGAGTCTCTGCAAGCCAAATCTGGAGATCGGTTTATATGGAGGGATATATATAATTATGGTCCGATATGGACCAATTTTTGCATGGTTGTTAGAGAACATACACTAACATCATGTACCAAATTTCAGCCGGATAGGATGAAATTTGCTTCTCTTAGAGGCTCTACAAGCCAAATCTGGGGATCGGTTTATATGGGGGCTATATATAATTATGGACCGATGTGGAATAATTTTTGCATGGTTGTTAGAGACCATATACTAACACCATGTACCAAGTTACAGCCGGATCGGATGAAATTTGCTTCTCTTAGAGGCTCCTCAAGCAAATCGGGGGATCGGTTCATATGGGGGCTATATATATTTATGGACCGATGTGGACCAATTTTTGCGTGATTGTTAGAGACCATATACTTACACCATATACCAAAGTTCAACCGGATCATATGAAATTTGCTTCTCTTAGAGGCTCCGCAAGCCAAATTGGGGGATCGGTTTATATGGGGGCTATACGTAAAAGTGGACCGATATGGCCCATTTGCAATACCATCCGACCAACATCAATAACAACTACTTGTGCCAAGTTTCAAGTCGATAGCTAGTTTCGTTGCGTAGTTAGCGTGATTTCAACAGACGGACGGATGGACGGACATGCTCAGATCGACTCAGAATTTCACCACGACCCAGAATATATATACTTTAATATTTTGACAAAACTTTCTTTACAAACAAAATGTTAATAAAATTTTGTCAAAATTTTCTATAGAAGTAAAATTTTGACAAAATTTTCTATAGAAATAAAATTGGGACAAAATTTTCATTAGGAATAAAATTTTAACAAAAAGTTTTTTATAGAAATAAAATTTTGTCAACATTTTCGGTAGAAATAAAATTTTGATAAAATTGTCTATAGAAACAAAATTTTTACAAAATTTTTTATGGAAATAAAATTTTGACAAAATATTCTATAGAAATAAAATTTTGAGAAAATTTTCTTTAGAATTAAAATTTTGAGAAAATTTTCTTTAGGAATAAAATTTTGACAAAATGTTCTATAGAAATAAAATTTCAACAAAATTTTCCATAGAAATAAAATTTTGGTTGACTAAGTTAACGCAAAATGTTCCTCCACCTAAGCTTCGGAAGGCGCAGCGAAGCGGGCCGGGTTACGCTAGTAGTCTATAGAAACAAAATTTTTACAAAATTTTTTATGGAAATAAAATTTCAACAAAATTTTCGATAGAAATAAAATTTTGACAAAATTTTCTATAGAAATAAAATTTCGACAAAATTTTCGATAGAAATAAAATGTTGACAAAATTTTCTATAGAAATAAAATTTCGACAAAATTTTCTTTAGAAATAGAATTTTGATAAAAAATCTCCATAGAAATATATTTTTGAAAAAATTTGCTATAGAAATACAATTTTGACAAAATTTTCTATAGAAATAAAATAAAGAGCAATATTTCGATGTATTACAAACGAAATGACAAAGTTAATATACCCCCATCCTATGGTGGAGAGTATAATAAATATGGGAAATTTAAAGCTAGAGCAATTTTGATGCAATTGTACAATTGAGCATTTATCGGGCGATACATATGTATTCGAGATATAGGACAATTTGAGTAATATTTACAATTTTTGCTACTCAGCAGTGGCGATTTTACAGGATATTGGTTAAATCTCGCCAAGATATGTGGTCAGTTGTGGGTTGTGATATATTATTTCGCCAATTGGGGCGATATTTCCACAAGTGGGAGCTTTATTTAAAATTCGACCATTCTGTAGAAAGTTTGGCATATGGGTGTAAATCGGGCGAAATATAGATATGGGAGCTATATCTAAATCTGAACTGATTTTAACCAAATTTGGCACACTTAACGATACTATTAAACGTACTCCTTATGCAAAATTTGAAGCAACTCAGGGCAAAACTTTGGCTTTTGAAGCCATATAAGTGCAAATCGGACGAAAGATATATATGGGAGCTATATCAAAATCTGAACCGATTTGAAACAAATTTGGCACGCTTAACGATACTATTAAACGTACTCCTTGGACAAAATTTGAAGCAAATCAGGATAAAACGCTGGCTTTTTTTGGCCATATGAATCTAAATCGGGCAAAAGATATATATGGGAGCTATATCTAAATCTGAACTGATTTTAACCAAATTTAGCACACTGAATGATAATCTAAAACGTACTCTTTGTGCAAAATTTGAAGCAAATCAGGGCAAAACTCTGGCTTTTGCGGCCATATTAGTCGAAATCGGACGAATGATATATATAGGGGCTATATCTAAATCTGAACTGATTTTAACCAAATTTAGCACACTGAATGATAATCTAAAACGTACTCCTTATGCAAAATTTGAAGCAAATCAGGGCAAAACTCTGGCTTTTGAGGCCATATAAGTTCAAATCGGACGAAAGATATATATGGGAGCTATATCTAAATTTGAACCGATTTGGCTGATATTTTGCATATCTTACGAAAGCCCCAAATTTTGAGAAAATACGTTGATAAATATGTTAATTATGGCCAGATCGGTGATAAATATATATGACAGCTATATCTAAATCTGAACCGATTTTTTTTTCAAAATCAATAGCGATTGTCTTTGAGCCAATGTAAAACTCTGTGCCAAATTTGAGGATGGTCGGACTTAACCTGCGAGCTGTACTTTGCACACAAAATTACATATACAGACAGACGGACGGACAGACAGATAGACGGACGGACATCGCTAAATTGAATTCTAAGACGATCGGTATACTAAACGACGGGTCTCAGACTTTTCCTTCTTGGCGTTACATACAAATGCACAAACTTATTATAAAAATCGCCCAAAATTCTGCAATGACTAAAATTCATATTCCCCATTGACACAACAAAATAAAATCGATTATTGGACTTTTTTGGGTAGATGGTTTTATTTTAAATATTGTGTTGTGATTTTTGTTTTTATTTTAAATTATTTAGCGTGTTTCGAGCATACATTTCAGTTACAATTACTTAAATTTAATTTTTTTTTTGTTATTACGACTATTGATTTATATATATGAAAATGTTGTCATCGTTAATGGGGATTCGTTCAGATTTTCTTTATCAAGCTTTTAAAGCATTTGTTTTTTTCCTTTTAGATTTTGGTGTATTATTGTATTAATTCATTTAGCTTATTTATTTTTGTTTTTTTTTCCTGCGTAGAAAATTTAATTATTTTTGAGTTAGTGTGCTTAGCATTTGCATTTGCTGTGGATTTTTGTAAGCTACGAGTATTTCTGAATTTCTATTTATAGCAAAGCAAACCAAAAATAATTGTGAGTGATAATTTTAAACATAATTTGTACTTTAAATATGATTGTGATTGACATAAAATTGATCCTCAGATTTGAGGAAATAAAGAAAAATTATAAATTCAATTAAAATTTGGATATTAGTTTTAAAAATAGAATTTATTTCAATTAAAAACAGTCATAATATGTATTTTAAATACGATATTTTAAAGCATATCGATGCTTAAAGGAAGCTTAAATGAAAATTAAACGAGTAAGATCAAATTGCAAATTTCATTCAAATCTGAAAAAATTTTTATATTCCCAATATGAAAAATCAGGAGGTCTATCAGTTGTTCGCATCATGGGTTATTTCATCCACAATATTTTGGCCATGATAACGCTAAAATAGATATCGCGTTTGTTATGTCCGAGCAGCATTGAGATCATATCAGAGCAATGTTTTGAACAATTCACAATATGTGCTCCAAGAAGTAATTTCCCCTTTGGAAAATGTGCATACATATTTTCACCATGACAATGAACCGAAGATAAATTCTTTGAATTCAGTAATGAGCTGCTTAGGATCATGGTTGCCACACGAGTTTAACTTAATCTACTATAATTTTCAAAAATTATTTCAAAATCATTTTTAAATTTTTTTCAACATATTCTGAGTTTATATGGGAAGAATGGGCGACTCTATGAACTTTACCTTACTAAGTTAAACAGTAAGCCATATGCTCCATCTTCTGGTTTATGAATTCGCAAAACTCAAAAAATTAAATTTTTCTTGGTAGAATTTCTTGCTCGTAGTATAATTCCTAATAGTTATATTTCTAATAGGAGAGAAAAAAGAAGAAGTATTTTTCTGATATAAAGTGCTTTCCTTAGAACCGAATAAGCTTTTTCCTAGTGTAATTTATTAGAATTTATAATTAAACTAGGAAAGTTTAGTACAAAAATCCCCCAATGAATTTCTGAAAAATATTAAAAAACAAATTAATTTAAATTTCTTTCCTAGTAGGTTAGTTAGGTTAGGTTAGGTGGCAGCCCGATGTATCAGGCTCACTTAGACTATTCAGTCCATTGTGATACCACATTGGTGAACTTCTCTCTTATCACTGAGTGCTGCCCGATTCCATGTTAAGTTCAATGACGAGGGACCTCCTTTTTATAGCCGAGTCCGAACGGCGTTCCACATTCCAGTGAAACCACTTAGAGAAGCTTTAAAACCCTCAGAAATATCACCAGCATTACTGAGGTGGGATAATCCAACGCTGGAAAACTTTTTTGGTGTTCGGTCGAAGCAGGAATCGAACCCACGACCTTGTGTGTGCTAGGCGGGCATGCTAACCATTGCACCACGGTGGCTCCTAGTGTCAAGTATAAAAAACTCAAATTTAAAAGAAATTTAAATGTGTTCTCCAATTGTCCGCTTTGTTGGCTCGAAATCACTAACAAACACAATTGGGGTAAAGACTAAATCTTTGAAACATAGCAAGCTTTTTTCAGTGTAATTAATTATGAATTCCTAGTTTAGTATAAAAATCCCCAAATAAATTTCTGCCTATGAACTCATCGAAGGATGAGTTGTCAAAATTTTATTTCTAAAGAAAATTATATCAAAATTTTATTTTTATCGAAAATTTCGTCAATATTTATTTCTCTCGAAAATTTGGCAAAATTCCATTTCTAAAGAAAATCTTGTCAAAACTTTATTTCTAAAGAAAATTTTCTCAAAATTTTATTTCTAAAGAACATTTTGTCAAAATTTTATTTCTAAAGAAAAATTTCTCAAAATTTTATTTTTAAAGAACATTTTATTTTTAAAGAAAATTTTATTTCCAAAGAAAATTTTCTCAAAATGTTATTTCTAAAGAACATTTTGTCAAAATTTTATTTCTAAAGAAAATTTTTTCAAAATTTTATTTTTATCGAAAATTTTGTCAATATTTAATTTCCCTCGAAAATTTGGCAAAATTCTATTTCTAAAGAAAATTTTCTCAAAATTTTATTTCTAAAGAATATTTTGTCAAAATTTTATTTCTAAAGAAAATTGTCTCAAAATTTTATTTCTAAAGAAAATTTTGTCAAAATTTTATTTCCAATGAACATTTTGTCAAAATTTTATTTCTAAGGAAAATTTTCTCAAAATTTTATTTCTAAAGAACATTTTGTCAAAATTTTATTTCTAAAGAAAATTTTGTCAAAATTTTATTTATATCGAAAATTGTGTCAATATTTAATTTCTCTCGAAAATTTGGCAAAATTCCATTTCTAAAGAAAATTTTCTCAAAATTTTATTTCTATAGAAAAATTTTTCAAAATTTTGTTCCTATAGGAAATTTTTTCAAAATTTCATTTCTATAGGAAATTTTCCAAAAATTTATTTCTATAGGATATTTTGTCAAAATTTTATTTCTACAAAAAAAAAAATTCTCAAAAATTGAAATTTCTATCAAAATTTTATTTCAATAGAAAATTTTGTCAAACTTTTATTTGTATAGAAAATTCTCTCAAAATTTAATTTCTATAGAAAATTTTGTCAAAACTTTATTTCTAGAGGAATTTTTTTTTCAAAATTTCATTGCTATAGAAAATTTTCCCAATTTTCTAAAGAAATGAGAAGGTTCAGCGTTTAAAACTAGAAGTGCCCATATGTAATACATACTTCTAGTTAATGTGGTCAATGGACTGAATAGTCCAAGTGAGCTTGAAACTATACCGGACTGCCACTCTAACCTAACCTAACCTTCTATAGAAATTTTTTCAACATTTTATTTCTATAGAAATTTCTATCAAAGTTTTATTTCTATCGAAAATTTTGTCAAAACTTTATTTCTAGAGGACATTTTTTTCAAAATTTCATTTCTATAGGAAATTATGTCAAATATTTATTTCTATTGGATATTTTGGCAAAATTTTATTTCCATCAAAAGTTTATTTCTATAGAAAATTTTGTTAAAGTTTTATTTGTATAGAAAATTCACTCACAATTTAATTTCTATCGAAAATTTTGTCAAAACTTTATTTCTAGAGGAAATTTTTTTCAAAATTTCATTTCTATAGGAAATTATGTCAAATATTTATTTCTATTGGATATTTTGGCAAAACTTTATTTCTATAGAAAATTTTCTCAAAATTGTCTTTCTAAATTTTTTTAAATTTTATTTCTATAAAAAAAATTTCTCAAAATTTAATTTCTATAGAAAATTTTGCCAACATTTTATTTCTAAAGAAAATTTTTTCAAAAATTTATTTCTATAGAAAATTTTGTCAAAATTTTATTTCTATAGAAAATTGTGTCAAAATTTTATTTCTATATAAAATTTTGTTAACATTTTATTCCTATAGCAAATTGTGCCAAAATTTTATTTCTATAGAAAATTTAATCAAAATTTTATTGTAGTAGAAAATTTTGTCAAAATTATATTTCTATAGAAAATTTTGTAAAAATATTATTTCTATAGAAAATTTTGTATAAAGTTTATTTCTATAGAAAATTTTGTCAAAATTTTATTTCTATCGAAAATTTTATCAAAATGTTTAATCCTATAGAAAATTTTCTCAAAATATTATTTGTTAAGAAAATTTTGTCAAAATTTTATTTCTATAGAAAATTTTCACAAAATTTTATTTCTATAGAAAGTTTTGTCAAAATTTTATTTCTATAGAAAATTTTCACAAAATGTTATTTCTATAGAAAATTTTGTCAAAATTTTATTTCTATAGAAAATTTTGTCAAAATTTAATTTCTATAGAAAATTTTGTCAAAACTTTATTTCTAGAGGAATTTTTTTTTCAAAATTTCATTTCTATAGGAAATTCTCTCAAAATTTTGTCAAAACTCTATTTCTAGAGGAAATTTTTTTCAAAATTTAATTTCTATAGGAAATTATGTCAAATATTTATTTCTATTGGATATGTTGGCAAAATTTTATTTCTATAGAAAATTTTTTCAAAATTGTCTTTCTATAGATAGTTTTTTAAATTTTATTTCTATAAAAACAAATTTCTCAAAATTTAATTTCTATAGAAAATTTTGTCAAAATTTTATTTCTATAGGATTTTTTTCAGAATTTAATTTCTATAGGAAGTTATGTCAAATATTTATTTCTATAGGATATATTGTCAAACTTTTATTTCTATAGAAAATTTTCTCAAAATTGTCTTTCTAAATTTTTTTAAATTTTATTTCTATAAAAAAAATTTCTCAAAATTTAATTTCTATAGAAAATTTTGCCAACATTTTATTTCTAAAGAAAATTTTTTCAAAAATTTATTTCTATAGAAAATTTTGTCAAAATTTTATTTCTATAGAAAATTGTGTCAAAATTTTATTTCTATATAAAATTTTGTTAACATTTTATTCCTATAGCAAATTGTGCCAAATTTTATTTCTATAGAAAATTTAATCAAAATTTTATTGTAGTAGAAAATTTTGTCAAAATTATATTTCTATAGAAAATTTTGTAAAAATATTATTTCTATAGAAAATTTTGTATAAAGTTTATTTCTATAGAAAATTTTGTCAAAATTTTATTTCTATCGAAAATTTTATCAAAATGTTTAATCCTATAGAAAATTTTCTCAAAATATTATTTGTATAGAAAATTTTGTCAAAATTTTATTTCTATAGAAAATTTTCACAAAATTTTATTTCTATAGAAAGTTTTGTCAAAATTTTATTTCTATAGAAAATTTTCACAAAATGTTATTTCTATAGAAAATTTTGTCAAAATTTTATTTCTATAGAAAATTTTGTCAAAATTTAATTTCTATAGAAAATTTTGTCAAAACTTTATTTCTAGAGGAATTTTTTTTTTTCAAAATTTCATTTCTATAGGAAATTCTCTCAAAATTTTGTCAAAACTCTATTTCTAGAGGAAATTTTTTTCAAAATTTAATTTCTATAGGAAATTATGTCAAATATTTATTTCTATTGGATATGTTGGCAAAATTTTATTTCTATAGAAAATTTTTTCAAAATTGTCTTTCTATAGATAGTTTTTTAAATTTTATTTCTATAAAAACAAATTTCTCAAAATTTAATTTCTATAGAAAATTTTGTCAAAATTTTATTTCTATAGGATTTTTTTCAGAATTTAATTTCTATAGGAAGTTATGTCAAATATTTATTTCTATAGGATATATTGTCAAACTTTTATTTCTATAGAAAATTTTCTCAAAATTGTATTTCTATAGATTTTTTTAATTTTATTTCTATAGAGTTTTTTTCAAAATTCTATTTCTAAAGAAAATATTTACAAAATTTTATTTCTATAGAAAATTTTGTCAAAATTTTATTTCTATACCAAATTTTGACAAAATTTTATTTCTATAGAAACTTTTATTTCTGTAGATTTTTTTTGTAAAAATTTTATTTCTATAGAAAATTTTTTCAAAATTTCATTTCTATAGGAAGTTATGTCAAAAATTTTTTCTATAGGACATTTGGTCAAACTTTTATTTCTATAGAAAATTTTGTCAAAATTTTATTTCTATAGGATTTTTTTTCAAAATTTCATTTCTATAGGAAGTAATGTCAAAAACTTATTTCTTTAGGATATTTGGTCAAACTTTTAGTTCTATAGAAATTTTTCTCAAAATTGTATTTCTGTAATTTTTTTTTTTAATTTGTAGTTCTAAAAATTTTTTTTTAATTTTAGTTCTTAGAATTTTTTTTCAAAATTTTATTTCTATCGAAAATTTTGCCAAAATGTTTAATCCTATTGAAAATTTTCTCAAAATTTTACTTCCATAGAAGATTTTGTCAAAATTTTATTTCTATAAGAAATTTTTTCAAAATTTCATTTTAATAGGAAATTTTGTCAATTTTTTCAAAATTTTATTTCTATAGAAATTTTTCTCAAACTTTTATTTCTATATAGAAAATTTTCTCAAAATTTTATTTCTGTAGAAAATTTACCTCTTATTTGGAGAGGAATAACATATTTTACAAAATCTACCAAACCATCATGAATTCTACCCATCTACCAAACAGTAAAAAAATCTATAATTTTTGGTAAAATTCTTCCAACTGTGGCAACCGTGATAGAGAAGCATAAGGTACACAAATTGTAAACCAGGTATTTATTCATATAAATCGACCCTTTTTTAGGGACGTCTTAATTTTTGGCTCGTAAATTATTAAAATTGTTATTCGTACAACGTTTGAAAACAATAAAATCGTTCGCTGGTTGCCATGAGTTGTCTACGTCTCTCCACTAGACAATTTTACAACTCTGCTTTGATCACATTAGCAATAACTTTAGAATCCAACTATTGTTCGAACTGAAGGGCATTGGGAGAAAAAAAAAATAATGTACCATAGTGATGCCACCACTGTGGTATCACAATGGAGTGAATAGTCTAAGTGAGCCTGAAATATCGTGCTGCAAATATACATAACATAACCTAAGGTAACGCTATCAAAAAATCGTCGTGACATCTGCGTTTGTAATATAGTTTAGTTAAAATTATCTAAAATTAACCAACATTGTCCTTCCTATTGAGTTCACTGTTGTTTGAGTGTAAGAGCAAGTAAACCCAAATTTATGACAATCTGACTTTGATTTGCTTTAAAAAATTGTTTTCAACAAAAAAAAAAGTTTCTTTGCGTACGTCATTCCTCAGAAAAGAAAACTCTTCTGCCAGTGCAGTTACTCGGCATAATTACAATTATATACGAAACTTTTCAACCAATAAAAAAAAAAAAAACAAAATAGTATTATTAAAACTTAAAAATTTTAATATATTTATTTATAATTTTTTTCTTATCCCTTCTACCTTTATAAAATCCCCCCCCCCCCAAAAAAACTCCCATTTCCCCTCTTGAATTCCTCACTACATTGTGCTTCCCCCCATTTCAATAAAAATAAAAATCCAGAATAATTTTAACAAAACAAAATTTTGTAAATTTGTTTATTATTCAAAGTAAAGAAGACTAAATGAAATTATTTTGCTGTAATACAATATAATTTAATTACGTTTTTTTGTGTGATCAATAGAATATTAAATACATGGAACGATGATGATACACAAGAAAAATAATGGCTCTCTCTCTTTAGCATAGACAGCATACATAGACATAAAATGTTCGTATAGAGATGAATCATCACAGTCACCATCATCGTTCATGGCCATAACCTAAAGGAGGAGGAGGAGGATAAGTTGTGGGTCGTATGTTGTTGTAATATTTAATATATCCGTGTTAGTGTGTTGGTACTAGTATGGGGGTGTAATAGATTTTCTCTTTATGCAGACGATTGGGGTCTAGAAATTGAGTTATTAAAAACAACAGTAGAGAGGATATTCTATATGCTACTCATTTACTGTATGTGTGAAGAGAGTTTGTAAATAGAGCGAGAGAAGGATAGAGATTCTTATAATTAATTGCATATAATTGTATCTAATACTTTGTTTTTTGCTTTTTGTTTTCTCTTTTTTAGGAGGGGATAAGCTCAAAATATTTGCAAATAATTTAAAAGGAAATTTAGAGGAAAAAATAAAATTATGAAGAATGATAGGACTAAAGATTCATTACAATAATTTCTTTTGTTTTTTGTGGTTTACTAACACATACATATAAATATTTGACATTTTGTTTATCTTTGGTTGTTTGAGTGTTTGAGAGTTATGTTTGTTGAGGAAGGAAGGATTATATTGTTCTCTTTTTCTTCATTGGATATAGAATCTAGTCATTGAGGCTTCTTATAAATTCTTGTGAAAACATAATACATTTATTTTCTTGGTTTGTAGGCTTTTGTTTTATATTTAGCATTTTATTTATGTATATATGTTCTATATATATATATAAACATTAATTTTGTAGGGGCGGGAAATTAAGCAGTTTTCTTTTTTGTTTTTTTTTCATACCCTTTTTTATATAATACAAATATTGTTTTTGGTGATTTTTGTGTCTTTCTTTTCTTTTTGCAAATGTTACAATCTCTAAACAAATTCTTATGTCTTAAAACATTTAAACAAAAATATAATTATAATTAATACTCATATATTTCTTATACTCTTAGCTCTAATAATAATAATCATCATCATCTAATTAAAATAAATAAAAGACAACATAAAATAATAAACATTCTACAAAAATATCAATATCAGCTGATCCACATGGTATAGATTTTTTTTTTAATTTTGCATTTTTTTTTGTAACAAAAAATGTTTGAAGTGGACATGGGCTGAAGTAGTTTTATATTTTTTGTTTTTTCTTTTTTTTAATTTCGTGGGGGTGTTTTCTTTTTTTGTATGTTTTTGTGTTTAAAGGGTTTCCATTTGTTCTTTTCTCTTTTCCATAAACTAAAACCCATACTAGATTTATGTATGATATAATATCTTAATAAACTGAAATATTTTAATATATACTCATTTATTTTCAGTGTTTATTTTATTTGTGTATGTGTGGACTTTTATGTATATATGTATGTATATTGGGTGAGATTGTATTTTATAATATCATGGTATATTTATAAATATAAAGGATATTTCATTAAATTCTCAGAAAGTTAGGACAAAAAAAAATCGATTTTTATTAAAAAAAAAAATACGAAAATAAAATTTAGATTTTTTGGCGCCTCAAAATATGCAAATATCTCAATAAAATTTCTCGGATATCTGGCAAACAGGATTATACCCCTGAACTGCCAAAACAGAAGGAACCAATAAAAAAATCGATTAAAAAAAATAAAAAAATAAAAATTTAGATTTTTTGGCGCCTCAAAATATGCAAATATCTCAATAAAAATTCTCGGATATCTGGCAAACAGAATTATTTCCCTGAACTGCCAAAAACAGAAGGAACCAATAAAGCAAAATTATTATTATAGTTGAATTTACATTCAATTTGTAAGACACACCCACATGACATTACATAAAAAATAATACGAATGGCTCTTTTTGTTATGGCCGAGAAAAATATCAGGACATAACTTTTTTCCTGGGTCTATATGCAGTTGTGGCAAATAGTGGCATATTTGCTGCATTTTTTTTTATGATGATACTATTGTGACTCTTTTTTTGTTATGCCGCCTGAAAGTATGCAATTATCACAATAAAATTTTCCGATATCTAACAAACAGGATTATGCCTCTGAACTGTCAAAAACTGGAGAAAACAATTTACATTTTTATTAAGTATCAATTGAATTATAAAGGATAATATTAATGAACGTTTTCTCAAATCCCATCACATGTACCAATACTTGAAAAAACGATTCATTTTATCTTAACTATCCCATATATAATGGAATATCCTTTATATATATGCTTCATATTTATTTTAATGTATATATAATTTATATAAGATTTCTCTGTTTATATTTTATCGCATTTCTTTCTATTATTTTTACATACATTTTTTTATATATAATTTTTTGTTTAATTGTCATTTTTATGGTAGAATATTATACAGGATTCGTTACTATATATGTCCTGTCTGAATCGGTGTAGTGTTGTAGTTTGAATTTTTGTTTTTCTTTCTTTTGTGTGTAAAAATTTTGTGTTCCTGTTTTTTTTTTTCTTTATGTTTTGTGAAATTTTAAATAGTATGTTGTTTTGTTGTAATGGAAATTCTTTATAATTTTCTTACTGTCTTTTGTATTATTTCACTGTCACTTAAATTTATGCATATATGTTTTGTGTGTTGTATATATCATCATCATCGTCGTCGTCGTTCTTTTCTTCATTATATTTCACTTATTTTGTATAAGTATATTTACTCTAGTATTTTCCTTTGTGGAAATTCTGCATAGATTTTCTTTTTTCTTTGAAATCATTTTCAGAAAATTTACTCGTTTAATTTGTGCCACTCGGCAATTTGTCTTCTTGGTGAATTGCACACTTCATTCCAATGATTTAAGGCTGTACCATTTGAGTTGGGTCCACCCAATTCAAGTCGTCCAATTACCTATGGGAAATAATATAAAATATTATAATATGCAATACAGGTTAAAGATATTGTAATTTAGTTTAATGTTTTAATTTTGTAATATTAACAAGTCAGAACGGAGGAAGTTCGGCTAGTCCGAACTTCTTCTTTAAACCCTCTTTTTTGATAAGCAATTTGAAACACAGAGCTGGTGCCACAGTTGCCACAGATCGTAGTACTCCACCAATAATGATAGATTTTTTTTACTGTTTGGTAGATTGCTAAATTTTCTATAGAAAAGTGAACTACACTTGAACCTTGCAGTCTATAGGGCTTTGCCCAAATAAATTTGACAAGCATACTTTTCCTTTGTTGATTAAGCTACATTTGTAGTTTAGTCAGTACATCAAAAACAACAATAATGAAATAAAATTTTGACAAAAAATTTCTAAAATTATGACAAAATTTTTTATAAAAATAAAATTTTGACAAACTTTTCTATAGAAATAAAATTTTAACAAACTTTTCTATAGAAATGAAATTTTGACAAAATTTTCTACATAAATAAAATTTTAACAAAATTTTCTATAGATATAAAATTATGACCAAATTGTTTATAAAAATAAAATGTTGACAAAAATGTCTATAAAAATAATTATATACGGCCTACAGTTCGGCCAGGCCGTATCTTATGTACCCTCCACCATGGATTGCGTAGAAAGATTGTCATCCACAATTTTCAACTCACTCGGATGAAATTTGCTCCTCCAAGAGGTTCCAAAACCAAATTTCGGGATCGGTTTATATGGGGGCTATAAATTATTATGGACTGATATGGACCACTTTTGGTTGTTAAATATCATATACTACCACCACGTACCAAATTTCAACCAGATCGGATGAATTTTGCTTCTCCAAAAGGCACCGGAGGTCAAATCTGGCGATCGGTTTCTATGGGAGCTATATATAACTATGGACTGATAGGAAACAATTCCTGCATGGTTGTTGGATACCATATACACGTACCAAATTTCAACCGAATGGGAAGAATTTTGCTCTTCCAAGGTGCTCCGGAGGTCAAATCTAGGGATCGGTTGATATGGGGGCTATATATAATTATAGACCGATTTCGACCACTTTCTGCATTGGTGTTTGAGGCCATATATTAACATCACGTACCAAATTTCAACTGAATCAGATGAATTTTGGTCTTCCAAGAAGCCCCGGAGGTCACATCTGGTGATCGGTTTATATGGGGGCTATATATAATTACGGACCGATATGGACCAATTTTTGCATGGTCATTAGAGACCATATATTAACACCATGTACCAAATTTCAGCCGGATCGGATGAAATTTGCTTCTCTTAGAGGCCTCGCAAGCCAAATTTGGGGGTCCGTTTATATGGGGGCTATACGTAAAAGTGGACCGATATGGCCCATTCGCAATATCATCCGACCTACATCAATAACAACTACTTGTGCCAAGTGTCAAGTCGATAGCTTATTTCGTTCGGAAGTTAGCGTGATTTCAACAGACGGACGGACGGACATGCTCAGATCGACTCAGAATTTCACCACGACGCAGAATATATATACTTTATGGGGTCTTAGATCAATATTTCGATGTGTTACAAACGGAATGACAAAGTTAATATACCCCAATCCTATGGTGGAGGGTATAATAAAATAATAGAAATAAAAATTTGACAAAATTTTCTAAAGAAATAAAATTTGGACAAAATGTTCTATATAAATAAAATTTTGACAAAATTTTCTATAGAAATAAAATTATTTTCCAATTGATAATTGTTGATAATAAAATTATGACAAAATTGTTTATAAAAATAAAATGTTCGCAAAATTTTCTATAAAACTAAAATAATTGA
Organism: Haematobia irritans; assembly: GCF_050003625.1. NCBI lineage: Eukaryota > Metazoa > Arthropoda > Insecta > Diptera > Muscidae > Haematobia > Haematobia irritans. The sequence goes on along the minus strand of NC_134397.1, from coordinate 38,148,023 downwards.
AATAAAAATAAAATGTTGACAAAATTTTCTACATAAATAAAATTTTGACAAAATTTTCTACATAAATAAAATGTTGACAAAATTTTCTATATAAATACAGTTTTGACAAAATTTTCTACATAAATAAAATTTTGACAAAATTTTCTATAGAAATAAAATTTTGACAAAATTTTCTATAGAAATAAAATTTTGACACAATTTTCTACATAAGTAAAATTTTGACAAAATTCTCTACATAAATAAAATTTTGACAAAATTTTCTACAGGAATAACATTTTGACAAAATTTTCTACAGGAATAACATTTTGACAAAATTTTCTACAGGAATAACATTTTGACAAAATTGTTTATAGATGTAAAATTTTGACAACATTTTCTATAGAAAAAAAATTTTGACAAAATTTTCTATATAAATAAAATAATATAAATAGAAATAAAATTTTGACTAAATTTTCTATAGAAATAAAATTTTGAAAAAAAAATTTCTATAGAAAAAAAACATGACAAAAATTTCTACATAAATAATATTTTTTACAGAAATAAAATTTTGGCAAAATTCTCAATAGAAATAAAATTTTGACAAAATTTTCTACATAAAAAAATTTTTGACAATATTTTTTACATAAATAAAATTTTGACAAAATTTTCTACATAAATAAAATTTTGTCAAAATTTTCTACATAAATAAAATTGTGACAAACTTTTCTATAGAAATACAATTTTGACAAAATTTTCTATACAAATAAAATGTTGAGAAAATTTTCTATAGAAATAGAATTTTGACAAAGTTTTCTATACAAATAAAATTTTGAGAAAATTTTCTATAGAAATAAAATTTGGCAAAATTTTCTACAGGAATAAAATTTTGACAAAATTTTCTGTAGGCATAACATTTTGACAAATATTTCTATAGACATAACATTTTGACAAAATTGTCCATAGAAATAAAATTTTAACAATATTTTCTATAGGAAAAAAAATTTGACAAAATTTTCTATAGAAGTAAAATTTTGACAAAATTTTCTATAGAAAAAAAAATGACAAAATTTTCTATAGAAATAAAATTTTGACAAAATAGAATAGAATTAAAATTCTGACAAAATTTTCTATAGAAATAAAATTTTGAGAAAATTTTCTATAGGAATAAAATTTTGAAAAAATTTTCTATATAAATAAAATAGAAATAAAATGTTGACAAAATTTTCTGTAGAAATAAAATTTTGACAAAATTGTCTATAGAAATAAAATTTTGAAAAAAAAAAATTCTATAGAAATAAAATTTTGAAAAAAATTTTCTATAGAAATAAAATTTGGAAAAAAAAATTCTACACAAATAAAATTTTTTATATTAATAAAAATTTTGACAAAATTTTCTATAGAAATAAAATTTTGACAAAATTTTATATTAAAATAAAATTTTGACAAAATTTTCTATAGAAATACTAACAATAAAAATTTG